>NW_027478517.1:0-316497 GCF_051014685.1 Ptiloglossa arizonensis
CGCTTAACCTGAATGGCCTAGGGAAAAAATACGCATACCGTTGTAATCGGGCCAGATTGTACTTTCAGATGCGACAGGAATTTTTGAGTTAGGTCAATCCGTTCGCGAGATATGGGAGTTTGAAGCCAAGAAATGGTTGAGAAGGCAAAAAATTTTTCGCAATTCTGCTGCTTCAAACGCTTAACCAGAATGGCCTAGGGAAAAAATGCACATACCGTTGTAATCAGGCGTGTTTCTACTTTCAGATGCAATAGGAATTTTTGGGTTAGGTCAATCCGTTCGCGAGATATGGGAGTTTGAAGACAAGAAATGGTTGAGAAGGCAAAAAATTTTTCGCAATTCTGCTGCTCCAAAGGCTTAACCAGAATGGCCTAGGGAAAAAATGCACATACCGTTGTAATCGGGCGTGTTTCTACTTTCAGATGCAATAGGAATTTTTGGGTTAGGTCAATCCGTTCGCGAGATATGGGAGTTTGAAGACAAGAAATGGTTGAGAAGGCAAAAAATTTTTCGCAATTCTGCTGCTCCAAACGCTTAACCAGAATGGCCTAAGGAAAAAATACACATACCGTTGTAATCGGGCGAGTTTCTACTTCCAGATGCAACAGGAATTTTCGGGTTAGGTCAATCCGTTCGCGAGATATGGGACTTTGAAGCTAAGAAATGGTTGAGAAGACAACAAATTTTTCGCAATTCTGCTGCTCCAAACGCTTAACCAGAATGGCCTAAGGAAAGAATACACATACCGTTGTAATCGGGCGAGTTTCTACTTTCAGATGCAATAGGAATTTTTGGGTTAAGTCAATCCGTTCGCGAGATATGGGAGTTTGAAGACAAGAAATGGTTGAGAAGGCAAAAAATTTTTCGCAATTCTGCTGCTCCAAACGCTTAACCAGAATGGCCTAAGGAAAAAATACACATACCGTTGTAATCGGGCGAGTTTCTACTTCCAGATGCAACAGGAATTTTTGGGTTAGGTCAATCCGTTCGCGAGATATGGGTGTTTGAAGCTAAGAAATGGTTGAGTAGACAACAAATTTTTCGCAATTCTGCTGCTCCAAACGCTTAACCAGAATGGCCTAAGGGAAAAATACAAGTACCGTTGTAATCGGACGAGTTTCTACTTTCAAATGCAATAGGAATTTTTGGGTTAGGTCAATCCGTTCGCGAGATATGGGAGTTTAAAGCTAAGAAATGGTTGAGAAGGCAACAAATTTTTCGCAATTCTGCTGCTTCAAACGCTTAACCAGAATGGCCTAGGGAAAAAATACACATACCGTTGTAATCGGGCGAGTTTCTACTTTCAGATGCAATAGGAATTTTTGGGTTAGATCAATCCGTTCGCGAGATATGGGAGTTTAAAGCTAAGAAATGGTTGAGAAGACAACAAATTTTTCGCAATTCTGCTGCTCCAAACGCTTAACCTGAATGGCCTAGGGAAAAAATACAAGTACCGTTGTAATCGGGCGAGTTTCTACTTTCAAATGCAATAGGAATTTTTGGGTTAGGTCAATCCGTTCGCGAGATATGGGAGTTTAAAGCTAAGAAATGGTTGAGAAGACAACAAATTTTTCGCAATTCTGCTGCTCCAAACGCTTAACCTGAATGGCCTAGGGAAAAAATACAAGTACCGTTGTAATCGGGCGAGTTTCTACTTCCAGATGCAACAGGAATTTTTGGGTTAGGTCAATCCGTTCGCGAGATATGGGACTTTGAAGCTAAGAAATGGTTGAGAAGACAACAAATTTTTCGCAATTCTGCTGCTCCAAACGCTTAACCTGAATGGCCTAGGGAAAAAATACAAGTACCGTTGTAATCGGGCCAGATTCTACTTTCAGATGCGACAGGAATTCTTGGGTTAGGTCAATCCGTTCGCGAGATATGGGAGTTTGAAGCCAAGAAATGGTTGAGAAGGCAAAAAATTTTACGCAATTCTGCTGCTTCAAAAGGTTAACCAGAATGGCCTAGGGAAAAAATACACATACCGTTGTAATCGTGCGAGTTTCTACTTTCAGTTACAATAGGAATTTTTGGGTTAGGTCAATCCGTTCGCGAGACATGGTACTTTGAAGCTAAGAAATGGTTGAGGAGACAACAAATTTTTCGCAATTCTGCTGCTCCAGTCGCTTAACCAGAATCGGCTAGGGAAAAAATACACATACCTTTGTAACCGGGCGAGTTTCTACTTTCAGACGCAACAGGAATTTTTGGGTTAGGTCAATCCGTTCGCGAGATATGGGAATTTGAAGCTAAGATATGGTTGAGAAGACAACAAATTTTTCGCAATTCTGCTGCTCCAAACGCTTAACCTGAATGGCCTAGGGAAAAAATACGCATACCGTTGTAATCGGACCAAATTCTACTTTCAGATGCGACAGGAATTCTTGGGTTAGGTCAATCCGTTCGCGAGATATGGGAGTTTGAAGCCAAGAAATGGTTGAGAAGGCAAAAAATTTTTCGCAATTCTGCTGCTTCAAACGCTTAACCAGAATGGCCTAGGGAAAAAATACACATACCGTTGTAATCGGGCGAGTTTCTACTTTCAGATGCAATAGGAATTTTTGGGTTAGGTCAATCCGTTCGCGAGATATGGGAGTTTGAAGCCAAGAAATGGTTGAGAAGGCAAAAAATTTTACGCAATTCTGCTGCTTCAAAGGCTTAACCAGAATGGCCTAGGGAAAAAATACACATACCGTTGTAATCGGGCGAGTTTCTACTTTCAGATGCAATAGGAATTTTTGGGTTAGGTCAATCCGTTCGCGAGATATGGGAGTTTAAAGCTAAGAAATGGTTGAGAAGACAACAAATTTTTCGCAATTCTGCTGCTCCAGTCGCTTAAGCAGAATGGGCTAGGGAAAAAACACACATACCTTTGTAACCGGGCGAGTTTCTACTTTCAGACGCAACAGGAATTTTTGTGTTAGGTCAATCCGTTCGCGAGATATGGGAGTTTGAAGCCGAGAAATGGTTGACAAGACAACAAATTTCTCGCACTTCTGCTGCTCCAATCGCTTAACCAGAATGGCCTAGGGGAAAAATACAAGTACCGTTGTAATCGGGCGAGTTTCTACTTTCAGATGCAATAGGAATTTTTGGGTTAGGTCAATCCGTTCGCGAGATACGGGAGTTTAAAGCTAAGAAATGGTTGAGAAGACAACAAATTTTTCGCAATTCTGCTGCTCCAAACGCTTAACCTGAATGGCCTAGGGAAAAAATACGCATACCGTTGTAATCGGGCCAGATTCTACTTTCAGATGCGACAGGAGTTTTTGGGTTAGGTCAATCCGTTCGCGAGATATGGGAGTTTGAAGCCAAGAAATGGTTGAGAAGGCAAAAAATTTTTCGCAATTCTGCTGCTTCAAACGCTTAACCAGAATGGCCTAGGGAAAAAATGCACATACCGTTGTAATCGGGCGTGTTTCTACTTTCAGATGCAATAGGAATTTTTGGATTAGGTCAATCCGTTCGCGAGATATGGGAGTTTGAAGACAAGAAATGGTTGAGAAGGCAAAAAATTTTTCGCAATTCTGCTGCTCCAAACGCTTAACCAGAATGGCCTAAGGAAAGAATGCACATACCGTTGTAATCGGGCGAGTTTCTACTTCCAGATGCAACAGGAATTTTTGGGTTAGGTCAATCCGTTCGCGAGATATGGGACTTTGAAGCTAAGAAATGGTTGAGAAGACAACGAATTTTTCGCAATTCTGCTGCTCCAAACGCTTAACCTGAATGGCCTCGGGAAAAAATACGCATACCGTTGTAATCGGACCAGATTCTACTTTCAGATGCGACAGGAATTTTTGGGTTAGGTCAATCCGTTCGCGAGATATGGGAGTTTGAAGCCAAGAAATGGTTGAGAAGGCAAAAAATTTTTCGCAATTCTGCTGCTTCAAACGCTTAACCAGAATGGCCTAGGGAAAAAATGCACATACCGTTGTAATCGGGCGTGTTTCTACTTTCAGATGCAATAGGAATTTTTGGGTTAGGTCAATCCGTTCGCGAGATATGGGAGTTTGAAGACAAGAAATGGTTGAGAAGGCAAAAAATTTTTCGCAATTCTGCTGCTCCAAACGCTTAACCAGAATGGCCTAGGGAAAAAATGCACATACCGTTGTAATCGGGCGTGTTTCTACTTTCAGATGCAATAGGAATTTTTGGGTTAGGTCAATCCGTTCGCGAGATATGGGAGTTTGAAGACAAGAAATGGTTGAGAAGGCAAAAAATTTTTCGCAATTCTGCTGCTCCAAACGCTTAACCAGAATGGCCTAAGGAAAAAATACACACACCGTTGTAATCGGGCGAGTTTCTACTTCCAGATGCAACAGGAATTTTCGGGTTAGGTCAATCCGTTCGCGAGATATGGGAGTTTGAAACCAAGAAATGGTTGAGAAGGCAACAAATTTTTCACAATTCTGCTGCTCCAAACGCTTAACCAGAATGGGCTAGGGAAAAAATACACATACCGTTGTAATCGGGCGAGCTTCTACTTTCAGTTACAATAGGAATTTTTGGGTTAGGTTAATCCGTTCGCGAGATATGGGGCTTTGAAGCTAAGAAATGGTTGAGAAGACAACAAATTTTTCGCAATTCTGCTGCTCCAGGCGCTTAACCAGAATGTGCTAGGGAAAAAATACACATACCTTTGTAACCGGACGAGTTTCTACTTTCAGACGCAACAGGAATTTTTGGGTTAGGTCAATCCGTTCGCGAGATATGGGAGTTTGAAGCCGAGAAATGGTTGACCAGGCAACAAATTTCTCGCACTTCTGCTGCTCCAATCGCTTAACCAGAATGGCCTAGGGGAAAAATACAACTACCGTTGTAATCGGGCCAGATTCTACTTTCAGATGCGACAGGAATTTTTGGGTTAGGTCAATCCGTTCGCGAGATATGGGAGTTTGAAGCCAAGAAATGGTTGAGAAGGCAAAAAATTTTTCGCAATTCTGCTGCTTCAAACGCTTAACCAGAATGGCCTAGGGAAAAAATGCACAAACCGTTGTAATCGGGCGTGTTTCTACTTTCAGATGCAATAGGAATTTTTGGGTTAGGACAATCCGTTCGCGAGGTATGGGAGTTTGAAGCCGAGAAATGGTTGACCAGGCAACAAATTTCTCGCACTTCTGCTGCTCCAATCGCTTAACCAGAATGGCCTAGGGGAAAAATACAACTACCGTTGTAATCGGGCCAGATTCTACTTTCAGATGCGACAGGAATTTTTGGGTTAGGTCAATCCGTTCGCGAGATATGGGAGTTTGAAGCCAAGAAATGGTTGAGAAGGCAAAAAATTTTTCGCAATTCTGCTGCTTCAAACGCTTAACCAGAATGGCCTAGGGAAAAAATGCACAAACCGTTGTAATCGGGCGTGTTTCTACTTTCAGATGCAATAGGAATTTTTGGGTTAGGACAATCCGTTCGCGAGGTATGGGAGTTTGAAGACAAGAAATGGTTGAGAAGGCAAAAAATTTTTCGCAATTCTGCTGCTCCAAACGCTTAACCAGAATGGCCTAAGGATAGAATACACATACCGTTGTAATCGGGCGAGTTTCTACTTCCAGATGCAACAGGAATTTTTGGGTTAGGTCAATCCGTTCGCGAGATATGGGAGTTTGAAGCCGAGAAATGGTTGACAAGACAACAAATTTCTCGCACTTCTGCTGCTCCAATCGCTTAACCAGAATGGCCTAGGGGAAAAATACAAGTACCGTTGTAATCGGGCGAGCTTCTACTTTCAAATGCAATAGGAATTTTTGGGTTAGGTCAATCCGATCGCGAGATATGGGAGTTTGAAGCTAAGAAATGGTTGAGAAGACAACAAATTTTTCGCAATTCTGCTGCTCCAAACGCTTAACCAGAATCGCCTACGGAAAAAATACGCATACCGTTGTAATCGGGCCAGATTCTACTTTCAGATGCGACAGGAATTTTTGGGTTAGGTCAATGCGTTCGCGAGATTTGGGAGTTTGAAGCCTTGAAATGGTTGAGAAGGCAAAAAATTTTTCGCAATTCTGCTGCTTCAAAGGCTTAACCACAATGGCCTAGGGAAAAAATACACATACCGTTGTAACCGGGCGAGCTTCTACTTTCAGTTACAATAGGAATTTTTGGGTTAGGTCAATCCGTTCGCGAGATATGGGACTTTGAAGCTAAGGAATGTTTGACAAGACATCAAATGTTTCGCAATTCTGCTGCTCCAATCGCTTAACCAGAATGGCCTAGGGGAAAAATACAAGTACCGTTGTAATCGGGCGAGTTTCTACTTTCAAATGCAATAGGAATTTTTGGGTTAGGTCAAACCGTTCGCGAGATATGGGAGTTTGAAGCTAAGAAATGGTTGAGAAGACAACAAATTTTTCGCAATTCTGCTGCTCCAAACGCTTAACCTGAATGGCCTAGGGAAAAAATACGCATACCGTTGTAATCGGGCCAGATTCTACTTTCAGACGCAATAGGAATTTTTGGGTAAGGTCATTCCGTTCGCGAGATACGGGAGTTTGAAGACAAGAAATGGTTGAGAAGGCAAAAAATTTTTCGCAATTATGCTGCTCCAAACGCTTAACCAGAATGGCCTAAGGAAAAAATACACATACCGTTGTAATCGGGCGAGTTTCTAATCTCAGACGCAACAGGAATTTTAGGGTTAGGTCAATCCGTTCGCGAGATATGGGAGTTTGAAGCCGAGAAATGGTTGACAAGACAAGTTTCTCGCAATTCTGCTGCTCCAAACGCTTAACCTGAATGACCTAGGGAAAAAATACGCATACCGTTGTAATCGGGCCAGATTCTACTTTCAGATGCGACAGGAATTCTTGGGTTAGGTCAATCCGTTCGCGAGATATGGGAGTTTGAAGCCAAGAAATGGTTGAGAAGGCAAGAAATTTTTCGCAATTCTGCTGCTCCAAACGCTTAACCAGAATGGCCTAGGGAAAAGATACACATACCGTTGTAAACGGGCGAGTTTCTACTTTCAGACGCAATAGGAATTTTTGGGTAAGGTCATTCCGTTCGCGAGATATGGGAGTTTGAATACAAGAAATGGTTGAGAAGGCAAAAAATTTTTCGCAATTATGCTGCTCCAAACGCTTAACCAGAATGGCCTAAGGAAAAAATACACATACCGTTATATTCGGGCGAGTTTCTACTTTCAGACGCAACAGGAATTTTAGGGTTAGGTCAATCCGTTCGCGAGATATGGAAGTTTGAAGCCGAGAAATGGTTGACAAGACAACAAATTTCTCGCACTTCTGCTGCTCCAATCGTTTAACCAGAATGGCCTAGGGGAAAAATACAAGTACCGTTGTAATCGGGCGAGTTTCTACTTTCAAATGCAATAGGAATTTTTGGGTAAGGTCAATCCGTTCGCGAGATATGGGAGTTTGAAGCTAAGAAATGGTTGAGAAGACAACAAATTTTTCGCAATTCTGCTGCTCCAAACGCTTAACCAGAATGGCCTAGGGAAAAAATGCACATACCGTTGTAATCGGGCGTGTTTCTACTTTCAGATGCAATAGGAATTTTTGGGTTAGGTCAATCCGTTCGCGAGATATGGGAGTTTGAAGCCAAGAAATGGTTGAAAAGGCAAAAAATTTTTCGCAATTCTGCTGCTTCAAACGCTTAACCAGAATGGCCTAGGGAAAAAATGCACATACCGTTGTAATCGGGCGTGTTTCTACATTCAGATGCAATAGGAATTTTTGGGTTAGGTCAATCCGTTCGCGAGATATGGGAGTTTGAAGACAAGAAATGGTTGAGAAGGCAAAAAATTTTTCGCAATTCTGCTGCTCCAAACGCTTAACCAGAATGGCCTAGGGGAAAAATACAAGTACCGTTGTAATCGGGCCAGATTCTACTTTCAGATGCGACAGGAATTTTTGGGTTAGGTCAATGCGTTCGCGAGATTTGGGAGTTTGAAGCCATGAAATGGTTGAGAAGGCAAAAAATTTTTCGCAATTCTGCTGCTTCAAAGGCTTAACCACAATGGCCTAGGGAAAAAATACACATACCGTTGTAACCGGGCGAGCTTCTACTTTCAGTTACAATAGGAATTTTTGGGTTAGGTCAATCCGTTCGCGAGATATGGGACTTTGAAGCTAAGAAATGTTTGACAAGACATCAAATGTTTCGCACTTCTGTTGCTCCAATCGCTTAACCAGAATGGCCTAGGGGAAAAATACAAGTACCGTTGTAATCGGGCGAGTTTCTACTTTCAAATGCAATAGGAATTTTTGGGTTAGGTCAATCCGTTCGCGAGATATGGGAGTTTGAAGCTAAGAAATGGTTGAGAAGACAACAAATTTTTCGCAATTCTGCTGCTCCAAACGCTTAACCTGAATGGCCTAGGGAAAAAATACGCATACCGTTGTAATCGGGCCAGATTCTACTTTCAGACGCAATAGGAATTTTTGGGTAAGGTCATTCCGTTCGCGAGATACGGGAGTTTGAAGACAAGAAATGGTTGAGAAGGCAAAAAATTTTTCGCAATTATGCTGCTCCAAACGCTTAACCAGAATGGCCTAAGGAAAAAATACACATACCGTTGTAATCGGGCGAGTTTCTACTTTCAGACGCAACAGGAATTTTAGGGTTAGGTCAATCCGTTCGCGAGATATGGGAGTTTGAAGCCGAGAAATGGTTGACAAGACAAGTTTCTCGCAATTCTGCTGCTCCAAACGCTTAACCTGAATGACCTAGGGAAAAAATACGCATACCGTTGTAATCGGGCCAGATTCTACTTTCAGATGCGACAGGAATTCTTGGGTTAGGTCAATCCGTTCGCGAGATATGGGAGTTTTGAAGCCAAGAAATGGTTGAGAAGGCAAGAAATTTTTCGCAATTCTGCTGCTCCAAACGCTTAACCAGAATGGCCTAGGGAAAAGATACACATACCGTTGTAATCGGGCGAGTTTCTACTTTCAGACGCAATAGGAATTTTTGGGTAAGGTCATTCCGTTCGCGAGATATGGGAGTTTGAAGACAAGAAATGGTTGAGAAGGCAAAAAATTTTTCGCAATTATGCTGCTCCAAACGCTTAACCAGAATGGCCTAAGGAAAAAATACACATACCGTTATATTCGGGCGAGTTTCTACTTTCAGACGCAACAGGAATTTTAGGGTTAGGTCAATCCGTTCGCGAGATATGGGAGTTTGAACCCGAGAAATGGTTGACAAGACAACAAATTTCTCGCACTTCTGCTGCTCCAATCGTTTAACCAGAATGGCCTAGGGGAAAAATACAAGTACCGTTGTAATCGGGCGAGTTTCTACTTTCAAATGCAATAGGAATTTTTGGGTAAGGTCAATCCGTTCGCGAGATATGGGAGTTTGAAGCTAAGAAATGGTTGAAAAGACAACAAATTTTTCGCAATTCTGCTGCTCCAAACGCTTAACCAGAATGGCCTAGGGAAAAAATGCACATACCGTTGTAATCGGGCGTGTTTCTACTTTCAGATGCAATAGGAATTTTTGGGTTAGGTCAATCCGTTCGCGAGATATGGGAGTTTGAAGCCAAGAAATGGTTGAGAAGGCAAAAAATTTTTCGCAATTCTGCTGCTTCAAACGCTTAACCAGAATGGCCTAGCGAAAAAATGCACATACCGTTGTAATCGGGCGTGTTTCTACTTTCAGATGCAATAGGAATTTTTGGGTTAGGTCAATGCGTTCGCGAGATATGGGAGTTTGAAGCCATGAAATGGTTGAGAAGGCAAAAAATTTTTCGCAATTCTGCTGCTTCAAAGGCTTAACCACAATGGCCTAGGGAAAAAATACACATACCGTTGTAACCGGGCGAGCTTCTACTTTCAGTTACAATAGGAATTTTTGGGTTAGGTCAATCCGTTCGCGAGATATGGGACTTTGAAGCTAAGAAATGTTTGACAAGACATCAAATGTTTCGCACTTCTGCTGCTCCAATCGCTTAACCAGAATGGCCTAGGGGAAAAATACAAGTACCGTTGTAATCGGGCGAGTTTCTACTTTCAAATGCAATAGGAATTTTTGGGTTAGGTCAATCCGTTCGCGAGATATGGGAGTTTGAAGCTAAGAAATGGTTGAGAAGACAACAAATTTTTCGCAATTCTGCTGCTCCAAACGCTTAACCTGAATGGCCTAGGGAAAAAATACGCATACCGTTGTAATCGGGCCAGATTCTACTTTCAGACGCAATAGGAATTTTTGGGTAAGGTCATTCCGTTCGCGAGATACGGAAGTTTGAAGACAAGAAATGGTTGAGAAGGCAAAAAATTTTTCGCAATTATGCTGCTCCAAACGCTTAACCAGAATGGCCTAAGGAAAAAATACACATACCGTTGTAATCGGGCGAGTTTCTACTTTCAGACGCAACAGGAATTTTAGGGTTAGGTCAATCCGTTCGCGAGATATGGGAGTTTGAAGCCGAGAAATGGTTGACAAGACAAGTTTCTCGCAATTCTGCTGCTCCAAACGCTTAACCTGAATGACCTCGGGAAGAAATACGCATACCGTTGTAATCGGGCCAGATTCTACTTTCAGATGCGACAGGAATTCTTGGGTTAGGTCAATCCGTTCGCGAGATATGGGAGTTTGAAGCCAAGAAATGGTTGAGAAGGCAAGAAATTTTTCGCAATTCTGCTGCTCCAAACGCTTAACCAGAATGGCCTAGGGAAAAGATACACATACCGTTGTAATCGGGCGAGTTTCTATTTTCAGACGCAATAGGAATTTTTGGGTAAGGTCATTCCGTTCGCGAGATATGGGAGTTTGAAGACAAGAAATGGTTGAGAAGGCAAAAAATTTTTCGCAATTATGCTGCTCCAAACGCTTAACCAGAATGGCCTAAGGAAAAAATACACATACCGTTATAATCGGGCGAGTTTCTACTTTCAGACGCAACAGGAATTTTAGGGTTAGGTCAATCCGTTCGCGAGATATGGGAGTTTGAAGCCGAGAAATGGTTGACAAGACAACAAATTTCTCGCACTTCTGCTGCTCCAATCGTTTAACCAGAATGGCCTAGGGGAAAAATACAAGTACCGTTGTAATCGGGCGAGTTTCTACTTTCAAATGCAATAGGAATTTTTGGGTAAGGTCAATCCGTTCGCGAGATATGGGAGTTTGAAGCTAAGAAATGGTTGAGAAGACAACAAATTTTTCGCAATTCTGCTGCTCCAAACGCTTAACCTGAATGGCCTAGGGAAAAAATACGCATACCGTTGTAATCGGGCCTGATTCTACTTTCAGACGCAATAGGAATTTTTGGGTAAGGTCATTCCGTTCGCGAGATATGGGAGTTTGAAGACAAGAAATGGTTGAGAAGGCAAAAAATTTTTCGCAATTATGCTGCTCCAAACGCTTAACCAGAATGGCCTAAGGAAAAAATACACATACCGTTGTAATCGGGCGGGTTTCTACTTTCAGACGCAACAGGAATTTTAGGGTTAGGTCAATCCGTTCGCGAGATATGGGAGTTTGATGCCGAGAAATGGTTGACAAGACAACAAGTTTCTCGCAATTCTGCTGCTCCAAACGCTTAACCTGAATGGCCTAGGGAAAAAATACGCATACCGTTGTAATCGGGCCAGATTCAACTTTCAGATGCGACAGGAATTCTTGGGTTAGGTCAATCCGTTCGCGAGATATGGGAGTTTGAAGCCAAGAAATGGTTGAGAAGGCAAGAAATTTTTCGCAATTCTGCTGCTTCAAACGCTTAACCAGAATGGCCTAGGGAAAAGATACACATACCGTTGTAATCGGGCGAGTTTCTACTTTCAGACGCAATAGGAATTTTTGGGTAAGGTCATTCCGTTCGCGAGATATGGGAGTTTGAAGACAAGAAATGGTTGAGAAGGCAAAAAATTTTTCGCAATTATGCTGCTCCAAACGCTTAACCAGAATGGCCTAGGGAAAAGATACACATACCGTTGTAATCGGGCGAGTTTCTATTTTCAGACGCAATAGGAATTTTTGGGTAAGGTCATTCCGTTCGCGAGATATGGGAGTTTGAAGACAAGAAATGGTTGAGAAGGCAAAAAATTTTTCGCAATTATGCTGCTCCAAACGCTTAACCAGAATGGCCTAAGGAAAAAATACACATACCGTTATAATCGGGCGAGTTTCTACTTTCAGACGCAACAGGAATTTTAGGGTTGGGTCAATCCGTTCGCGAGATATGGGAGTTTGAAGCCGAGAAATGGTTGACAAGACAACAAATTTCTCGCACTTCTGCTGCTCCAAACGCTTAACCAGAATGGCCAAAGGAAAAAATACACATACCGTTATAATCGGGCGAGTTTCTACTTCCAGATGCAACAGGAATTATTGGGTTAGGTCAATCCGTTCGCGAGATATGGGAGTTTGAAGCCGAGAAATGGTTGACAAGACAACAAATTTCTCGCACTTCTGCTGCTCCAATCGCTTAACCAGAATGGCCTAGGGGAAAAATACAAGTACCGTTGTAATCGGGCGAGTTTCTACTTTCAAATGCAATAGGAATTTTTGGGTTAGGTCAATCCGTTCGCGAGATATGGGAGTTTGAAGCTAAGAAATGGTTGAGAAGACAACAAATTTTTCGCAATTCTGCTGCTCCAAACGCTTAACCAGAATCGCCTAGGGAAAAAATACGCATACCGTTGTAATCGGGCCAGATTCTACTTTCAGACGCAATAGGAATTTTTGGGTAAGGTCATTCCGTTCGCGAGATATGGGAGTTTGAAGACAAGAAATGGTTGAGAAGGCAAAAAATTTTTCGCAATTCTGCTGCTCCAAACGCTTAACCTGAATGGCCTAGGGAAAAAATACGCATACCGTTGTAATCGGGCCAGATTCTACTTTCAGATGCGACAGGAATTCTTGGGTTAGGTCAATCCGTTCGCGAGATATGGGAGTTTGAAGCCAAGAAATGATTGAGAAGGCAAGAAATTTCTCGCACTTCTGCTGCTCCTATCGCTTAACCAGAATGGCCTAGGGGAAAAATACAAGTACCGTTGTAATCGGGAGAGTTTCTACTTTCAGAAGCAAGAGGAATTTTTGGGTTAGGTCAATCCGTTCGCGAGATATGGGAGTTTGAAGCCAAGAAATGGTAGAGAAGGCAAAAAATTTTTCACAATTCTGCTGCTCCAAACGCTTAACCAGAATGGCCTAGGGAAAAAATACACATACCGTTCTAATCGGGCGAGTTTCTACTTTCAGATGCAATAGGAATTTTTGGATTAGGTCAATCCGTTCGCGAGATATGGGAGTTTGAAGCCAAGAAATGGTTGAGAAGGCAAAAAATTTTTCGCAATTCTGCTGCTTCAAACGGTTAAACAGAATGGCCTAGGGAAAAAATACACATACCGTTGTAATCGTGCGAGTTTCTACTTTCAGTTACAATAGGAATTTTTGGGTTAGGTCAATCCGTTCGCGAGACATGGGACTTTGAAGCTAAGAAATGGTCGAGAAGACAACAAATTTTTCGCAATTCTGCTGCTCCAAACGCTTAACCAGAATGGGCTAGGGAAAAAATACACATACCGTTGTAATCGGGCGAGTTTCTACTTTCAGACGAAACAGGAATTTTTGGGTTAGGTCAAACCGTTCGCGAGATATGGGAGTTTGAAGCCAAGAAATGGTTGAGAAGGCAAAAAATTTTTCGCAATTCTGGTGCTCCAAACGCTTAACCAGAATGGCCCAGGGAAAAAATACACATACCGTTGTAATCGGGCGAGTCTCTACTTTCAGATGCAATAGGAATTTTTGGGTTAGGTCAATCCGTTCGCGAGATATGGGTGTTTGAAGCCGAGAAATGGTTGACAAGACAACAAATTTCTCGCACTTCTGCTGCTCCAATCGCTTAACCAGAATGGCCTAGGGTAAAAATACAAGTACCGTTGTAATCGGGCGAGTTTCTACTTTCAAATGCAATAGGAGTTTTTGGGTTAGGTCAATCCGTTCGCGAGATATGGGAGTTTGAAGCTAAGAAATGGTTGAGAAGACGACAAATTTTTCGCAATTCTGCTGCTCCAAACGCTTAACCTGAATGGCCTAGGGAAAAAATACGCATACCGTTGTAATCGGGCCAGATTCTACTTTCAGATGTGACAGGAATTCTTGGGTTAGGTCAATCCGTTCGCGATATATGGGAGTTTGAAGCTAAGTAATGGTTGAGAAGGCAAAAAATTTTTCGCAATTCTGCTGCTTCAAAGGCTTAACCAGAATGGCCTACGGAAAAGATACACATACCGTTGTAATCGGGCGAGTTTCGACTTTCAGACGCAATAGGAATTTTTGGGTTAGGTCAATCCGTTCGCGAGATATGGGAGTTTGAAGACAAGAAATGGTTGAGAAGGCAAAAAATTTTTCGCAATTATGCTGCTCCAAACGCTGAACCAGAATGGCCTAAGGAAAAAATACACATACCGGTGTAATCGGGCGAGTTTCTACTTTCAGAAGCAACAGGAATTTTTGGGTTAGGTCAATCCGTTCGCGAGACATGGGACTTTGAAGCTAAGAAATGGTCGAGAAGACAACAAATTTTTCGCAATTCTGCTGCTTCAAACGGTTAACCAGAATGGCCTAGGGAAAAAATACACATACCGTTGTAATCGAGCGACTTTCTACTTTCAGTTACAATAGGAATTTTTGGATTAGGTCAATCCGTTCGCGAGACATGGGACTTTGAAGCTAAGAAATGGTCGAGATGGCAACAAATTTTTCGCAATTCTGCTGCTCCAAACGCTTAACCAGAATGGGCTAGGGGAAAAATACAAGTACCGTTGTAATCGGGCGAGTTTCTACATTCAAATGCAATAGGAATTTTTGGGTTAGGTCAATCCGTTCGCGAGATATGGGAGTTTGAAGCTAAGAAATGGTTGAGAAGACAACAAATTTTTCGCAATTCTGTTGCTCCAAACGCTTAACCTGAATGGCCTAGGGAAAAAATACGCATACCGTTGTAATCGGGCCAGATTCTACTTTCAGTTGCGACAGGAATTCTTGGGTTAGGTCAATCCGTTCGCGAGATATGGGAGTTTGAAGCCAAGAAATGGTTGAGAATGCAAAAAATTTTTCGCAATTCTGCTGCTCCAAACGCTGAACCAGAATGGCCTAAGGAAAAAATACGCATACCGTTGTAATCGGGCGAGTTTCTACTTTCAGATGCAATAGGAATTTTTGGGTTAGGTCAATCCGTTCGCGAGATATGGGAGTTTGAAGCCAAGAAATGGTTGAGAAGGCAAAAAATTTTTCGCAATTCTGCTGCTCCAAACGCTTAACCAGAATGGCCTAAGGAAAAAATACACATACCGTTGTAATCGGGCGAGCTTCTACTTTCAGATGCAGCAGGAATTTTTGGGTTAGGTCAATCCGTTCGCGAGATATGGGAGATTGAAGCCAAGAAATGGTTGAGAAGGCAAAAAATTTTTCGCAATTCTGCTGCTCCAGTCGCTTAGCCAGAATGGGCTAGGGAAAAAATACACATACTTTTGTAACCGGGCGAGTTTCTACTTTCAGACGCAACAGGAATTTTTGGGTTAGGTCAATCCGTTCGCGAGATATGGGAGTTTGAAGCCAAGAAATGGTTGAGAATGCAAAAAATTTTTCGCAATTCTGCTGCTCCAGTCGCTTAACCAGAATGGGCTAGGGAAAAAATACACATACTTTTGTAACCGGGCGAGTTTCTACTTTCAGACGCGACAGGAATTTTTGGGTTAGGTCAATCCGTTCGCGAGATATGGGAGTTTGAAGCCGAGAAATGGTTGACAAGACAACAAATTTTTCGCAATTCTGCTGCTCCAAACGCTTAACCAGAATGGCCTAAGGGAAAAATACACATACCGTTGTAATCGGGCGAGTTTCTACTTTCAGAAGCAACAGGAATTTTTGGGTTAGGTCAATCCGTTCGCGAGATATGGGAATTTGAAGCCAAGAAATGGTAGAGAAGGCAAAAAATTTTTCACAAATCTGCTGCTCCAAACGCTTAACCAGGATGGCCTAAGGAAAAAATACACATACCGTTGTAATCGGGCGAGTTTCTACTTTCAGTTACAATAGGAATTTTTGGGTTAGGTCAATCCGTTCGCGAGACATGGGACTTTGAAGCTAAGAAATGGTCGAGAAGACAACAAATTTTTCGCAATTCTGCTGCTCCAAACGCTTAACCAGAATGGGCTAGGGGAAAAATACAAGTACCGTTGTAATCGGGCGAGTTTCTACATTCAAATGCAATAGGAATTTTTGGGTTAGGTCAATCCGTTCGCGAGATATGAGTGTTTGAAGCTAAGAAACGGTTGAGAAGACAACAAATTTTTCGCAATTCTGCTTCTCCAAACGCTTAACCTGAATGGCCTAAGGAAAAAATACGCATACCGTTGTAATCGGGCGAGTTTCTACTTTCAGGTGCAAAAGGAATTTTTGTGTTAGGTCAATCCGTTCGCGAGATTTGGGAGTTTGAAGCCAAGAAATGGTTGAGAAGGCAAAAAATTTTTCGCAATTCTGCTGCTTCAAAGGCTTAACCAAAATGGCCTAGGGAAAAAATGCACATACCATTCTAATTGGGCGAGTTTCTACTTTCAGATGCAATAGGAATTTTTGGGTTAGGTCAATCCGTTCGCGAGATATGGGAGTTTGAAGCTAAGAAATTGTTGAGAAGACAACAAATTTTTCGCACTTCTGCTGCTCCAAACGCTTAACCAGAATGGCCTAAGGAAAAAATACACATACCGTTGTAATCGGGCGAGTTTCTACTTCCAGATGCAACAGGAATTTTTGGGTTAGGTCAATCCGTTCGCGAGATATGGGAGTTTGAAACCAAGAAATGGTTGAGAAGGCAAAAAATTTTTCACAATTCTGCTGCTCCAAACGCTTAACCAGAATGGCCTAGGGAAAAAATACACATACCGTTGTAATCGGGCGAGCTTCTACTTTCAGTTACAATAGGAATTTTTGGGTTAGGTCAATCCATTCGCGAGATATGGGACTTTGAAGCTAAGAAATGGTTGAGAAGACAACAAATTTTTCGCAATTCTGCTGCTCCAGTCGCTTAACCAGAATGGGCTAGGGAAAAAATACACATACTTTTGTAACCGGGCGAGTTTCTACTTTCAGACGCAACAGGAATTTTTGGGTTAGGTCAATCCGTTCGCGAGATATGGGAGTTTGAAGCCGAGAAATGGTTGACAAGACAACAAATTTCTCGCACTTCTGCTGCTCCAAACGCTTAACCAGAATGGCCTAAGGAAAAAATACCCATACCGTTGTAATCGGGCGAGTTTCAACTTCCAGATGCAACAGGAATTTTTGGGTTAGGTCAATCCGTTCGCGAGATATGGGAGTTTGAAACCATGAAATGGTTGAGAAGGCAAAAAAATTTTCGCAATTCTGCTGCTCCAAACGCTTAACCAGAATGGCCTAGGGAAAAAATACACATACCGTTGTAATCGGGCGAGCTTCTACTTTCAGTTACAATAGGAATTTTTGTGTTAGGTCAATCCGTTCGCGAGATTTGGGAGTTTGAAGCCAAGAAATGGTTGAGAAGGCAAAAAATTTTTCGCAATTCTGCTGCTTCAAAGGCTTAACCAAAATGGCCTAGGGAAAAAATGCACATACCATTCTAATTGGGCGAGTTTCTACTTTCAGATGCAATAGGAATTTTTGGGTTAGGTCAATCCGTTCGCGAGATATGGGAGTTTGAAGCTAAGAAATTGTTGAGAAGACAACAAATTTTTCGCACTTCTGCTGCTCCAAACGCTTAACCAGAATGGCCTAAGGAAAAAATACACATACCGTTGTAATCGGGCGAGTTTCTACTTCCAGATGCAACAGGAATTTTTGGGTTAGGTCAATCCGTTCGCGAGATATGGGAGTTTGAAACCAAGAAATGGTTGAGAAGGCAAAAAATTTTTCACAATTCTGCTGCTCCAAACGCTTAACCAGAATGGCCTAGGGAAAAAATACACATACCGTTGTAATCGGGCGAGCTTCTACTTTCAGTTACAATAGGAATTTTTGGGTTAGGTCAATCCATTCGCGAGATATGGGACTTTGAAGCTAAGAAATGGTTGAGAAGACAACAAATTTTTCGCAATTCTGCTGCTCCAGTCGCTTAACCAGAATGGGCTAGGGAAAAAATACACATACTTTTGTAACCGGGCGAGTTTCTACTTTCAGACGCAACAGGAATTTTTGGGTTAGGTCAATCCGTTCGCGAGATATGGGAGTTTGAAGCCGAGAAATGGTTGACAAGACAACAAATTTCTCGCACTTCTGCTGCTCCAAACGCTTAACCAGAATGGCCTAAGGAAAAAATACCCATACCGTTGTAATCGGGCGAGTTTCAACTTCCAGATGCAACAGGAATTTTTGGGTTAGGTCAATCCGTTCGCGAGATATGGGAGTTTGAAACCATGAAATGGTTGAGAAGGCAAAAAAATTTTCGCAATTCTGCTGCTCCAAACGCTTAACCAGAATGGCCTAGGGAACAAATGCACATACCGTTGTAATCGGGCGAGTTTCTACTTTCAGATGCAATAGGAATTTTTGGGTTAGGTCAATCCGTTCGCCAGATATGGGAGTTTGAAGACAAGAAATGGTTGAGGAGGCAAAAAATTTTTCGCAATTATGCTGCTCCAAACGCTTAACCAGAATGGCCTAAGGAAAAAATACACATACCGTTGTAATCGGGCGAGTTTCTACTTTCAGAAGCAACAGGAATTTTTAGGTTAGGTCAATCCGTTCGCGAGATATGGGAGTTTGAAGCCAAGAAATGGTAGAGAAGGCAAAAAATTTTTCACAATTCTGCTGCTCCAAACGCTTAACCAGAATGCCCAAGGAAAAAATACACATACCGTTATAATCGGGCGAGTTTCTACTTTCAGATGCAATAGGAATTTTTGGGTTAGGTCAATCCGTTTGCTAGATATGGGAGTTTGAAGCTAAGAAATTGTTGAGAAGACAACAAATTTTACGCACTTCTGCTGCTCCAAACGCTTAACCAGAATGGCCTAGGGAAAAAATGCACATACCGTTGTAATCGGGCGTGTTTCTACTTTCAGATGCAATAGGAATTTTTGGTTAGGTCAATCCGTTCGCGAGATATGGGACCTTGAAGCTAAGAAATGGTTGAGAAGACAACAAATTTTTCGCAATTCTGCTGCTCCAAACGCTTAACCAGAATGGGCTAGGGGAAAAATACAAGCACCGTTGTAATCGGGCGAGTTTCTACATTCAAATGCAATAGGAATTTTTGGGTTAGGTCAATCCGTTCGCGAGATATGGGAGTTTAAAGGTAAGATATGGTTGAGAAGGCAAAAAATTTTTCGCAATTCTGCTTCTCCAAACGCTTAACCAGAATTGCCTAAGGAAAAAATACACATACCGTTGTAATCGGGCGAGTTTCTACTTCCAGATGCAACAGGAATTTTTGGGTTAGGTCAATCCGTTCGCGAGATATGGGAGTTTGAAACCAAGAAATGGTTGAGAAGGCAAAAAATTTTTCACAATTCTGCTGCTCCAAACGCTTAACCAGAATGGCCTAGGGAGAAAATACACATACCGTTGTAATCGGGCGAGTTTCTACTTTCAGTTACAATAGGAATTTTTGGGTTAGGTCAATCCGTTCGCGAGACATGGGACTTTGAAGCTAAGAAATGGTCGAGAAGACAACAAATTTTTCGCAATTCTGCTGCTCCAAACGCTTAACCAGAATGGGCTAGGGGAAAAATACAAGTACCGTTGTAATCGGGCGAGTTTCTACATTCAAATGCAATAGGAATTTTTGGGTTAGGTCAATCCGTTCGCGAGATATGGGAGTTTGAAGCTAAGAAATGGTTGAGAAGACAACAAATTTTTCGCAATTCTGCTTCGCCAAACGCTTAACCTGAATGGCCTAGGGAAAAAATTCGCATACCGTTGTAATCGGGCCAGATTCTACTTTCAGATGCGACAGGAATTCTTGGGTTAGGTCAATCCGTTCGCGAGATATGGGAGTTTGAAGCTAAGAAATTGTTGAGAAGACAACAAATTTTTCGCACTTCTGCTGCTCCAAACGCTTAACCAGAATGGCCTAAGGAAAAAATACACATACCGTTGTAATCGGGCGAGTTTCTACTTCCAGATGCAACAGGAATTTTTGGGTTAGGTCAATCCGTTCGCGAGATATGGGAGTTTGAAACCAAGAAATGGTTGAGAAGGCAAAAAATTTTTCACAATTCTGCTGCTCCAAACGCTTAACCAGAATGGCCTAGGGAAAAAATACACATACCGTTGTAATCGGGCGAGCTTCTACTTTCAGTTACAATAGGAATTTTTGGGTTAGGTCAATCCATTCGCGAGATATGGGACTTTGAAGCTAAGAAATGGTTGAGAAGACAACAAATTTTTCGCAATTCTGCTGCTCCAGTCGCTTAACCAGAATGGGCTAGGGAAAAAATACACATACTTTTGTAACCGGGCGAGTTTCTACTTTCAGACGCAACAGGAATTTTTGGGTTAGGTCAATCCGTTTGCTAGATATGGGAGTTTGAAGCTAAGAAATTGTTGAGAAGACAACAAATTTTACGCACTTCTGCTGCTCCAAACGCTTAACCAGAATGGCCTAGGGAAAAAATGCACATACCGTTGTAATCGGGCGTGTTTCTACTTTCAGATGCAATAGGAATTTTTGGGTTAGGTCAATCCGTTCGCGAGATATGGGAGTTTGAAGACAAGAAATGGTTGAGAAGGCAAAAAATTTTTCGCAATTCTGCTTCTCCAAACGCTTAACCAGAATGGCCTAAGGAAAAAATACACATACCGTTGTAATCGGGCGAGTTTCTACTTCCAGATGCAACAGGAATTTTTGGGTTAGGTCAATCCGTTCGCGAGATATGGGAGTTTGAAACCAAGAAATGGTTGAGAAGGCAAAAAATTTTTCACAATTCTGCTGCTCCAAACGCTTAACCAGAATGGCCTAGGGAAAAAATACACATACCGTTGTAATCGGGCGAGCTTCTACTTTCAGTTACAATAGGAATTTTTGGGTTAGGTCAATCCGTTCGCGAGATATGGGACTTTGAAGCTAAGAAATGGTTGAGAAGACAACAAATTTTTCGCAATTCTGCTGCTCCAAACGCTTAACCTGAATGGCCTAGGGGAAAAATACAAGTACCGTTGTAATCGGGCGAGTTTCTACTTTCAAATGCAATAGGAATTTTTGGGTTAGGTCAATCCGTTCGCGAGATATGGGAGTTTAAAGCTAAGAAATGGTTGAGATGACAACAAATTTTTCGCAATTCTGCTGCTCCAGTCGCTTAACCAGAATGGGCTAGGGAAAAAATACACATACTTTTGTAACCGGGCGAGTTTCTACTTTCAGACGCAACAGGAATTTTTGGGTTAGGTCAATCCGTTCACGAGATATGGGAGTTTGAAGCCGAGAAATGGTTGACAAGACAACAAATTTCTCGCACTTCTGCTGCTCCAAACGCTTAACCAGAATGGCCTAAGGAAAAATACCCATACCGTTGTAATCGGGCGAGCTTCAACTTCCAGATGCAACAGGAATTTTTGTGTTAGGTCAATCCGTTCGCGAGATATGGGAGTTTGAAACCAAGAAATGGTTGAGAAGGCAAAAAAATTTTCGCAATTCTGCTGCTCCAAACGCTTAACCAGAATGGCCTAGGGAACAAATGCACATACCGTTGTAATCGGGCGAGTTTCTACTTTCAGATGCAATAGGAATTTTTGGGTTAGGTCAATCCGTTCGCCAGATATGGCAGTTTGAAGACAAGAAATGGTTGAGAAGGCAAAAAATTTTTCGCAATTATGCTGCTCCAAACGCTTAACCAGAATGGCCTAAGGAAAAAATACACATACCGTTGTAATCGGGCAAGTTTCTACTTTCAGAAGCAACAGGAATTTTTAGGTTAGGTCAATCCGTACGCGAGATATGGGAGTTTGAAGCCAAGAAATGGTAGAGAAGGCAAAAAATTTTTCACAATTCTGCTGCTCCAAACGCTTAACCAGAATGCCCCAGGGAAAAAATACACATACCGTTATAATCGGGCGAGTTTCTACTTTCAGATGCAATAGGAATTTTTGGGTTAGGTCAATCCGTTCGCGAGATATGGGAGTTTGAATCCAAGAAATGGTTGAGAAGGCAAAAAATTTTTCGCAATTCTGCTGCTTCAAACGGTTAACCAGAATGGCCTAGGGAAAAAATACACATACCGTTGTAATCGTGCGAGTTTCTACTTTCAGTTACAATAGGAATTTTTGGGTTAGGTCAATCCGTTCGCGAGACATGGGACTTTGAAGCTTAGAAATGGTCGAGAAGACAACAAATTTTTCGCAATTCTGCTGCTCCAAACGCTTAACCAGAATGGCCTAGGGGAAAAATACAAGTACCGTTGTAATCGGGCGAGTTTCTACATTCAAATGCAATAGGAATTTTTGGGTTAGGTCAATCCGTTCGCGAGATATGGGAGTTTAAAGGTAAGAAATGGTTGAGAAGACAACAAATTTTTCGCAATTATGCTGCTCCAAACGCTTAACCAGAATGGCCTAGGGAAAAAATACGCATACCGTTGTAATCGGGCCAGATTCTACTTTCAGATGCGACAGGAATTTTTGGGTTAGGTCAATCCGTTCGCGAGATATGGGAGTTTGAAGCCAAGAAATGGTAGAGAAGGCAAAAAATTGTTCACAATTCTGCTGCTCCAAACGCTTAACCAGGATGCCCCAGGGAAAAAATACACATACCGTTATAATCGGGCGAGTTTCTACTTTCAGATGCAATAGGAATTTTTGGGTTAGGTCAATCCGTTCGCGAGATATGGGAGTTTGAATCCAAGAAATGGTTGAGAAGGCAAAAAATTTTTAGCAATTCTGCTGCTTCAAACGGTTAACCAGAATGGCCTAGGGAAAAAATACACATACCGTTGTAATCGTGCGAGTTTCTACTTTCAGTTACAATAGGAATTTTTGGGTTAGGTCAATCCGTTCGCGAGACATGGGACTTTGAAGCTAAGAAATGGTCGAGAAGACAACAAATTTTTCGCAATTCTGCTGCTCCAAACGCTTAACCAGAATGGGCTAGTGGAAAAATACAAGTACCGTTGTAATCGGGCGAGTTTCTACATTCAAATGCAATAGGAATTTTTGGGTTAGGTCAATCCGTTCGCGAGATATGGGAGTTTGAAGCTAAGAAATGGTTGAGAAGACAACAAATTTTTCGCAATTCTGCTTCTCCAAACGCTTAACCTGAATGGCCTAGGGAAAAAATTCGCATACCGTTGTAATCGGGCCAGATTCTACTTTCAGATGCGACAGGAATTCTTGGGTTAGGTCAATCCGTTCGCGAGATATGGTAGTTTGAAGCCAAGAAATGGTTGAGAAGGCAAAAAATTTTTCACAATTCTGCTGCTCCAAACGCTTAACCAGAATGGCCTAGGGAAAAAATACACATACCGTTGTAATCGGACGAGCTTCTACTTTCAGTTAAAATAGGAATTTTTGGGTTAGGTCAATCCGTTCGCGAGATATGGGACTTTGAAGCTAAGAAATGGTTGAGAAGACAACAAATTTTTCGCAATTCTGCTGCTCCAAACGCTTAACCTGAATGGCCTAGGGGAAAAATACAAGTACCGTTGTAATCGGGCGAGTTTCTACTTTCAAATGCAATAGGAATTTTTGGGTTAGGTCAATCCGTTCGCGAGATATGGGAGTTTAAAGCTAAGAAATGGTTGAGAAGACAACAAATTTTTCGCAATTCTGCTGCTCCAGTCGCTTAACCAGAATGGGCTAGGGAAAAAATACACATACTTTTGTAACCGGGCGAGTTTCTACTTTCAGACGCAACAGGAATTTTTGGGTTAGGTCAATCCGTTCACGAGATATGGGAGTTTGAAGCCGAGAAATGGTTGACAAGACAACAAATTTCTCGCACTTCTGCTGCTCCAAACGCTTAACCAGAATGGCCTAAGGAAAAATACCCATACCGTTGTAATCGGGCGAGCTTCAACTTCCAGATGCAACAGGAATTTTTGTGTTAGGTCAATCCGTTCGCGAGATATGGGAGTTTGAAACCAAGAAATGGTTGAGAAGGCAAAAAAATTTTCGCAATTCTGCTGCTCCAAACGCTTAACCAGAATGGCCTAGGGAACAAATGCACATACCGTTGTAATCGGGCGAGTTTCTACTTTCAGATGCAATAGGAATTTTTGGGTTAGGTCAATCCGTTCGCCAGATATGGCAGTTTGAAGACAAGAAATGGTTGAGAAGGCAAAAAATTTTTCGCAATTATGCTGCTCCAAACGCTTAACCAGAATGGCCTAAGGAAAAAATACACATACCGTTGTAATCGGGCAAGTTTCTACTTTCAGAAGCAACAGGAATTTTTAGGTTAGGTCAATCCGTACGCGAGATATGGGAGTTTGAAGCCAAGAAATGGTAGAGAAGGCAAAAAATTTTTCACAATTCTGCTGCTCCAAACGCTTAACCAGAATGCCCCAGGGAAAAAATACACATACCGTTATAATCGGGCGAGTTTCTACTTTCAGATGCAATAGGAATTTTTGGGTTAGGTCAATCCGTTCGCGAGATATGGGAGTTTGAATCCAAGAAATGGTTGAGAAGGCAAAAAATTTTTCGCAATTCTGCTGCTTCAAACGGTTAACCAGAATGGCCTAGGGAAAAAATACACATACCGTTGTAATCGTGCGAGTTTCTACTTTCGGTTACAATAGGAATTTTTGGGTTAGGTCAATCCGTTCGCGAGACATGGGACTTTGAAGCTTAGAAATGGTCGAGAAGACAACAAATTTTTCGCAATTCTGCTGCTCCAAACGCTTAACCAGAATGGCCTAGGGGAAAAATACAAGTACCGTTGTAATCGGGCGAGTTTCTACATTCAAATGCAATAGGAATTTTTGGGTTAGGTCAATCCGTTCGCGAGATATGGGAGTTTAAAGGTAAGAAATGGTTGAGAAGACAACAAATTTTTCGCAATTATGCTGCTCCAAACGCTTAACCAGAATGGCCTAGGGAAAAAATACGCATACCGTTGTAATCGGGCCAGATTCTACTTTCAGATGCGACAGGAATTTTTGGGTTAGGTCAATCCGTTCGCGAGATATGGGAGTTTGAAGCCAAGAAATGGTAGAGAAGGCAAAAAATTGTTCACAATTCTGCTGCTCCAAACGCTTAACCAGGATGCCCCAGGGAAAAAATACACATACCGTTATAATCGGGCGAGTTTCTACTTTCAGATGCAATAGGAATTTTTGGGTTAGGTCAATCCGTTCGCGAGATATGGGAGTTTGAATCCAAGAAATGGTTGAGAAGGCAAAAAATTTTTCGCAATTCTGCTGCTTCAAACGGTTAACCAGAATGGCCTAGGGAAAAAATACACATACCGTTGTAATCGTGCGAGTTTCTACTTTCAGTTACAATAGGAATTTTTGGGTTAGGTCAATCCGTTCGCGAGACATGGGACTTTGAAGCTAAGAAATGGTCGAGAAGACAACAAATTTTTCGCAATTCTGCTGCTCCAAACGCTTAACCAGAATGGGCTAGTGGAAAAATACAAGTACCGTTGTAATCGGGCGAGTTTCTACATTCAAATGCAATAGGAATTTTTGGGTTAGGTCAATCCGTTCGCGAGATATGGGAGTTTGAAGCTAAGAAATGGTTGAGAAGACAACAAATTTTTCGCAATTCTGCTTCTCCAAACGCTTAACCTGAATGGCCTAGGGAAAAAATTCGCATACCGTTGTAATCGGGCCAGATTCTACTTTCAGATGCGACAGGAATTCTTGGGTTAGGTCAATCCGTTCGCGAGATATGGTAGTTTGAAGCCAAGAAATGGTTGAGAAGGCAAAAAATTTTTCACAATTCTGCTGCTCCAAACGCTTAACCAGAATGGCCTAGGGAAAAAATACACATACCGTTGTAATCGGACGAGCTTCTACTTTCAGTTAAAATAGGAATTTTTGGGTTAGGTCAATCCGTTCGCGAGATATGGGACTTTGAAGCTAAGAAATGGTTGAGAAGACAACAAATTTTTCGCAATTCTGCTGCTCCAAACGCTTAACCTGAATGGCCTAGGGGAAAAATACAAGTACCGTTGTAATCGGGCGAGTTTCTACTTTCAAATGCAATAGGAATTTTTGGGTTAGGTCAATCCGTTCGCCAGATATGGCAGTTTGAAGACAAGAAATGGTTGAGAAGGCAAAAAATTTTTCGCAATTATGCTGCTCCAAACGCTTAACCAGAATGGCCTAAGGAAAAAATACACATACCGTTGTAATCGGGCGAGTTTCTACTTTCAGAAGCAACAGGAATTTTTAGGTTAGGTCAATCCGTACGCGAGATATGGGAGTTTGAAGCCAAGAAATGGTAGAGAAGGCAAAAAATTTTTCACAATTCTGCTGCTCCAAACGCTTAACCAGAATGCCCCAGGGAAAAAATACACATACCGTTATAATCGGGCGAGTTTCTACTTTCAGATGCAATAGGAATTTTTGGGTTAGGTCAATCCGTTCGCGAGATATGGGAGTTTGAATCCAAGAAATGGTTGAGAAGGCAAAAAATTTTTCGCAATTCTGCTGCTTCAAACGGTTAACCAGAATGGCCTAGGGAAAAAATACACATACCGTTGTAATCGTGCGAGTTTCTACTTTCAGTTACAATAGGAATTTTTGGGTTAGTTCAATCCGTTCGCGAGACATGGGACTTTGAAGCTTAGAAATGGTCGAGAAGACAACAAATTTTTCGCAATTCTGCTGCTCCAAACGCTTAACCAGAATGGGCTAGGGGAAAAATACAAGTACCGTTGTAATCGGGCGAGTTTCTACATTCAAATGCAATAGGAATTTTTGGGTTAGGTCAATCCGTTCGCGAGATATGGGAGTTTAAAGGTAAGAAATGGTTGAGAAGACAACAAATTTTTCGCAATTATGCTGCTCCAAACGCTTAACCAGAATGGCCTAGGGAAAAAATACGCATACCGTTGTAATCGGGCCAGATTCTACTTTCAGATGCGACAGGAATTTTTGGGTTATGTCAATCCGTTCGCGAGATATGGGAGTTTGAAGCCAAGAAATGGTAGAGAAGGCAAAAAATTGTTCACAATTCTGCTGCTCCAAACGCTTAACCAGGATGCCCCAGGGAAAAAATACACATACCGTTATAATCGGGCGAGTTTCTACTTTCAGATGCAATAGGAATTTTTGGGTTAGGTCAATCCGTTCGCGAGATATGGGAGTTTGAATCCAAGAAATGGTTGAGAAGGCAAAAAATTTTTCGCAATTCTGCTGCTTCAAACGGTTAACCAGAATGGCCTAGGGAAAAAATACACATACCGTTGTAATCGTGCGAGTTTCTACTTTCAGTTACAATAGGAATTTTTGGGTTAGTTCAATCCGTTCGCGAGACATGGGACTTTGAAGCTTAGAAATGGTCGAGAAGACAACAAATTTTTCGCAATTCTGCTGCTCCAAACGCTTAACCAGAATGGGCTAGGGGAAAAATACAAGTACCGTTGCAATCGGGCGAGTTTCTACATTCAAATGCAATAGGAATTTTTGGGTTAGGTCAATCCGTTCGCGAGATATGGGAGTTTAAAGGTAAGAAATGGTTGAGAAGACAACAAATTTTTCGCAATTATGCTGCTCCAAACGCTTAACCAGAATGGCCTAGGGAAAAAATACGCATACCGTTGTAATCGGGCCAGATTCTACTTTCAGATGCGACAGGAATTTTTGGGTTATGTCAATCCGTTCGCGAGATATGGGAGTTTGAAGCCAAGAAATGGTAGAGAAGGCAAAAAATTGTTCACAATTCTGCTGCTCCAAACGCTTAACCAGGATGCCCCAGGGAAAAAATACACATACCGTTATAATCGGGCGAGTTTCTACTTTCAGATGCAATAGGAATTTTTGGGTTAGGTCAATCCGTTCGCGAGATATGGGAGTTTGAATCCAAGAAATGGTTGAGAAGGCAAAAAATTTTTCGCAATTCTGCTGCTTCAAACGGTTAACCAGAATGGCCTAGGGAAAAAATACACATACCGTTGTAATCGTGCGAGTTTCTACTTTCAGTTACAATAGGAATTTTTGGGTTAGTTCAATCCGTTCGCGAGACATGGGACTTTGAAGCTTAGAAATGGTCGAGAAGACAACAAATTTTTCGCAATTCTGCTGCTCCAAACGCTTAACCAGAATGGGCTAGGGGAAAAATACAAGTACCGTTGTAATCGGGCGAGTTTCTACATTCAAATGCAATAGGAATTTTTGGGTTAGGTCAATCCGTTCGCGAGATATGGGAGTTTAAAGGTAAGAAATGGTTGAGAAGACAACAAATTTTTCGCAATTATGCTGCTCCAAACGCTTAACCAGAATGGCCTAGGGAAAAAATACGCATACCGTTGTAATCGGGCCAGATTCTACTTTCAGATGCGACAGGAATTTTTGGGTTATGTCAATCCGTTCGCGAGATATGGGAGTTTGAAGCCAAGAAATGGTAGAGATGGCAAAAAATTGTTCACAATTCTGCTGCTCCAAACGCTTAACCAGGATGCCCCAGGGAAAAAATACACATACCGTTATAATCGGGCGAGTTTCTACTTTCAGATGCAATAGGAATTTTTGGGTTAGGTCAATCCGTTCGCGAGATATGGGAGTTTGAATCCAAGAAATGGTTGAGAAGGCAAAAAATTTTTCGCAATTCTGCTGCTTCAAACGGTTAACCAGAATGGCCTAGGGAAAAAATACACATACCGTTGTAATCGTTCGAGTTTCTACTTTCAGTTACAATAGGAATTTTTGGGTTAGGTCAATCCGTTCGCGAGACATGGGACTTTGAAGCTAAGAAATGGTCGAGAAGACAACAAATTTTTCGCAATTCTGCTGCTCCAAACGCTTAACCAGAATGGGCTAGTGGAAAAATACAAGTACCGTTGTAATCGGGCGAGTTTCTACATTCAAATGCAATAGGAATTTTTGGGTTAGGTCAATCCGTTCGCGAGATATGGGAGTTTGAAGCTAAGAAATGGTTGAGAAGACAACAAATTTTTCGCAATTCTGCTTCTCCAAACGCTTAACCTGAATGGCCTAGGGAAAAAATTCGCATACCGTTGTAATCGGGCCAGATTCTACTTTCAGATGCGACAGGAATTCTTGGGTTAGGTCAATCCGTTCGCGAGATATGGGAGTTTGAAGCCAAGAAATGGTTGAGAAGGCAAAAAATTTTTCACAATTCTGCTGCTCCAAACGCTTAACCAGAATGGCCTAGGGAAAAAATACACATACCGTTGTAATCGGACGAGCTTCTACTTTCAGTTACAATAGGAATTTTTGGGTTAGGTCAATCCGTTCGCGAGATATGGGACTTTGAAGCTAAGAAATGGTTGAGAAGACAACAAATTTTTCGCAATTCTGCTGCTCCAAACGCTTAACCTGAATGGCCTAGGGGAAAAATACAAGTACCGTTGTAATCGGGCGTGTTTCTACTTTCAAATGCAATAGGAATTTTTGGGTTAGGTCAATCCGTTCGCGAGATATGGGAGTTTAAAGCTAAGAAATGGTTGAGAAGACAACAAATTTTTCGCAATTATGCTGCTCCAAACGCTTAACCAGAATGGCCTAGGGAAAAAATACGCATACCGTTGTAATCGGGCCAGATTCTACTTTCAGATGCGACAGGAATTTTTGGGTTAGGTCAATCCGTTCGCGAGATATGGGAGTTTGAAGCCAAGAAATGGTAGAGAAGGCAAAAAATTGTTCACAATTCTGCTGCTCCAAACGCTTAACCAGGATGCCCCAGGGAAAAAATACACATACCGTTATAATCGGGCGAGTTTCTACTTTCAGATGCAATAGGAATTTTTGGGTTAGGTCAATCCGTTCGCGAGATATGGGAGTTTGAATCCAAGAAATGGTTGAGAAGGCAAAAAATTTTTCGCAATTCTGCTGCTTCAAACGGTTAACCAGAATGTCCTAGGGAAAAAATACACATACCGTTGTAATCGTGCGAGTTTCTACTTTCAGTTACAATAGGAATTTTTGGGTTATGTCAATCCGTTCGCGAGACATGGGACTTTGAAGCTAAGAAATGGTCGAGAAGACGACAAATTTTTCGCAATTCTGCTGCTCCAAACGCTTAACCAGAATGGGCTAGTGGAAAAATACAAGTACCGTTGTAATCGGGCGAGTTTCTACTTTCAAATGCAATAGGAATTTTTGGGTTAGGTCAATCCGCTCGCGAGATATGGGAGTTTAAAGCTAAGAAATGGTTGAGAAGACAACAAATTTTTCGCAATTCTGCTGCTCCAGTCGCTTAACCAGAATGGGCTAGGGAAAAAATACACATACCTTTGTAACCGGGCGAGTTTCTACTTTCAGACGCAACAGGAATTTTTGGGTTAGGTCAATCCGTTCTCGAGATATGGGAGTTTGAAGCCGAGAAATGGTTGACAAGACTACAAATTTCTCGCACTTCTGCTGCTCCAATCGCTTAACCAGAATGGCCTAGGGGAAAAATACAAGTACCGTTGTAATCGGGCGAGTTTCTACATTCAAATGCAATAGGAATTTTTCGGTTAGGTCAATCCGTTCTCGAGATATGGGAGTTTGAAGCCGAGAAATGGTTGACAAGACAACAAATTTCTCGCACTTCTGCTGCTCCAATCGCTTAACCAGAATGGCCTAGGGGAAAAATACAAGTACCGTTGTAATCGGGCGAGTTTCTACATTCAAATGCAATAGGAATTTTTCGGTTAGGTCAATCCGTTCGCGAGATATGGGAGTTTAAAGCTAAGAAATGGTTGAGAAGGCAAAAAATTTTTCGCAATTCTGCTGCTTCAAACGCTTAACCAGAATGGCCTAGGGAAAAAATGCACATACCGTTGTAATCGGGCGTGTTTCTACTTTCAGATGCAATAGGAATTTTTGGGTTAGGTCAATCCGTTCGCGAGATATGGGAGTTTGAAGACAAGAAATGGTTGAGAAGGCAAAAAGTTTTTCGCAATTCTGCTGCTCCAAACGCTTAACCAGAATGGCCTAAGGAAAGAATACACATACCGTTGTAATCGTGCGAGTTTCTACTTTCAGTTACAATAGGAATTTTTGGGTTAGGTCAATCCGTTCGCGAGACATGGGACTTTGAAGCTAAGAAATGGTCGAGAAGACAACAAATTTTTCGCAATTCTGCTGCTCCAAACGCTTAACCAGAATGGGCTAGGGGAAAAATACAAGTACCGTTGTAATCGGGCGAGTTTCTACATTCAAATGCAATAGGAATTTTTGGGTTAGGTCAATCCGTTCGCGAGATATGGGAGTTTGAAGCTAAGAAATGGTTGAGAAGACAACAAATTTTTCGCAATTCTGCTGCTCCAAACGCTTAACCTGAATGGCCTAGGGAAAAAATACGCATACCGTTGTAATCGGGCCAGATTCTACTTTCAGATGCGACAGGAATTCTTGGGTTAGGTCAATCCGTTCGCGAGATATGGGAGTTTGAAGCCAAGAAATGGCTGAGAAGGCAAAAAATTTTTCGCACTTCTGCTGCTCCAATCGCTTAACCAGAATGGCCTAGGGGAAAATACAAGTACCGTTGTAATCGGGCGAGTTTCTACATTCAAATGCAATAGGAATTTTTCGGTTAGGTCAATCCGTTCGCGAGATATGGGAGTTTAAACCTAAGAAATGGTTGAGAAGACAACAAATTTTTTGCAATTCTGCTGCTCCAAACGCTTAACCTGAATGGCCTAGGGAAAAAATACACATACCGTTGTAATCGGGCGTGTTTCTACTTTCAGATGCAATAGGAATTTTTGGGTTATGTCAATCCGTTTGCTAGATATGGGAGTTTGAAGACAAGAAATGGTTGAGAAGGCAAAAAATTTTTCGCAATTCTGCTGCTCCAAACGCTTAACCAGAATGGGCTAGGGGAAAAATACAAGTACCGTTGTAATCGGGCGAGTTTCTACTTTCAGATGCAATGGGAATTTTTGGGTTAGGTCAATCCGTTCGCGAGATATGGGAGTTTGAAGCTAAGAAATTGTTGAGAAGACAACAAATTTTTCGCACTTCTGCTGCTCCAAACGCTTAACCAGAATGGCCTAGGGAAAAAGTGCACATACCGTTGTAATCGGGCGTGTTTCTACTTTCAGACGCAATAGGAATTTTTGGGTTAGGTCAATCCGTTCGCGAGATATGGGAGTTTGAAGACAAGAAATGGTTGAGAAGGCAAAAAATTTTTCGCAATTCTGCTTCTCCAAACGCTTAACCAGAATGGCCTAAGGAAAAAATACACATACCGTTGAAATCGGGCGAGTTTCTACTTCCAGATGCAACAGGAATTTTTGGGTTAGGTCAATCCGTTCGCGAGATATGGGAGTTTAAAGCTAAGAAATGGTTGAGAAGACAACAAATTTTTCGCAATTCTGCTGCTCCAGTCGCTTAACCAGAATGGGCTACGGAAAAAATACACATACTTTTGTAACCGGGCGAGTTTCTACTTTCAGACGCAACAGGAATTTTTGGGTTAGGTCAATCCGTTCGCGAGATATGGGAGTTTGAAGCCGAGAAATGGTTGACAAGACAACAAATTTCTCGCACTTCTGCTGCTCCAATCGCTTAACCAGAATGGCCTAGGGGAAAATACAAGTACCGCTGTAATCGGGCGAGTTTCTACATTCAAATGCAATAGGAATTTTTCGGTTAGGTCAATCCGTTCGCGAGATATGGGACTTTGAAGCTAAGAAATGGTTGAGAAGACAACAAATTTTTCGCAATTCTGCTGCTCCAAACGCTTAACCAGAATGGCCTAAGGAAAAAATACACATACCGTTGAAATCGGGCGAGTTTCTACTTCCAGATGCAACAGGAATTTTTGGGTTAGGTACATCCGTTCGCGAGATATGGGAGTTTAAAGCTAAGAAATGGTTGAGAAGACAACAAATTTTTCGCAATTCTGCTGCTCCAGTCGCTTAACCAGAATGGGCTACGGAAAAAATACACATACTTTTGTAACCGGGCGAGTTTCTACTTTCAGACGCAACAGGAATTTTTGGGTTAGGTCAATCCGTTCGCGAGATATGGGAGTTTGAAGCCGAGAAATGGTTGACAAGACAACAAATTTCTCGCACTTCTGCTGCTCCAATCGCTTAACCAGAATGGCCTAGGGGAAAATACAAGTACCGTTGTAATCGGGCGAGTTTCTACATTCAAATGCAATAGGAATTTTTCGGTTAGGTCAATCCGTTCGCGAGATATGGGAGTTTAAACCTAAGAAATGGTTGAGAAGACAACAAATTTTTCGCAATTCTGCTGCTCCAAACGCTTAACCTGAATGGCCTAGGGAAAAAATACACATACCGTTGTAATCGGGCGTGTTTCTACTTTCAGATGCAATAGGAATTTTTGGGTTATGTCAATCCGTTTGCTAGATATGGGAGTTTGAAGACAAGAAATGGTTGAGAAGGCAAAAAATTTTTCGCAATTCTGCTGCTCCAAACGCTTAACCAGAATGGGCTAGGGGAAAAATACAAGTACCGTTGTAATCGGGCGAGTTTCTACTTTCAGATGCAATGGGAATTTTTGGGTTAGGTCAATCCGTTCGCGAGATATGGGAGTTTGAAGCTAAGAAATTGTTGAGAAGACAACAAATTTTTCGCACTTCTGCTGCTCCAAACGCTTAACCAGAATGGCCTAGGGAAAAAGTGCACATACCGTTGTAATCGGGCGTGTTTCTACTTTCAGACGCAATAGGAATTTTTGGGTTAGGTCAATCCGTTCGCGAGATATGGGAGTTTGAAGACAAGAAATGGTTGAGAAGGCAAAAAATTTTTCGCAATTCTGCTTCTCCAAACGCTTAACCAGAATGGCCTAAGGAAAAAATACACATACCGTTGAAATCGGGCGAGTTTCTACTTTCAGATGCAATAGGAATTTTTGGGTTAGGTCAATCCGTTCGCGAGATATGGGAGTTTGAAGACAAGAAATGGTTGAGAAGGCAAAAAATTTTTCGCAATTCTGCTTCTCCAAACGCTTAACCAGAATGGCCTAGGGAAAAAATACACATACCGTTGTAATCGGGCGAGCTTCTACTTTCAGTTACAATAGGAATTTTTGGGTTAGGTCAATCCGTTCGCGAGATATGGGACTTTGAAGCTAAGAAATGGGTGAGAAGACAACAAATTTTTCGCAATTCTGCTGCTCCAAACGCTTAACCTGAATGGCCTAGGAGAAGAATACAAGTACCGTTGTAATCGGGCGAGTTTCTACATTCAAATGCAATAGTAATTTTTGGGTTAGGTCAATCCGTTCGCGAGATATGGGAGTTTGAAGACAAGAAATGGTTGAGAAGGCAAAAAGTTTTTCGCAATTCTGCTGCTCCAAACGCTTAACCAGAATGGCCTAAGGAAAGAATACACATACCGTTGTAATCGGGCGAGTTTCTACTTTCAGATGCAACAGGAATTTTTGGGTTAGGTCAATCCGTTCGCGAGATTTGGGAGTTTGAAGCCAAGAAATGGTTGAGAAGGCAAAAAATTTTTCGCAATTCTGCTGCTTCAAAGGCTTAACCAGAATGGCCTAGGGAAAAAATACACATACCGTTGTAATTGGGCGAGTTTCTACTTTCAGATGCAATCGGAATTTTTGGGTTAGGTCAATCCGTTCGCGAGATATGGGAGTTTGAAGCTAAGAAATTGTTGAGAAGACAACAAATTTTTCGCACTTCTGCTGCTCCAAACGCTTAACCAGAATGGCCTAGGGAAAAAATGCACATACCGTTGTAATCGGGCGTGCTTCTACTTTCAGATGCAATAGGAATTTTTGGGTTAGGTCAATCCGTTCGCGAGATATGGGAGTTTGAAGACAAGAAATGGTTGAGAAGGCAAAAAATTTTTCGCAATTCTGCTTCTCCAAACGCTTAACCAGAATGGCCTAAGGAAAAAATACACATACCGTTGTAATCGGGAGAGTTTCTACTTCCAGATGCAACAGGAATTTTTGGGTTAGGTCAATCCGTTCGCGAGATATGGGAGTTTGAAACCAAGAAATGGTTGAGAAGGCAAAAAATTTTTCACAATTCTGCTGCTCCAAACGCTTAACCAGAATGGCCTAGGGAAAAAATACACATACCGTTGTAATCGGGCGAGCTTCTACTTTCAGTTACAATAGGAATTTTTGGGTTAGGTCAATCCGTTCGCGAGATATGGGACTTTGAAGCTAAGAAATGGTTGAGAAGACAACAAATTTTTCGCAATTCTGCTGCTCCAAACGCTTAACCTGAATGGCCTAGGGGAAGAATACAAGTACCGTTGTAATCGGGCGAGTTTCTACTTTCAAATGCAATAGGAATTTTTGGGTTAGGTCAATCCGTTCGCGAGATATGGGAGTTTGAAGCCGAGAAATGGTTGACAAGACAACAAATTTCTCGCACTTCTGCTGCTCCAATCGCTTAACCAGAATGGCCTAGGGGAAAAATACAAGTACCGTTGTAATCACGCGAGTTTCTAAATTCAAATGCAATAGGAATTTTTCGGTTAGGTCAATCCGTTCGCGAGATATGGGAGTTTAAAGCTAAGAAATGGTTGAGAAGACAACAAATTTTTCGCAATTCTGCTGCTCCAAACGCTTAACCTGAATGGCCTAGGGAAAAAATACGCATACCGTTGTAATCGGGCCAGATTCTACTTTCAGATGCGACAGGAATTTTTGGGTTAGGTCAATCCGTTCGCGAGATATAGGAGTTTGAAGCCAAGAAATGGTTGAGAAGGCAAAAAATTTTTCGCAATTCTGCTGCTTCAAACGCTTAACCAGAATGGCCTAGGGAAAAAATGCACATACCGTTGTAATCGGGCGTGTTTCTACTTTCAGATGCAATAGGAATTTTTGGGTTAGGTCAATCCGTTCGCGAGATATGGGAGTTTGAAGACAAGAAATGGTTGAGAAGGCAAAAGGTTTTTCGCAATTCTGCTGCTCCAAACGCTTAACCAGAATGGCCTAAGGAAAGAATACACATACCGTTGTAATCGTGCGAGTTTCTACTTTCAGTTACAATAGGAATTTTTGGGTAAGGTCAATCCGTTCGCGAGACATGGGACTTTGAAGCTAAGAAATGGTCGAGAAGACAACAAATTTTTCGCAATTCTGCTGCTCCAAACGCTTAACCAGAATGGGCTAGGGGAAAAATACACATACCGTTGTAATCGGGCGAGTTTCTACTTTCAGATGCAACAGGAATTTTTGGGTTAGGTCAACCCGTTCGCGAGATTTGGGAGTTTTAAGCCAAGAAATGGTTGAGAAGGCAAAAAATTTTTCGCAATTCTGCTGCTTCAAAGGCTTAACCAGAATGGCCTAGGGAAAAAATACACATACCGTTGTAATTGGGCGAGTTTCTACTTTCAGTTACAATAGGAATTTTTGGGTTAGGTCAATCCGTTCGCGAGATATGGGACTTTGAAGCTAAGAAATGGTTGAGAAGACAACAAATTTCTCGCACTTCTGCTGCTCCAATCGCTTAACCAGAATGGCCTAGGGGAAAAACACAAGTACCGTTGTAATCGCGCGAGTTTCTACATTCAAATGCAATAGGAATTTTTCGGTTAGGTCAATCCGTTCGCGAGATATGGGAGTTTAAAGCTAAGAAATGGTTGAGAAGACAACAAATTTTTCGCAATTCTGCTGCTCCAAACGCTTAACCTGAATGGCCTAGGGAAAAAATACGCATACCGTTGTAATCGGGCCAGATTCTACTTTCAGATGCGACAGGAATTTTTGGGTTAGGTCAATCCGTTCGCGAGATATAGGAGTTTGAAGCCAAGAAATGGTTGAGAAGGCAAAAAATTTTTCGCAATTCTGCTGCTTCAAACGCTTAACCAGAATGGCCTAGGGAAAAAATGCACATACCGTTGTAATCGGGCGTGTTTCTACTTTCAGATGCAATAGGAATTTTTGGGTTAGGTCAATCCGTTCGCGAGATATGGGAGTTTGAAGACAAGAAATGGTTGAGAAGGCAAAAGGTTTTTCGCAATTCTGCTGCTCCAAACGCTTAACCAGAATGGCCTAAGGAAAGAATACACATACCGTTGTAAACGTGCGAGTTTCTACTTTCAGTTACAATAGGAATTTTTGGGTAAGGTCAATCCGTTCGCGAGACATGGGACTTTGAAGCTAAGAAATGGTCGAGAAGACAACAAATTTTTCGCAATTCTGCTGCTCCAAACGCTTAACCAGAATGGGCTAGGGGAAGAATACAAGTACCGTTGTAATCGGGCGAGTTTCTACATACAAATGCAATAGGAATTTTTGGGTTAGGTCAATCCGTTCGCGAGATATGGGAGTTTGAAGCTAAGAAATGGTTGAGAAGGCAAAAAATTTTTCGCAATTCTGCTGCTTCAAACGCGTAACCAGAATGGCCTAGGGAAAAAATACACATACCGTTGTAATCGGGCGAGTTTCTGCTTTCAGATGCAATAGGAATTTTTGGGTTAGGTCAATCTGTTCGTTAGATATGGGAGTTTGAAGCCAAGAAATGGTTAAGAAGGCAAAAAATTTTTCGCAATTCTGCTGCTCCAAACGCTTAACCAGAATGGCCTAAGGAAAAAATACACATACCGTTGTAATCGGGCGAGTTTCTACTTTCAGATGCAACAGGAATTTTTGGGTTAGGTCAATCCGTTCGCGAGATATGGGACTTTGAAGCTCAGAAATGGTTGAGAAGACAACAAATTTTTCGCAATGCTGCTGCTCCAAACGCTTAACCTGAATGGCCTAGGGAAAAAATACGCATACCGTTGTAATCGGGCCAGATTCTACTTTCAGATGCGACAGGAATTTTTGGGTTAGGTCAATCCGTTCGCGAGATATGGGAGTTTGAAGCCAAGAAATGGTTGAGAAGGCAAAAAATTTTTCGCAATTCTGCTGCTTCAAACGCTTAACCAGAATGGCCTAGGGAAAAAATGCACATACCGTTGTAATCGGGCGGGTTTCTACTATCAGATGCAATAGGAATTTTTGGGTTTGGTCAATCCGTTCGCGAGATATGGGAGTTTGAAGCCAAGAAATGGTTAAGAAGGCAAAAAATTTTTCGCAATTCTGCTGCTCCAAACGCTTAACCAGAATGGCCTAAGGAAAAAATACACATACCGTTGTAATCGGGCGAGTTTCTACTTTCAGATGCAACAGGAATTTTTGGGTTAGGTCAACCCGTTCGCGAGATTTGGGAGTTTTAAGCCAAGAAATGGTTGAGAAGGCAAAAAATTTTTCGCAATTCTGCTGCTTCAAAGGCTTAACCAGAATGGCCTAGGGAAAAAATACACATACCGTTGTAATTGGGCGAGTTTCTACTTTCAGATGCAATAGGAGTTTTTGGGTTAGGTCAATCCGTTCGCGAGATATGGGAGTTTGAAGCTAAGAAATTGTTGAGAAGACAACAAATTTTTCGCACTTCTGCTGCTCCAAACGCTTAACCAGAATGGCCTAGGGAAAAAATGCACATACCGTTGTAATCGGGCGTGTTTCTACTTTCAGATGCAATAGGAATTTTTGGGTTAGGTCAATCCGTTCGCGAGATATGGGAGTTTGAAGACAAGAAATGGTTGAGAAGGCAAAAAATTTTTCGCAATTCTGCTTCTCCATACGCTTAACCAGAATGGCCTAAGGAAAAAATACACATACCGTTGTAATCGGGCGAGTTTCTACTTCCAGATGCAACAGGAATTTTTGGGTTAGGTCAATCCGTTCGCGAGATATGGGAGTTTGAAACCAAGAAATGGTTGAGAAGGCAAAAAATTTTTCACAATTCTGCTGCTCCAAACGCTTAACCAGAATGGCCTAGGGGAAGAATACAAGTATCGTTGTAATCGGGCGAGTTTCTACTTTCAAATGCAATAGGAATTTTTGGGTTAGGTCAATCCGTTCGCGAGATATGGGAGTTTAAAGCTAAGAAATGGTTGAGAAGACAACAAATTTTTCGCAATTCTGCTGCTCCAGTCGCTTAACCAGAATGGGCTAGGGAAAAAATACACATACCTTTGTAACCGGGCGAGTTTCTACTTTCAGACGCAACAGGAATTTTTGGGTTAGGTCAATCCGTTCGCCAGATATGGGAGTTTGAAGACAAGAAATGGTTGAGAAGGCAAAAAGTTTTTCGCAATTCTGCTGCTCCAAACGCTTAACCAGAATGGCCTAAGGAAAGAATACACATACCGTTGTAATCGTGCGAGTTTCTACTTTCAGTTACAATAGGAATTTTTGGGTTAGGTCAATCCGTTCGCGAGACATGGGACTTTGAAGCTAAGAAATGGTCGAGAAGACAACAAATTTTTCGCAATTCTGCTGCTCCAAACGCTTAACCAGAATGGGATAGGGGAAAAATACAAGTACCGTTGTAATCGGGCGAGTTTCTACATTCAAATGCAATAGGAATTTTTGGGTTAGGTCAATCCGTTCGCGAGATATGGGAGTTTGAAGCCAAGAAATGGTTGAGAAGGCAAAAAATTTTTCGCAATTCTGCTGCTTCAAACGCTTAACCAGAATGGCCTAGGGAAAAAATACACATACCGTTGTAATCGGGCGAGTTTCTACTTTCAGATGCAATAGGAATTTTTGGGTTAGGTCAATCCGTTCGCAAGATATGGGAGTTTGAAGCTAAGAAATTGTTGAGAAGACAACAAATTTTTCGCACTTCTGCTGCTCCAAACGCTTAACCAGAATGGCCTAGGGAAAAAATGCACATACCGTTGTAATCGGGCGTGTTTCTACTTTCAGATGCAATAGGAATTTTTGGGTTAGGTCAATCCGTTCGCGAGATATGGGAGTTTGAAGACAAGAAATGGTTGAGAAGGCAAAAAATTTTTCGCAATTCTGCTTCTCCAAACGCTTAACCAGAATGGCCTAAGGAAAAAATACACACACCGTTGTAATCGAGCGAGTTTCTACTTTCAGACGCAACAGGAATTTTTGGGTTAGGTCAATCCGTTCGCCAGATATGGGAGTTTGAAGACAAGAAATGGTTGAGAAGGCAAAAAATTTTTCGCAAATTCTGCTGCTCCAAACGCTTAACCAGAATGGCCTAAGGAAAGAATACACATACCGTTGTAATCGGGCGAGTTTCTACTTCCAGATGCAACAGGAATTTTTGGGTTAGGTCAATCCGTTCGCGAGATATGGGACTTTGAAGCTCAGAAATGGTTGAGAAGACAACAAATTTTTCGCAATGCTGCTGCTCCAAACGCTTAACCTGAATGGCCTAGGGAAAAAATACGCATACCGTTGTAATCGGGCCAGATTCTACTTTCAGATGCGACAGGAATTTTTGGGTTAGGTCAATCCGTTCGCGAGATATGGGAGTTTGAAGCCAAGAAATGGTTGAGAAGGCAAAAAATTTTTCGCAATTCTGCTGCTTCAAACGCTTAACCAGAATGGCCTAGGGAAAAAATGCACATACCGTTGTAATCGGGCGGGTTTCTACTATCAGATGCAATAGGAATTTTTGGGTTTGGTCAATCCGTTCGCGAGATATGGGAGTTTGAAGACAAGAAATGGTTGAGAAGGCAAAAAATTTTTCGCAATTCTGCTGCTCCAAACGCTTAACCAGAATGGCCTAAGGAAAGAATACACATACCGTTGTAATCGGGCGAGTTTCTACTTCCAGATGCAACAGGAATTTTTGGGTTAGGTCAATCCGTTCGCGAGACATGGGACTTTGAAGCTAAGAAATGGTCGAGAAGACAACAAATTTTTCGCAATTCTGCTGCTCCAAACGCTTAACCAGAATGGGCTAGGGGAAAAATACAAGTACCGTTGTAATCGGGCGAGTTTCTACATTCAAATGCAATAGGAATTTTTGGGTTAGATCAATCCGTTCGCGAGATATGGGAGTTTGAAGCTAAGAAATGGTTGAGAAGACAACAAATTTTTCGCAATTCTGCTGCTCCAAACGCTTAACCTGAATGGCCTAGGGAAAAAATACGCATACCGTTGTAATCGGGCCAGATTCTACCTTCAGATGCGAAATGAATTCTTGGGTTAGGTCGATCCGTTCGCGAGATATGGGAGTTTGAAGCTAAGAAATGGTTGAGAAGGCAAAAAATTTTTCGCAATTCTGCTGCTCCAATCGCTTAACCAGAATGGCCTAGGGGAAAAATACAAGTACCGTTGTAATCGCGCGAGTTTCTACATTCAAATGCAATAGGAATTTTTCGGTTAGGTCAATCCGTTCGCGAGATATGGGAGTTTAAAGCTAAGAAATGGTTGAGAAGACAACAAATTTTTCGCAATTCTGCTGCTCCAAACGCTTAACCTGAATGGCCTAGGGAAAAAATACGCATACCGTTGTAATCGGGCCAGATTCTACTTTCAGATGCGACAGGAATTTTTGGGTTAGGTCAATCCGCTCGCGAGATATAGGAGTTTGAAGCCAAGAAATGGTTGAGAAGGCAAAAAATTTTTCGCAATTCTGCTGCTTCAAACGCTTAACCAGAATGGCCTAGGGAAAAAATGCACATACCGTTGTAATCGGGCGTGTTTCTACTTTCAGATGCAATAGGAATTTTTGGGTTAGGTCAATCCGTTCGCGAGATATGGGAGTTTGAAGACAAGAAATGGTTGAGAAGGCAAAAGGTTTTTCGCAATTCTGCTGCTCCAAACGCTTAACCAGAATGGCCTAAGGAAAGAATACACATACCGTTGTAAACGTGCGAGTTTCTGCTTTCAGTTACAATAGGAATTTTTGGGTAAGGTCAATCCGTTCGCGAGACATGGGACTTTGAAGCTAAGAAATGGTCGAGAAGACAACAAATTTTTCGCAATTCTGCTGCTCCAAACGCTTAACCAGAATGGGCTAGGGGAAAAATACAAGTACCGTTGTAATCGGGCGAGTTTCTACATTCAAATGCAATAGGAATTTTTGGGTTAGGTCAATCCGTTCGCGAGATATGGGAGTTTGAAGCTAAGAAATGGTTGAGAAGGCAAAAAATTTTTCGCAATTCTGCTGCTTCAAACGCGTAACCAGAATGGCCTAGGGAAAAAATACACATACCGTTGTAATCGGGCGAGTTTCTACTTTCAGATGCAACAGGAATTTTTGGGTTAGGTCAACCCGTTCGCGAGATTTGGGAGTTTTAAGCCAAGAAATGGTTGAGAAGGCAAAAAATTTTTCGCAATTCTGCTGCTTCAAAGGCTTAACCAGAATGGCCTAGGGAAAAAATACACATACCGTTGTAATTGGGCGAGTTTCTACTTTCAGATGCAATAGGAGTTTTTGGGTTAGGTCAATCCGTTCGCGAGATATGGGAGTTTGAAGCTAAGAAATTGTTGAGAAGACAACAAATTTTTCGCACTTCTGCTGCTCCAAACGCTTAACCAGAATGGCCTAGGGAAAAAATGCACATACCGTTGTAATCGGGCGTGTTTCTACTTTCAGATGCAATAGGAATTTTTGGGTTAGGTCAATCCGTTTGCGAGATATGGGAGTTTGAAGACAAGAAATGGTTGAGAAGGCAAAAAATTTTTCGCAATTCTGCTTCTCCATACGCTTAACCAGAATGGCCTAAGGAAAAAATACACATACCGTTGTAATCGGGCGAGTTTCTACTTCCAGATGCAACAGGAATTTTTGGGTTAGGTCAATCCGTTCGCGAGATATGGGAGTTTGAAACCAAGAAATGGTTGAGAAGGCAAAAAATTTTTCACAATTCTGCTGCTCCAAACGCTTAACCAGAATGGCCTAGGGGAAGAATACAAGTATCGTTGTAATCGGGCGAGTTTCTACTTTCAAATGCAATAGGAATTTTTGGGTTAGGTCAATCCGTTCGCGAGATATGGGAGTTTAAAGCTAAGAAATGGTTGAGAAGACAACAAATTTTTCGCAATTCTGCTGCTCCAGTCGCTTAACCAGAATGGGCTAGGGAAAAAATACACATACCTTTGTAACCGGGCGAGTTTCTACTTTCAGATGCAATAGGAATTTTTGGGTTAGGTCAATCCGTTCGCGAGATATGGGAGTTTGAAGCTAAGAAATTGTTGAGAAGACAACAAATTTTTCGCACTTCTGCTGCTCCAAACGCTTAACCAGAATGGCCTAGGGAAAAAATGCACATACCGTTGTAATCGGGCGTGTTTCTACTTTCAGATGCAATAGGAATTTTTGGGTTAGGTCAATCCGTTCGCGAGATATGGGAGTTTGAAGACAAGAAATGGTTGAGAAGGCAAAAAATTTTTCGCAATTCTGCTTCTCCAAACGCTTAACCAGAATGGCCTAAGGAAAAAATACACACACCGTTGTAATCGAGCGAGTTTCTACTTTCAGACGCAACAGGAATTTTTGGGTTAGGTCAATCCGTTCGCCAGATATGGGAGTTTGAAGACAAGAAATGGTTGAGAAGGCAAAAAATTTTTCGCAAATTCTGCTGCTCCAAACGCTTAACCAGAATGGCCTAAGGAAAGAATACACATACCGTTGTAATCGGGCGAGTTTCTACTTCCAGATGCAACAGGAATTTTTGGGTTAGGTCAATCCGTTCGCGAGATATGGGACTTTGAAGCTCAGAAATGGTTGAGAAGACAACAAATTTTTCGCAATGCTGCTGCTCCAAACGCTTAACCTGAATGGCCTAGGGAAAAAATACGCATACCGTTGTAATCGGGCCAGATTCTACTTTCAGATGCGACAGGAATTTTTGGGTTAGGTCAATCCGTTCGCGAGATATGGGAGTTTGAAGCCAAGAAATGGTTGAGAAGGCAAAAAATTTTTCGCAATTCTGCTGCTTCAAACGCTTAACCAGAATGGCCTAGGGAAAAAATGCACATACCGTTGTAATCGGGCGGGTTTCTACTATCAGATGCAATAGGAATTTTTGGGTTTGGTCAATCCGTTCGCGAGATATGGGAGTTTGAAGACAAGAAATGGTTGAGAAGGCAAAAAATTTTTCGCAATTCTGCTGCTCCAAACGCTTAACCAGAATGGCCTAAGGAAAGAATACACATACCGTTGTAATCGGGCGAGTTTCTACTTCCAGATGCAACAGGAATTTTTGGGTTAGGTCAATCCGTTCGCGAGATATGGGAGTTTGAAGCTAAGAAATTGTTGAGAAGACAACAAATTTTTCGCACTTCTGCTGCTCCAAACGCTTAACCAGAATGGCCTAAGGAAAGAATACACATACCGTTGTAATCGGGCGAGTTTCTACTTCCAGATGCAACAGGAATTTTTGGGTTAGGTCAATCCGTTCGCGAGATATGGGACTTTGAAACTCAGAAATGGTTGAGAAGACAACAAATTTTTCGCAATGCTGCTGCTCCAAACGCTTAACCTGAATGGCCTAGGGAAAAAATACGCACACCGTTGTAATCGGGCCAGATTCTACTTTCAGATGCGACAGGAATTTTTGGGTTAGGTCAATCCGTTCGCGAGATATGGGAGTTTGAAGCCAAGAAATGGTTGAGAAGGCAAAAAATTTTTCGCAATTCTGCTGCTTCAAACGCTTAACCAGAATGGGCTAGGGGAAAAATGCACATACCGTTGTAATCGGGCGGGTTTCTACTATCAGATGCAATAGGAATTTTTGGGTTTGGTCAATCCGTTCGCGAGATATGGGAGTTTGAAGACAAGAAATGGTTGAGAAGGCAAAAAATTTTTCGCAATTCTGCTGCTCCAAACGCTTAACCAGAATGGCCTAAGGAAAGAATACACATACCGTTGTAATCGGGCGAGTTTCTACTTCCAGATGCAACAGGAATTTTTGGGTTAGGTCAATCCGTTCGCGAGACATGGGACTTTGAAGCTAAGAAATGGTCGAGAAGACAACAAATTTTTCGCAATTCTGCTGCTCCAAACGCTTAACCAGAATGGGCTAGGGGAAAAATACAAGTACCGTTGTAATCGGGCGAGTTTCTACATTCAAATGCAATAGGAATTTTTGGGTTAGATCAATCCGTTCGCGAGATATGGGAGTTTGAAGCTAAGAAATGGTTGAGAAGACAACAAATTTTTCGCAATTCTGCTGCTCCAAACGCTTAACCTGAATGGCCTAGGGAAAAAATACGCATACCGTTGTAATCGGGCCAGATTCTACCTTCAGATGCGAAATGAATTCTTGGGTTAGGTCGATCCGTTCGCGAGATATGGGAGTTTGAAGCCAAGAAATGGTTGAGAAGGCAAAAAATTTTTTGCAATTCTGCTGCTTCAAACGCTTAACCAGAATGGCCTAGGGAAAAAATACACATACCGTTGTAATCGGGCCAGTTTCTACTTTCAGATGCAATAGGAATTTTTGGGTTAGGTCAATCCGTTCGCGAGATATGGGAGTTTGAAGACAAGAAATGGTTGAGAAGGCAAAAAATTTTTCGCAATTCTGCTTCTCCAAACGCTTAACCAGAATGGCCTAAGGAAAAAATACACACACCGTTGTAATCGGGCGAGTTTCTACTTCCAGATGCAACAGGAATTTTTGGGTTAGGTCAATCCGTTCGCGAGATATGGGAGTTTGAAACCAAGAAATGGTTGAGAAGGCAAAAAATTTTTCACAATTCTGCTGCTCCAGTCGCTTAACCAGAATGGGCTAGGGAAAAAATACACATACCTTTGTAACCGGGCGAGTTTCTACTTTCAGACGCAACAGGAATTTTTGGGTTAGGTCAATCCGTTCGCGAGATATGGGAGTTTGAAGACAAGAAATGGTTGAGAAGGCAAAAAATTTTTCGCAATTCTGCTGCTCCAAACGCTTAACCAGAATGGCCTAAGGAAAGAATACACATACCGTTGTAATCGGGAGAGTTTCTACTTCCAGATGCAACAGGAATTTTTGGGTTAGGTCAATCCGTTCGCGAGATATGGGACTTTGAAGCTCAGAAATGGTTGAGAAGACAACAAATTTTTCGCAATGCTGCTGCTCCAAACGCTTAACCTGAATGGCCTAAGGAAAAAATACACATACCGTTGTAATCGGGCGAGTTTCTACTTCCAGATGCAACAGGAATTTTTGGGTTATGTCAATCCGTTCGCGAGATACGGGAGTTTGAAACCAAGAAATGGTTGAGAAGGCAAAAAATTTTTCACAATTCTGCTGCTCCAAACGCTTAACCAGAATGGCCTAGGGAAAAAATACACATACCGTTGTAATCGGGCGAGCTTCTACTTTCAGTTACAATAGGAATTTTTGGGTTAGGTCAATCCGTTCGCGAGATATGGGACTTTGAAGCTAAGAAATGGTTGAGAAGACAACAAATTTTTCGCAATTCTGCTGCTCCAAACGCTTAACCTGAATGGCCTAGGGGAAGAATACAAGTACCGTTGTAATCGGGCGAGTTTCTACTTTCAAATGCAATAGGAATTTTTGGGTTAGGTCAATCCGTTCGCGAGATATGGGAGTTTAAAGCTAAGAAATGGTTGAGAAGACAACAAATTTTTCGCAATTCTGCTGCTCCAGTCGCTTAACCAGAATGGGCTAGGGAAAAAATACACATACCTTTGTAACCGGGCGAGTTTCTACTTTCAGACGCAACAGGAATTTTTGGGTTAGGTCAATCCGTTCGCCAGATATGGGAGTTTAAAGCTAAGAAATTGTTGAGAAGACAACAAATTTTTCGCAATTCTGCTGCTCCAAACGCTTAACCTGAATGGCCTAGGGAAAAAATACGCATACCGTTGTAATCGGGCCAGATGCTACTTTTAGATCCGACATGAATTTTTGGGTTAGGTCAATCCGTTCGCGAGATATGGGAGTTTGAAGCCAAGAAATGGTTGAGAAGGCAAAAAATTTTTCGCAATTCTGCTGCTTCAAACGCTTAACCAGAATGGCCTAGGGAAAAAATGCACATACCGTTGTAATCGGGCGTGTTTCTGCTTTCAGATGCAATAGGAATTTTTGGGTTAGGTCAATCCGTTCGCGAGATATGGGAGTTTGAAGCTAAGAAATGGTTGAGAAGACAACAAATTTTTCGCAATTCTGCTGCTCCAAACGCTTAACCAGAATGGCCTAAGGAAAGAATACACATACCGTTGTAATCGGGCGAGTTTCTACTTCCAGATGCAACAGGAATTTTTGGGTTAGGTCAATCCGTTCGCGAGACATGGGACTTTGAAGCTAAGAAATGGTCGAGAAGACAACAAATTTTTCGCAATTCTGCTGCTCCAAACGCTTAACCAGAATGGGCTAGGGGAAAAATACAAGTACCGTTGTAATCGGGCGAGTTTCTACATTCAAATGCAATAGGAATTTTTGGGTTAGGTCAATCCGTTCGCGAGATATGGGAGTTTGAAGCTAAGAAATGGTTGAGAAGACAACAAATTTTTCGCAATTCTGCTGCTCCAAACGCTTAACCTGAATGGCCTAGGGAAAAAATACGCATACCGTTGTAATCGGGCCAGATTCTACTTTCAGATGCGAAATGAATTCTTGGGTTAGGTCGATCCGTTCGCGAGATATGGGAGTTTGAAGCCAAGAAATGGTTGAGAAGGCAAAAAATTTTTCGCAATTCTGCTGCTTCAAACGCTTAACCAGAATGGCCTAGGGAAAAAATACACATACCGTTGTAATCGGGCGAGTTTCTACTTTCAGATGCGATAGGAATTTTTGGGTTAGGTCAATCCGTTCGCGAGATATGGGAGTTTGAAGCTAAGAAATTGTTGAGAAGACAACAAATTTTTCGCACTTCTGCTGCTCCAAACGCTTAACCAGAATGGCCTAAGGAAAAAATACACACACCGTTGTAATCGGGCGAGTTTCTACTTCCAGATGCAACAGGAATTTTTGGGTTAGGTCAATCCGTTCGCGAGATATGGGAGTTCGAAGACAAGAAATGGTTGAGAAGGCAAAAAATTTTTCGCAATTCTGCTGCTCCAAACGCTTAACCAGAATGGCCTAAGGAAAGAATACACATACCGTTGTAATCGGGCGAGTTTCTACTTCCAGATGCAACAGGAATTTTTGGGTTAGGTCAATCCGTTCGCGAGATATGGGACTTTGAAGCTCAGAAATGGTTGAGAAGACAACAAATTTTTCGCAATGCTGCTGCTCCAAACGCTTAACCTGAATGGCCTAGGGAAAAAATACGCATACCGATGTAATCGGGCCAGATTCTACTTTCAGATGCGACAGGAATTTTTGGGTTAGGTCAATCCGTTCGCGAGATATGGGAGTTTGAAGCCAAGAAATGGTTGAGAAGGCAAAAAATTTTTCGCAATTCTGATGCTTCAAACGCTTAACCAGAATGGCCTAGGGAAAAAATGCACATACCGTTGTAATCGGGCGTGTTTCTACTTTCAGATGCAATAGGAATTTTTGGGTTTGGTCAATCCGTTCGCGAGATATGGGAGTTTGAAGACAAGAAATGGTTGAGAAGGCAAAAAATTTTTCGCAATTCTGCTGCTCCAAACGCTTAACCAGAATGGCCTAAGGAAAGAATACACATACCGTTGTAATCGGGCGAGTTTCTACTTCCAGATGCAATAGGAATTTTTGGGTTAGGTCAATCCGTTCGCGAGATATGGGACTTTGAAGCTCAGAAATGGTTGAGAAGACAACAAATTTTTCGCAATGCTGCTGCTCCAAACGCTTAACCTGAATGGCCTAGGGAAAAAATACGCATACCGTTGTAACCGGGCCAGACTCTACTTTCAGATGCGACAGGAATTTTTGGGTTAGGTCAATCCGTTCGCGAGATATGGGAGTTGGAAGCCAAGAAATGGTTGAGAAGGCAAAAAATTTTTCGCAATTCTGCTGCTTCAAACGCTTAACCAGAATGGCCTAGGGAAAAAATGCACATACCGTTGTAATCGGGCGTGTTTCTACTTTCAGATGCAATAGGAATTTTTGGGTTAGGTCAATCCGTTCGCGAGATATGGGAGTTTAAAGACAAGAAATGGTTGAGAAGGCAAAAAATTTTTCGCATTTCTGCTGCTCCAAACGCTTAACCAGAATGGCCTAGGGAAAAAATGCACATACCGTTGTAATCGGGCGTGTTTCTAATTTCAGATGCAATAGGAATTTTTGGGTTAGGTCAATCCGTTCGCGAGATATGGGAGTTTGAAGACAAGAAATGGTTGAGAAGGCAAAAAATTTATCGCAATTCTGCTGCTCCAAACGCTTAACGAGAATGGCCTAAGGAAAAAATACACATACCGTTGTAATCGGGCGAGTTTCTACTTCCAGATGCAACAGGAATTTTTGGGTTAGGTCAATCCGTTCGCGAGATATGGGACTTTGAAGACAAGAAATGGTTGAGAAGGCAAAAAATTTTTCGCAATTCTGCTGCTCCAAACGCTTAACCAGAATGGCCTAAGGAAAGAATACACATACCGTTGTAATCGGGCGAGTTTCTACTTCCAGATGCAACAGGAATTTTTGGGTTAGGTCAATCCGTTCGCGAGATATGGGACTTTGAAGCTCAGAAATGGTTGAGAAGGCAAAAAATTTTTCGCAATTCTGCTGCTCCAAACGCTTAACCAGAATGGCCTAAGGAAAGAATACACATACCGTTGTAATCGGGCGAGTTTCTACTTCCAGATGCAACAGGAATTTTTGGGTTAGGTCAATCCGTTCGCGAGATATGGGACTTTGAAGCTAAGAAATCGTTGAGAAGACAACAAATTTTTCGCAATTCTGCTGCTCCAAACGCTTAACCTGAATGGCCTAGGGAAAAAATACGCATACCGTTGTAATCGGGCCAGATTCTACTTTCAGATGCGACAGGAATTTTTGGGTTAGGTCAATCCGTTCGCGAGATATGGGAGTTTGAAACCAAGAAATGGTTGAGAAGGCAAAAAATTTTTCGCAATTCTGCTGCTTCAAACGCTTAACCAGAATGGCCTAGGGAAAAAATGCACATACGGTTGTAATCGGGCGTGTTTCTACTTTCAGATGCAATAGGAATTTTTGGGTTAGGTCAATCCGTTCGCGAGATATGGGAGTTTGAAGACAAGAAATGGTTGAGAAGGCAAAAAATTTTTCGCAATTCTGCTGCTCCAAACGCTTAATCAGAATGGCCTAAGGAAAGAATACACATACCGTTGTAATCGGGCGAGTTTCTACTTCCAGATGCAACAGGAATTTTTGTGTTAGGTCAATCCGTTCGCGAGATATGGGAGTTTGAAGCCAAGAAATGGTTGAGAAGGCAAAAAATTTTTCGCAATTCTGCTGCTCCAAACGCTTAATCGGAATGGCCTAAGGAAAAAATGCACATACCGTTGTAATCGGGCGTGTTTCTACTTTCAGATGCAATAGGAATTTTTGGGTTAGGTCAATCCGTTCGCGAGATATGGGAGTTTGAAGCCAAGAAATGGTTGAGAAGGCAAAAAATTTTTCGCAATTCTGCTGCTTCAAACGCTTAACCAGAATGGCCTAGGGAAAAAATGCACATACCGTTGTAATCGGGCGTGTTTCTACTTTCAGATGCAATAGGAATTTTTGGGTTAGGTCAATCCGTTCGCGAGATATGGGAGTTTGAAGACAAGAAATGGTTGAGAAGGCAAAAAATTTTTCGCAATTCTGCGGCTCCAAACGCTTAATCAGAATGGCCTAAGGAAAGAATACACATACCGTTGTAATCGGGCGAGTTTCTACTTCCAGATGCAACAGGAATTTTTGGGTTAGGTCAATCCGTGCGCGAGATATGGGAGTTTGAAGCCGAGAAATGGTTGACAAGACAACAAATTTCTCGCACTTCTGCTGCTCCAATCGCTTAACCTGAATGGCCTAGGGAAAAAATACGCATACCGTTGTAATCGGGCCAGATTCTACTTTCAGATGCGACAGGAATTTTTGGGTTAGGTCAATCCGTTCGCGAGATATGGGAGTTTGAAGCCAAGAAATGGTTGAGAAGGCAACAAATTTTTCGCAATTCTGCTGCTTCAAACGCTTTACCAGAATGGCCTAGGGAAAAAATGCACATACCGTTGTAGTCGGGCGTGTTTCTACTTTCAGATGCAATAGGAATTTTTGGGTTAGGTCAATCCGTTCGCGAGATATGGGAGTTTGAAGACAAGAAATGGTTGAGAAGGCAAAAAATTTTTCGCAATTCTGCTGCTCCAAACGCTTAATCAGAATGGCCTAAGGAAAGAATACACATACCGTTGTAATCGGGCGAGTTTCTACTTCCAGATGCAACAGGAATTTTTGGGTTAGGTCAATCCGTGCGCGAGATATGGGAGTTTGAAGCCGAGAAATGGTTGACATGACAACAAATTTCTCGCAATTCTGCTGCTCCAATCGCTTAACCAGAATGGCCTAGGGGAAAAATGCACATACCGTTGTAATCGGGCGAGTTTCTTCTTTCAGTTACAATAGGAATTTTTGGGTTAGGTCAATCCGTTCGCGAGATATGGGACTTTGAAGCTAAGAAATGGTTGAGAAGACAACAAATTTTTCGCAATTCTGCTGCTCCAAACGCTTAACCTGAATGGCCTAGGGGAAAAATACAAGTACCGTTGTAATCGGGCGAGTTTCTACTTTAAAATGCAATAGGAATTTTTGGGTTAGGTCAATCCGTTCGCGAGATATGGGAGTTTAAAGCTAAGAAATGGTTGAGAAGACAACAAATTTTTCGCAATTCTGCTGCTCCAGTCGCTTAACCAGAATGGGCTAGGGAAAAAATACACATACCTTTGTAACCGGGCGAGTTTCTACTTTCAGACGCAACAGGAATTTTTGGGTTAGGTCAATCCGTTCGCGAGATATGGGAGTTTGAAGCCGAGAAATGGTTGACAAGACAACAAATTTCTCGCACTTCTGCTGCTCCAATCGCTTAACCAGAATGGCCTAGGGGAAAAATACAAGTACCGTTGTAATCGGGCGAGTTTCTACTTTCAAATGCAATAGGAATTTTTGGGTTAGGTCAATCCGTTCGCGAGATATGGGAGTTTAAAGCCAAGAAATGGTTGAGAAGACAACAAATTTTTCGCAATTCTGCTGCTCCAAACGCTTAACCTGAATGGCCTAGGGAAAAAATAAGCATACCGTTGTAATCGGGCCAGATTCTACTTTCAGATGCGACAGGAATTTTTGGGTTAGGTCAATCCGTTCGCGAGGTATGGGAGTTTGAAGCCGAGAAATGGTTGACAAGACAACAAATTTCTCGCACTTCTGCTGCTCCAATCGCTTAACCAGAATGGCCTAGGGAAAAAATGCACATACCGTTGTAATCGGGCGTGTTTCTACTTTCAGATGCAATAGGAATTTTTGGGTTAGGTCAATCCGTTCGCGAGATATGGGACTTTGAAGCTAAGAAATGGTTGAGAAGACAACAAATTTTTCGCAATTCTGCTGCTCCAAACGCTTAACCTGAATGGCCTAGGGAAAAAATACGCATACCGTTGTAATCGGGCCAGATTCTACTTTCAGATGCGACAGGAATTTTTGGGTTAGGTCAATCCGTTCGCGAGATATGGGAGTTTGAAGCCAAGAAATGGTTGAGAAGGCAACAAATTTTTCGCAATTCTGCTGCTTCAAACGCTTTACCAGAATGGCCTAGGGAAAAAATGCACATACCGTTGTAATCGGGCGTGTTTCTACTTTCAGATGCAATAGGAATTTTTGGGTTAGGTCAATCCGTTCGCGAGATATGGGAGTTTGAAGACAAGAAATGGTTGAGAAGGCAAAAAATTTTTCGCAATTCTGCTGCTCCAAACGCTTAATCAGAATGGCCTAAGGAAAGAATACACATACCGTTGTAATCGGGCGAGTTTCTACTTCCAGATGCAACAGGAATTTTTGGGTTAGGTCAATCCGTGCGCGAGATATGGGAGTTTGAAGCCGAGAAATGGTTGACATGACAACAAATTTCTCGCAATTCTGCTGCTCCAATCGCTTAACCAGAATGGCCTAGGGGAAAACTGCACATACCGTTGTAATCGGGCGAGTTTCTTCTTTCAGTTACAATAGGAATTTTTGGGTTAGGTCAATCCGTTCGCGAGATATGGGACTTTGAAGCTAAGAAATGGTTGAGAAGACAACAAATTTTTCGCAATTCTGCTGCTCCAAACGCTCAACCTGAATGGCCTAGGGGAAAAATACAAGTACCGTTGTAATCGGGCGAGTTTCTACTTTAAAATGCAATAGGAATTTTTGGGTTAGGTCAATCCGTTCGCGAGATATGGGAGTTTAAAGCTAAGAAATGGTTGAGAAGACAACAAATTTTTCGCAATTCTGCTGCTCCTGTCGCTTAACCAGAATGGGCTAGGGAAAAAATACACATACCTTTGTAACCGGGCGAGTTTCTACTTTCAGACGCAACAGGAATTTTTGGGTTAGGTCAATCCGTTCGCGAGATATGGGAGTTTGAAGCCGAGAAATGGTTGACAAGACAACAAATTTCTCGCACTTCTGCTGCTCCAATCGCTTAACCAGAATGGCCTAGGGGAAAAATACAAGTACCGTTGTAATCGGGCGAGTTTCTACTTTCAAATGCAATAGGAATTTTTGGGTTAGGTCAATCCGTTCGCGAGATATGGGAGTTTAAAGCTAAGAAATGGTTGAGAAGACAACAAATTTTTCGCAATTCTGCTGCTCCAAACGCTTAACCTGAATGGCCTAGGGAAAAAATAAGCATACCGTTGTAATCGGGCCAGATTCTACTTTCAGATGCGACAGGAATTTTTGGGTTAGGTCAATCCGTTCGCGAGGTATGGGAGTTTGAAGCCGAGAAATGGTTGACAAGACAACAAATTTCTCGCACTTCTGCTGCTCCAATCGCTTAACCAGAATGGCCTAGGGAAAAAATGCACATACCGTTGTAATCGGGCGTGTTTCTACTTTCAAATGCAATAGGAATTTTTGGGTTAGGTCAATCCGTTCGCGAGATATGGGACTTTGAAGCTAAGAAATGGTTGAGAAGACAACAAATTTTTCGCAATTCTGCTGCTCCAAACGCTTAACCTGAATGGCCTAGGGAAAAAATACGCATACCGTTGTAATCGGGCCAGATTCTACTTTCAGATGCGACAGGAATTTTTGGGTTAGGTCAATCCGTTCGCGAGATATGGGAGTTTGAAGCCAAGAAATGGTTGAGAAGGCAAAAAATTTTTCGCAATTCTGCTGCTTCAAACGCTTAACCAGAATGGCCTAGGGAAAAAATGCACATACCGTTGTAATCGGGCGTGTTTCTACTTTCAGATGCAATAGGAATTTTTGGGTTAGGTCAATACGTTCGCGAGATATGGGAGTTTGAAGACAAGAAATGGTTGAGAAGGCAAACAATTTTTCGCAATTCTGCTGCTCCAAACGCTTAATCAGAATGGCCTAAGGAAAGAATACACATACCGTTGTAATCGGGCGAGTTTCTACTTCCAGATGCAACAGGAATTTTTGGGTTAGGTCAATCCGTGCGCGAGATATGGGAGTTTGAAGCCGAGAAATGGTTGACAAGACAACAAATTTCTCGCACTTCTGCTGCTCCAATCGCTTAACCAGAATGGCCTAGGGGAAAAATACAAGTACCGTTGTAATCGGGCGAGTTTCTACTTTCAAATGCAATAGGAATTTTTGGGTTAGTTCAATCCGTTCGCGTGATATGGGAGTTTGAAGCTAAGAAATTGTTGAGAGGACAACAAATTTTTCGCACTTCTGCTGCTCCAAACGCTTAACCTGAATGGCCTAGGGGAAAAATACAAGTACCGATGTAATCGGGCGAGTTTCTACTTTCAAATGCAATAGGAATTTTTGGGTTAGGTCAATCCGTTCGCGAGATATGGGAGTTTGAAGACAAGAAATGGTTGAGAAGGCAAAAAGTTTTTCGCAATTCTGCTGCTCCAAACGCTTAACCAGAATGGCCTAAGGAAAGAATACACATACCGTTGTAATCGGGCGAGTTTCTACTTCCAGATGCAACAGGAATTTTTGGGTTAGGTCAATCCGTTCGCGAGATATGGGACTTTGAAGCTAAGAAATGGTTGAGAAGACAACAAATTTCTCGCACTTCTGCTGCTCCAATCGCTTAACCAGAATGGCCTAGGGGAAAAATACAAGTACCGTTGTAATCGGGCGAGTTTCTACTTTCAAATGCAATAGGAATTTTTGGGTTAGGTCAATCCGTTCGCGTGATATGGGAGTTTAAAGCTAAGAAATGGTTGAGAAGACAACAAATTTTTCGCAATTCTGCTGCTCCAGTCGCTTAACCAGAATGGGCTAGGGAAAAAATACACATACCTTTGTAACCGGGCGAGTTTCTACTTTCAGACGCAACAGGAATTTTTGGGTTAGGTCAATCCGTTCGCGAGATATGGGAGTTTGAAGCCGAGAAATGGTTGACAAGACAACAAATTTCTCGCACTTCTGCTGCTCCAATCGCTTAACCAGAATGGCCTAGGGGAAAAATACAAGTACCGTTGTAATCGTGCGAGTTTCTACTTTCAGATGCAATAGGAGTTTTTGGGTTAGGTCAATCCGTTCGCGAGATATGGGAGTTTGAAGACAAGAAATGGTTGAGAAGGCAAAAAATTTTTCGCAATTCTGCTGCTCCAAACGCTTAACCAGAATGGCCTAGGGAAAAAATACGCATACCGTTGTAATCGGGCGAGCTTCTACTTTCAGTTACAATAGGAATTTTTGGGTTAGGTCAATCCGTTCGCGAGATATGGGACTTTGAAGCTAAGAAATGGTTGAGAAGACAACAAATTTTTCGCAATTCTGCTGCTCCAAACGCTTAACCTGAATGGCCTAGGGGAAAAATACAAGTACCGTTGTAATCGGGCGAGTTTCTACTTTCAAATGCAATAGGAATTTTTGGGTTAGGTCAATCCGTTCGCGAGATATGGGAGTTTAAAGCTAAGAAATGGTTGAGAAGACAACAAATTTTTCGCAATTCTACTGCTCCAGTCGCTTAACCAGAATGGGCTAGGCAAAAAATACACATACCTTTGTAACCGGGCGAGTTTCTACTTTCAGACGCAACAGGAATTTTTGGGTTAGGTCAATCCGTTCGCGAGATATGGGAGTTTGAAGCCGAGAAATGGTTGACAAGACAACAAATTTCTCGCACTTCTGCTGCTCCAATCGCTTAACCAGAATGACCTAGGGGAAAAATACAAGAACCGTTGTAATCGGGCGAGTTTCTACTTTCAAATGCAATAGGAATTTTTGGGTTAGGTCAATCCGTTCGCGAGATATGGGACTTTGAAGCTAAGAAATGGTTGAGAAGACAACAAATTTTTCGCAATTCTGCTGCTCCAAACGCTTAACCTGAATGGCCTAGGGGAAAAATACAAGTACCGTTGTAATCGGGCGAGTTTCTACTTTCAAATGCAATAGGAATTTTTGGGTTAGGTCAATCCGTTCGCGTGATATGGGAGTTTAAAGCTAAGAAATGGTTGAGAAGACAACAAATTTTTCGCAATTCTGCTGCTCCAAACGCTTAACCTGAATGGCCTAGGGAAAAAATAAGCATACCGTTGTAATCGGGCCAGATTCTACTTTCAGATGCGACAGGAATTTTTGGGTTAGGTCAATCCGTTCGCGAGGTATGGGAGTTTGAAGCCGAGAAATGGTTGACAAGACAACAAATTTCTCGCACTTCTGCTGCTCCAATCGCTTAACCAGAATGGCCTAGGGAAAAAATGCACATACCGTTGTAATCGGGCGTGTTTCTACTTTCAGATGCAATAGGAATTTTTGGGTTAGGTCAATCCGTTCGCGAGATATGGGACTTTGAAGCTAAGAAATGGTTGAGAAGACAACAAATTTTTCGCAATTCTGCTGCTCCAAACGCTTAACCTGAATGGCCTAGGGGAAAAATACAAGTACCGTTGTAATCGGGCGAGTTTCTACTTTCAAATGCAATAGGAATTTTTGGGTTAGGTCAATCCGTTCGCGAGATATGGGAGTTTGAAGACAAGAAATGGTTGAGAAGGCAAAAAATTTTTCGCAATTCTGCTGCTCCAAACGCTTAACCAGAATGGCCTAAGGAAAGAATACACATACCGTTGTAATCGGGCGAGTTTCTACTTCCAGATGCAACAGGAATTTTTGGGTTAGGTCAATGCGTTCGCGAGATATGGGACTTTGAAGCTAAGAAATGGTTGAGAAGACAACAAATTTCTCGCACTTCTGCTGCTCCAATCGCTTAACCAGAATGGCCTAGGGGAAAAATACAAGTACCGTTGTAATCGGGCGAGTTTCTACTTTCAAATGCAATAGGAATTTTTGGGTTAGGTCAATCCGTTCGCGTGATATGGGAGTTTAAGGCTAAGAAATGGTTGAGAAGACAACAAATTTTTCGCAATTCTGCTGCTCCAGTCGCTTAACCAGAATGGGCTAGGGAAAAAATGCACATACCGTTGTAATCGGGCGTGTTTCTACTTTGAGATGCAATAGGAATTTTTGGGTTTGGTCAATCCGTTCACGAGATATGGGAGTTTGAAGACAAGAAATGGTTGAGAAGGCAAAAAATTTTTCGCAATTCTGCTGCTCCAAACGCTTAACCAGAATGGCCTAAGGAAAAAATACACATACCGTTGAAATCGGGCGAGTTTCTACTTCCAGATGCAACAGGAATTTTTGGGCTAGGTCAATCCGTTCGCGAGATATGGGAGTTTGAAACCAAGAAATGGTTGAGAAGACAACAAATTTTTCGCAATTCTGCTGCTCCAAACGCTTAACCTGAATGGCCTAGGGAAAAAATAAGCATACCGTTGTAATCGGGCCAGATTCTACTTTCAGATGCGACAGGAATTTTTGGGTTAGGTCAATCCGTTCGCGAGGTATGGGAGTTTGAAGCCGAGAAATGGTTGACAAGACAACAAATTTCTCGCACTTCTGCTGCTCCAATCGCTTAACCAGAATGGCCTAGGGAAAAAATGCACATACCGTTGTAATCGGGCGTGTTTCTACTTTCAGATGCAATAGGAATTTTTGGGTTAGGTCAATCCGTTCGCGAGATATGGGAGTTTGAAGACAAGAAATGGTTGAGAAGGCAAAAAATTTTTCGCAATTCTGCTGCTCCAAACGCTTAACCAGAATGGCCTAAGGAAAGAATACACATACCGTTGTAATCGGGCGAGTTTCTACTTCCAGATGCAACAGGAATTTTTGGGTTAGGTCAATCCGTTCGCGAGATATGGGACTTTGAAGCTAAGAAATGGTTGAGAAGACAACAAATTTTTCGCAATTCTGCTGCTCCAAACGCTTAACCTGAATGGCCTAGGGAAAAAATACGCATACCGTTGTAATCGGGCCAGATTCTACTTTCAGATGCGACAGGAATTTTTGGGTTAGGTCAATCCGTTCGCCAGATATGGGAGTTTGAAGCCAAGAAATGGTTGAGAAGGCAAAAAATTTTTCGCAATTCTGCTGCTTCAAACGCTTAACCAGAATGGCCTAGGGAAAAAATGCACATACCGTTGTAATCGGGCGTGTTTCTACTTTCAGATGCAATAGGAATTTTTGGGTTAGGTCAATCCGTTCGCGAGATATGGGAGTTTGAAGCCAAGAAATGGTTGAGAAGGCAAAAAATTTTTCGCAATTCTGCTGCTTCAAACGATTAACCAGAATGGCCTAGGGAAAAAATGCACATACCGTTGTAATCGGGCGTGTTTCTACTTTCAGATGCAATAGGAATTTTTGGGTTAGGTCAATCCGTTCGCGAGATATGGGAGTTTGAAGACAAGAAATGGTTGAGAAGGCAAAAAATTTTTCGCAATTCTGCTGCTCCAAACGCTTAATCAGAATGGCCTAAGGAAAGAATACACATACCGTTGTAATCGGGCGAGTTTCTACTTCCAGATGCAACAGGAATTTTTGGGTTAGGTCAATCCGTGCGCGAGATATGGGAGTTTGAAGCCGAGAAATGGTTGACAAGACAACAAATTTCTGGCACTTCTGCTGCTCCAATCGCTTAACCAGAATGGCCTAGGGGAAAAATACAAGTACCGTTGTAATCGGGCGAGTTTCTACTTTCAAATGCAATAGGAATTTTTGGGTTAGGTCAATCCGTTCGCGTGATATGGGAGTTTGAAGCTAAGAAATTGTTGAGAAGACAACATATTTTTCGCACTTCTGCTGCTCCAAACGCTTAACCAGAATGGCCTAGGGAAAAAATGCACATACCGTTGTAATCGGGCGTGTTTCTACTTTGAGTTGCAATAGGAATTTTTGGGTTAGGTCAATCCGTTCACGAGATATGGGAGTTTGAAGACAAGAAATGGTTGAGAAGGCAAAAAATTTTTCGCAATTCTGCTGCTCCAAACGCTTAACCAGAATGGCCTAAGGAAAAAATACACATACCGTTGAAATCGGGCGAGTTTCTACTTCCAGATGCAACAGGAATTTTTGGGTTAGGTCAATCCGTTCGCGAGATATGGGAGTTTGAAACCAAGAAATGGTTGAGAAGGCAAACAATTTTTCGCAATTCTGCTGCTCCAAACGCTTAACCAGAATGGCCTAGGGAAAAAATACACATACCGTTGTAATCGGGCGAGCTTCTACTTTCAGTTACAGTAGGAATTTTTGGGTTAGGTCAATCCGTTCGCGAGATATGGGACTTTGAAGCTAAGAAATGGTTGAGAAGACAACAAATTTTTCGCAATTCTGCTGCTCCAAACGCTTAACCTGAATGGCCTAGGGGAAAAATACAAGTACCGTTGTAATCGGGCGAGTTTCTACTTTCAAATGCAATAGGAATTTTTGGGTTAGGTCAATCCGTTCGCGAGATATGGGAGTTTGAAGACAAGAAATGGTTGAGAAGGCAAAAAATTTTTCGCAATTCTGATGCTCCAAACGCTTAACCAGAATGGCCTAAGGAAAGAATACACATACCGTTGTAATCGGGCGAGTTTCTACTTCCAGATGCAACAGGAATTTTTGGGTTAGGTCAATCCGTTCGCGAGATATGGGACTTTGAAGCTAAGAAATGGTTGAGAAGACAACAAATTTCTCGCACTTCTGCTGCTCCAATCGCTTAACCAGAATGGCCTGGGGGAAAAATACAAGTACCGTTGTAATCGGGCGAGTTTCTACTTTCAAATGCAATAGGAATTTTTGGGTTAGGTCAATCCGTTCGCGTGATATGGGAGTTTAAGGCTAAGAAATGGTTGAGAAGACAACAAATTTTTCGCAATTCTGCTGCTCCAGTCGCTTAACCAGAATGGGCTAGGGAAAAAATACACATACCTTTGTAACCGGGCGAGTTTCTACTTTCAGACGCAACAGGAATTTTTGGGTTAGGTCAATCCGTTCGCGAGATATGGGAGTTTGAAGCCGAGAAATGGTTGACAAGACAACAAATTTCTCGCACTTCTGCTGCTCCAATCGCTTAACCAGAATGGCCTAGGGGAAAAATACAAGTACCGTTGTAATCGTGCGAGTTTCTACTTTCAGATGCAATAGGAATTTTTGGGTTAGGTCATTCCGTTCGCGAGATATGGGAGTTTGAAGACAAGAAATGGTTGAGAAGGCAAAAAATTTTTCGCAATTCTGCTGCTCCAAACGCTTAACCAGAATGGCCTAAGGAAAGAATACACATACCGTTGTAATCGGGCGAGTTTCTACTTTCAGATGCAACAGGAATTTTTGGGTTAGGTCAATCCGTTCGCGAGATATGGGACTTTGAAGCTAAGAAATGGTTGAGAAGACAACAAATTTTTCGCAATTCTGCTGCTCCAGGCGCTTAACCAGAATGGCCTAGGGAAAAAATACGCATACCGTTGTAATCGGGCCAGATTCTACTTTCAGATGCGACAGGAATTTTTGGGTTAGGTCAATCCGTTCGCGAGATATGGGAGTTTGAAGCCAAGAAATGGTTGAGAAGGCAAAAAATTTTTCGCAATTCTGCTGCTTCAAACGCTTAACCAGAATGGCCTAGGGAAAAAATGCACATACCGTTGTAATCGGGCGAGTTTCTACTTCCAGATGCAACAGGAATTTTTGGGTTAGGTCAATCCGTTCGCGAGATATGGGAGTTTGAAGCCGAGAAATGGTTGACAAGACAACAAATTTCTCGCACTTCTGCTGCTCCAATCGCTTAACCAGAATGGCCTAGGGGAAAAATACAAGTACCGTTGTAATCGGGCGAGTTTCTACTTTCAAATGCAATAGGAATTTTTGGGTTAGGTCAATCCGTTCGCGAGATATGGGAGTTTGAAGCTAAGAAATGGTTGAGAAGACAACAAATTTTTCGCAATTCTGCTGCTCCAAACGCTTAACCAGAATCGCCTAGGGAAAAATACGCATACCGTTGTAATCGGGCCAGATTCTACTTTCAGAAGCGACAGGAATTTTTGGGTTAGGTCAATCCGTTCGCGAGGTATGGGGGATTTAAGCCAAGAAATGTTTGAGAAGACAACAAATTTTTCGCACTTCTGCTGCTCCAAACGCTTAACCAGAACGGCCTAGGGAAAAGATACACATACCGTTGTAACCGGGCGAGTTTCTACTTTCAGACGCAAAAGGAATTTTTGGGTTAAGTCAATCCGTTCGCGAGATATGGGAGTTTGAAGCCAAGAAGTGGTTGAGAAGGCAAAAAATTTTTCGCAATTCTGCTGCTTCAAAGGCTTAACCAGAATGGCCTAGGGAAAAAATACACATACCGTTGTATCCGGGCGAGTTTCTACTTTCAGTTACAATAGGAATTTTTGGGTTAGGTCAATCCGTTCGCGAGATATGGGACTTTGAAGCTAAGAAATGGTTGAGAAGACAACAAATTTTTCGCAATTCTGCTGCTCCAAACGCTTAACCTGAATGACCTAGGGAAAAAATACGCATACCGTTGTAATCGGGCCAGATTCTACTTTCAGATGCGACAGGAATTTTTGGGTTAGGTCAATCCGTTCGCCAGATATGGGAGTTTGAAGCCAAGAAATGGTTGAGAAGGCAAAAAATTTTTCGCAATTCTGCTGCTTCAAACGCTTAACCAGAATGGCCTAGGGAAAAAATGCACATACCGTTGTAATCGGGCGTGTTTCTACTTTCAGATGCAATAGGAATTTTTGGGTTAGGTCAATCCGTTCGCGAGGTATGGGAGTTTGAAGCCAAGAAATGGTTGAGAAGGCAAAAAATTTTTCGCAATTCTGCTGCTTCAAACGCTTAACCAGAATGGCCTAGGGAAAAAATGCACATACCGTTGTAATCGGGCGTGTTTCTACTTTCAGATGCAATAGGAATTTTTGGGTTAGGTCAATCCGTTCGCGAGATATGGGAGTTTGAAGACAAGAAATGGTTGAGAAGGCAAAAAATTTTTCGCAATTCTGCTGCTCCAAACGCTTAATCAGAATGGCCTAAGGAAAGAATACACATACCGTTGTAATCGGGCGAGTTTCTACTTCCAGATGCAACAGGAATTTTTGGGTTAGGTCAATCCGTGCGCGAGATATGGGAGTTTGAAGCCGAGAAATGGTTGACAAGACAACAAATTTCTGGCACTTCTGCTGCTCCAATCGCTTAACCAGAATGGCCTAGGGGAAAAATACAAGTACCGTTGTAATCGGGCGAGTTTCTACTTTCAAATGCAATAGGAATTTTTGGGTTAGGTCAATCCGTTCGCGTGATATGGGAGTTTGAAGCTAAGAAATTGTTGAGAAGACAACAAATTTTTCGCACTTCTGCTGCTCCAAACGCTTAACCAGAATGGCCTAGGGAAAAAATGCACATACCGTTGTAATCGGGCGTGTTTCTACTTTGAGATGCAATAGGAATTTTTGAGTTAGGTCAATCCGTTCACGAGATATGGGAGTTTGAAGACAAGAAATGGTTGAGAAGGCAAAAAATTTTTCGCAATTCTGCTGCTCCAAACGCTTAACCAGAATGGCCTAAGGAAAAAATACACATACCGTTGAAATCGGGCGAGTTTCTACTTCCAGATGCAACAGGAATTTTTGGGTTAGGTCAATCCGTTCGCGAGATATGGGAGTTTGAAACCAAGAAATGGTTGAGAAGGCAAACAATTTTTCGCAATTCTGCTGCTCCAAACGCTTAACCAGAATGGCCTAGGGAAAAAATACACATACCGTTGTAATCGGGCGAGCTTCTACTTTCAGTTACAATAGGAATTTTTGGGTTAGGTCAATCCGTTCGCGAGATATGGGACTTTGAAGCTAAGAAATGGTTGAGAAGACAACAAATTTTTCGCAATTCTGCTGCTCCAAACGCTTAACCTGAATGGCCTAGGGGAAAAATACAAGTACCGTTGTAATCGGGCGAGTTTCTACTTTCAAATGCAATAGGAATTTTTGGGTTAGGTCAATCCGTTCGCGAGATATGGGAGTTTGAAGACAAGAAATGGTTGAGAAGGCAAAAAATTTTTCGCAATTCTGCTGCTCCAAACGCTTAACCAGAATGGCCTAAAGAAAGAATACACATACCGTTGTAATCGGGCGAGTTTCTACTTCCAGATGCAACAGGAATTTTTGGGTTAGGTCAATCCGTTCGCGAGATATGGGACTTTGAAGCTAAGAAATGGTTGAGAAGACAACAAATTTCTCGCACTTCTGCTGCTCCAATCGCTTAACCAGAATGGCCTAGGGGAAAAATATAAGTACCGTTGTAATCGGGCGAGTTTCTACTTTCAAATGCAATAGGAATTTTTGGGTTAGGTCAATCCGTTCGCGTGATATGGGAGTTTAAAGCTAAGAAATGGTTGAGAAGACAACAAATTTTTCGCAATTCTGCTGCTCCAGTCGCTTAACCAGAATGGGCTAGGGAAAAAATACACATACCTTTGTAACCGGGCGAGTTTCTACTTTCAGACGCAACAGGAATTTTTGGATTAGGTCAATCCGTTCGCGAGATATGGGAGTTTGAAGCCGAGAAATGGTTGACAAGACAACAAATTTCTCGCACTTCTGCTGCTCCAATCGCTTAACCAGAATGGCCTAGGGGAAAAATACAAGTACCGTTGTAATCGTGCGAGTTTCTACTTTCAGATGCAATAGGAATTTTTGGGTTAGGTCAATCCGTTCGCGAGACATGGGACTTTGAAGCTAAGAAATGGTCGAGAAGACAACAAATTTTTCGCAATTCTGCTGCTCCAAACGCTTAACCAGATTGGGCTAGGGGAAAAATACAAGTACCGTTGTAATCGGGCGAGTTTCTACTTTCAGATGCAATAGGAATTTTTGGGTTAGGTCAATCCGTTCGCGAGATATGGGAGTTTGAAGACAAGAAATGGTTGAGAAGGCAAAAAATTTTTCGCAATTCTGCTGCTCCAAACGCTTAATCAGAATGGCCTAAGGAAAGAATACACATACCGTTGTAATCGGGCGAGTTTCTACTTCCAGATGCAACAGGAATTTTTGGGTTAGGTCAATCCGTGCGCGAGATATGGGAGTTTGAAGCCGAGAAATGGTTGACAAGACAACAAATTTCTGGCACTTCTGCTGCTCCAATCGCTTAACCAGAATGGCCTAGGGGAAAAATACAAGTACCGTTGTAATCGGGCGAGTTTCTACTTTCAAATGCAATAGGAATTTTTGGGTTAGGTCAATCCGTTCGCGTGATATGGGAGTTTGAAGCTAAGAAATTGTTGAGAAGACAACAAATTTTTCGCACTTCTGCTGCTCCAAACGCTTAACCAGAATGGCCTAGGGAAAAAATGCACATACCGTTGTAATCGGGCGTGTTTCTACTTTGAGATGCAATAGGAATTTTTGAGTTAGGTCAATCCGTTCACGAGATATGGGAGTTTGAAGACAAGAAATGGTTGAGAAGGCAAAAAATTTTTCGCAATTCTGCTGCTCCAATCGCTTAACCAGAATGGCCTAGGGGAAAAATACAAGTACCGTTGTAATCGGGCGAGTTTCTACTTTCAAATGCAATAGGAATTTTTGGGTTAGGTCAATCCGTTCGCGTGATATGGGAGTTTAAAGCTAAGAAATGGTTGAGAAGACAACAAATTTTTCGCAATTCTGCTGCTCCAGTCGCTTAACCAGAATGGGCTAGGGAAAAAATACACATACCTTTGTAACCGGGCGAGTTTCTACTTTCAGACGCAACAGGAATTTTTGGGTTAGGTCAATCCGTTCGCGAGATATGGGAGTTTGAAGCCGAGAAATGGTTGACAAGACAACAAATTTCTCGCACTTCTGCTGCTCCAATCGCTTAACCAGAATGGCCTAGGGGAAAAATACAAGTACCGTTGTAATCGTGCGAGTTTCTACTTTCAGATGCAATAGGAATTTTTGGGTTAGGTCAATCCGTTCGCGAGACATGGGACTTTGAAGCTAAGAAATGGTCGAGAAGACAACAAATTTTTCGCAATTCTGCTGCTCCAAACGCTTAACCAGATTGGGCTAGGGGAAAAATACAAGTACCGTTGTAATCGGGCGAGTTTCTACTTTCAGATGCAATAGGAATTTTTGGGTTAGGTCAATCCGTTCGCGAGATATGGGAGTTTGAAGACAAGAAATGGTTGAGAAGGCAAAAAATTTTTCGCAATTCTGCTGCTCCAAACGCTTAATCAGAATGGCCTAAGGAAAGAATACACATACCGTTGTAATCGGGCGAGTTTCTACTTCCAGATGCAACAGGAATTTTTGGGTTAGGTCAATCCGTGCGCGAGATATGGGAGTTTGAAGCCGAGAAATGGTTGACAAGACAACAAATTTCTGGCACTTCTGCTGCTCCAATCGCTTAACCAGAATGGCCTAGGGGAAAAATACAAGTACCGTTGTAATCGGGCGAGTTTCTACTTTCAAATGCAATAGGAATTTTTGGGTTAGGTCAATCCGTTCGCGAGATATGGGAGTTTGAAGACAAGAAATGGTTGAGAAGGCAAAAAATTTTTCGCAATTCTGCTGCTCCAAACGCTTAACCAGAATGGCCTAAAGAAAGAATACACATACCGTTGTAATCGGGCGAGTTTCTACTTCCAGATGCAACAGGAATTTTTGGGTTAGGTCAATCCGTTCGCGAGATATGGGACTTTGTAGCTAAGAAATGGTTGAGAAGACAACAAATTTCTCGCACTTCTGCTGCTCCAATCGCTTAACCAGAATGGCCTAGGGGAAAAATACAAGTACCGTTGTAATCGGGCGAGTTTCTACTTTCAAATGCAATAGGAATTTTTGGGTTAGGTCAATCCGTTCGCGTGATATGGGAGTTTAAAGCTAAGAAATGGTTGAGAAGACAACAAATTTTTCGCAATTCTGCTGCTCCAGTCGCTTAACCAGAATGGCCTAGGGAAAAAATACACATACCTTTGTAACCGGGCGAGTTTCTACTTTCAGACGCAACAGGAATTTTTGGGTTAGGTCAATCCGTTCGCGAGATATGGGAGTTTGAAGCCGAGAAATGGTTGACAAGACAACAAATTTCTCGCACTTCTGCTGCTCCAATCGCTTAACCAGAATGGCCTAGGGGAAAAATACAAGTACCGTTGTAATCGTGCGAGTTTCTACTTTCAGATGCAATAGGAATTTTTGGGTTAGGTCAATCCGTTCGCGAGACATGGGACTTTGAAGCTAAGAAATGGTCGAGAAGACAACAAATTTTTCGCAATTCTGCTGCTCCAAACGCTTAACCAGAATGGCCTAGGGAAAAAATGCACATACCGTTGTAATCGGGCGTGTTTCTACTTTCAGATGCAATAGGAATTTTTGGGTTAGGTCAATCCGTTCGCGAGATATGGGAGTTTGAAGACAAGAAATGGTTGAGAGGGCAAAAAATTTTTCGCAATTCTGCTGCTCCAAACGCTTAACCAGAATGGCCTAAGGAAAGAATACACATACCGTTGTAATCGGGCGAGTTTCTACTTCCAGATGCAACAGGAATTTTTGGGTTAGGTCAATCCGTTCGCGAGATATGGGACTTTGAAGCTCAGAAATGGTTGAGAAGACAACAAATTTTTCGCAATGCTGCTGCTCCAAACGCTTAACCTGAATGGCCTAGGGAAAAAATACGCATACCGTTGTAATCGGGCCAGATTCTACTTTCAGATGCGACAGGAATTTTTGGGTTAGGTCAATCCGTTCGCGAGATATGGGAGTTTGAAGCCAAGAAATGGTTGAGAAGGCAAAAAATTTTTCGCAATTCTGCTGCTTCAAACGCTTAACCAGAATGGCCTAGGGAAAAAATGCACATACCGTTGTAATCGGGCGTGTTTCTACTTTCAGATGCAATAGGAATTTTTGGGTTAGGTCAATCCGTTCGCGAGATATGGGAGTTTGAAGACAAGAAATGGTTGAGAAGGCAAAAAATTTTTCGCAATTCTGCTGCTCCAAACGCTTAACCAGAATGGCCTAGGGAAAAAATGCACATACCGTTGTAATCGGGCGTGTTTCTACTTTCAGATGCAATAGGAATTTTTGGGTTAGGTCAATCCGTTCGCGAGATATGGGAGTTTGAAGACAAGAAATGGTTGAGAAGACAAAAAATTTTCGCAATGCTGCTGCTCCAAACGCTTAACCTGAATGGCCTAGGGAAAAAATACGCATACCGTTGTAATCGGGCCAGATTCTACTTTCAGATGCGACAGGAATTTTTGGGTTAGGTCAATCCGTTCGCGAGATATGGGAGTTTGAAGCCAAGAAATGGTTGAGAAGGCAAAAAATTTTTCGCAATTCTGCTGCTTCAAACGCTTAACCAGAATGGCCTAGGGAAAAAATGCACATACCGTTGTAATCGGGCGTGTTTCTACTTTCAGATGCAATAGGAATTTTTGGGTTAGGTCAATCCGTTCGCGAGATATGGGAGTTTGAACACAAGGAATGGTTGAGAAGGCAAAAAATTTTTCGCAATTCTGCTGCTTCAAACGCTTAACCAGAATGGCCTAGGGAAAAAATGCACATACCGTTGTAATCGGGCGTGTTTCTACTTTCAGATGCAATAGGAATTTTTGGGTTAGGTCAATCCGTTCGCGAGATATGGGAGTTTGAAGACAAGAAATGGTTGAGAAGGCAAAAAATTTTTCGCAATTCTGCTGCTCCAAACGCTTAATCAGAATGGCCTAAGGAAAGAATACACATACCGTTGTAATTGGGCGAGTTTCTACTTCCAGATGCAACAGGAATTTTTGGGTTAGGTCAATCCGTGCGCGAGATATGGGAGTTTGAAGCCGAGAAATGGTTGACAAGACAACAAATTTCTGGCACTTCTGCTGCTCCAATCGCTTAACCAGAATGGCCTAGGGGAAAAATACAAGTACCGTTGTAATCGGGCGAGTTTCTACTTTCAAATGCAATAGGAATTTTTGGGTTAGGTCAATCCGTTCGCGTGATATGGGAGTTTGAAGCTAAGAAATTGTTGAGAAGACAACAAATTTTTCGCACTTCTGCTGCTCCAAACGCTTAACCAGAATGGCCTAGGGAAAAAATGCACATACCGTTGTAATCGGGCGTGTTTCTACTTTGAGATGCAATAGGAATTTTTGAGTTAGGTCAATCCGTTCACGAGATATGGGAGTTTGAAGACAAGAAATGGTTGAGAAGGCAAAAAATTTTTCGCAATTCTGCTGCTCCAAACGCTTAACCAGAATGGCCTAAGGAAAAAATACACATACCGTTGAAATCGGGCGAGTTTCTACTTCCAGATGCAACAGGAATTTTTGGGTTAGGTCAATCCGTTCGCGAGATATGGGAGTTTGAAACCAAGAAATGGTTGAGAAGGCAAACAATTTTTCGCAATTCTGCTGCTCCAAACGCTTAACCAGAATGGCCTAGGGAAAAAATACACATACCGTTGTAATCGGGCGAGCTTCTACTTTCAGTTACAATAGGAATTTTTGGGTTAGGTCAATCCGTTCGCGAGATATGGGACTTTGAAGCTAAGAAATGGTTGAGAAGACAACAAATTTTTCGCAATTCTGCTGCTCCAAACGCTTAACCTGAATGGCCTAGGGGAAAAATACAAGTACCGTTGTAATCGTGCGAGTTTCTACTTTCAGATGCAATAGGAATTTTTGGGTTAGGTCAATCCGTTCGCGAGACATGGGACTTTGAAGCTAAGAAATGGTCGAGAAGACAACAAATTTTTCGCAATTCTGCTGCTCCAAACGCTTAACCAGAATGGCCTAGGGAAAAAATGCACATACCGTTGTAATCGGGCGTGTTTCTACTTTCAGATGCAATAGGAATTTTTGGGTTAGGTCAATCCGTTCGCGAGATATGGGAGTTTGAAGACAAGAAATGGTTGAGAGGGCAAAAAATTTTTCGCAATTCTGCTGCTCCAAACGCTTAACCAGAATGGCCTAAGGAAAGAATACACATACCGTTGTAATCGGGCGAGTTTCTACTTCCAGATGCAACAGGAATTTTTGGGTTAGGTCAATCCGTTCGCGAGATATGGGACTTTGAAGCTCAGAAATGGTTGAGAAGACAACAAATTTTTCGCAATGCTGCTGCTCCAAACGCTTAACCTGAATGGCCTAGGGAAAAAATACGCATACCGTTGTAATCGGGCCAGATTCTACTTTCAGATGCGACAGGAATTTTTGGGTTAGGTCAATCCGTTCGCGAGATATGGGAGTTTGAAGCCAAGAAATGGTTGAGAAGGCAAAAAATTTTTCGCAATTCTGCTGCTTCAAACGCTTAACCAGAATGGCCTAGGGAAAAAATGCACATACCGTTGTAATCGGGCGTGTTTCTACTTTCAGATGCAATAGGAATTTTTGGGTTAGGTCAATCCGTTCGCGAGATATGGGAGTTTGAAGACAAGAAATGGTTGAGAAGGCAAAAAATTTTTCGCAATTCTGCTGCTCCAAACGCTTAACCAGAATGGCCTAGGGAAAAATGCACATACCGTTGTAATCGGGCGTGTTTCTACTTTCAGATGCAATAGGAATTTTTGGGTTAGGTCAATCCGTTCGCGAGATATGGGAGTTTGAAGACAAGAAATGGTTGAGAAGGCAAAAAATTTTTCGCAATTCTGCTGCTCCAAACGCTTAACCTGAATGGCCTAGGGGAAAAATACAAGTACCGTTGTAATCGGGCGAGTTTCTACTTTCAAATGCAATAGGAATTTTTGGGTTAGGTCAATCCGTTCGCGAGATATGGGAGTTTGAAGACAAGGAATGGTTGAGAAGGCAAAAAATTTTTCGCAATTCTGCTGCTCCAAACGCTTAACCAGAATGGCCTAAGGAAAGAATACACATACCGTTGTAATCGGGCGTGTTTCTACTTCCAGATGCAACAGGAATTTTTGGGTTAGGTCAATCCGTTCGCGAGATATGGGACTTTGAATCTCAGAAATGGTTGAGAAGACAAAAAATTTTCGCAATGCTGCTGCTCCAAACGCTTAACCTGAATGGCCTAGGGAAAAAATACGCATACCGTTGTAATCGGGCCAGATTCTACTTTCAGATGCGACAGGAATTTTTGGGTTAGGTCAATCCGTTCGCGAGATATGGGAGTTTGAAGCCAAGAAATGGTTGAGAAGGCAAAAAATTTTTCGCAATTCTGCTGCTTCAAACGCTTAACCAGAATGGCCTAGGGAAAAAATGCACATACCGTTGTAATCGGGCGTGTTTCTACTTTCAGATGCAATAGGAATTTTTGGGTTAGGTCAATCCGTTCGCGAGATATGGGAGTTTGAACACAAGGAATGGTTGAGAAGGCAAAAAATTTTTCGCAATTCTGCTGCTCCAAACGCTTAACCAGAATGGCCTAAGGAAAAAATACACATACCGTTGTAATCGGGCGAGTTTCTACTTCCAGATGCAACAGGAATTTTTGGGTTAGGTCAATCCGTTCGCGAGATATGGGAGTTTGAAACCAAGAAATGGTTGAGAAGGCAAAAAATTTTTCGCAATTCTGCTGCTCCAAACGCTTAACCAGAATGGCCTAGGGGAAAAATACACATACCGTTGTAATCGGGCGAGCTTCTACTTTCAGTTACAATAGGAATTTTTGGGTTAGGTCAATCCGTTCGCGAGATATGGGACTTTGAAGCTAAGAAATGGTTGAGAAGACAACAAATTTTTCGCAATTCTGCTGCTCCAAACGCTTAACCTGAATGGCCTAGGGGAAAAATACACATACCTTTGTAACCGGGCGAGTTTCTACTTTCAGACGCAACAGGAATTTTTGGGTTAGGTCAATCCGTTCGCGAGATATGGGAGTTTGAAGCCGAGAAATGGTTGACAAGACAACAAATTTCTCGCAATTCTGCTGCTCCAATCGCTTAACCAGAATGGCCTAGGGGAAAAATACAAGTACCGTTGTAATCGGGCGAGTTTCTACTTTCAAATGCAATAGGAATTTTTGGGTTAGGTCAATCCGTTCGCGAGATATGGGAGTTTGAAGACAAGAAATGGTTGAGAAGGCAAAAAATTTTTCGCAATTCTGCTGCTCCAAACGCTTAACCAGAATGGCCTAAGGAAAGAATACACATACAGTTGTAATCGGGCGAGTTTCTACTTCCAGATGCAACAGGAATTTTTGGGTTAGGTCAATCCGTTCGCGAGATATGGGACTTTGAAGCTCAGAAATGGTTGAGAAGACAACAAATTTTTCGCAATGCTGCTGCTCCAAACGCTTAACCTGAATGGCCTAGGGAAAAAATACGCATACCGTTGTAATCGGGCCAGATTCTACTTTCAGATGCGACAGGAATTTTTGGGTTAGGTCAATCCGTTCGCGAGATATGGGAGTTTGAAGCCAAGAAATGGTTGAGAAGGCAAAAAATTTTTCGCAATTCTGCTGCTTCAAACGCTTAACCAGAATGGCCTAGGGAAAAAATGCACATACCGTTGTAATCGGGCGTGTTTCTACTTTCAGATGCAATAGGAATTTTTGGGTTAGGTCAATCCGTTCGCGAGATATGGGAGTTTGAAGACAAGAAATGGTTGAGAAGGCAAAAAATTTTTCGCAATTCTGCTGCTCCAAACGCTTAACCAGAATGGCCTAGGGAAAAATGCACATACCGTTGTAATCGGGCGTGTTTCTACTTTCAGATGCAATAGGAATTTTTGGGTTAGGTCAATCCGTTCGCGAGATATGGGAGTTTGAAGACAAGAAATGGTTGAGAAGGCAAAAAATTTTTCGCAATTCTGCTGCTCCAAACGCTTAACCTGAATGGCCTAGGGGAAAAATACAAGTACCGTTGTAATCGGGCGAGTTTCTACTTTCAAATGCAATAGGAATTTTTGGGTTAGGTCAATCCGTTCGCGAGATATGGGAGTTTGAAGACAAGGAATGGTTGAGAAGGCAAAAAATTTTTCGCAATTCTGCTGCTCCAAACGCTTAACCAGAATGGCCTAAGGAAAGAATACACATACCGTTGTAATCGGGCGTGTTTCTACTTCCAGATGCAACAGGAATTTTTGGGTTAGGTCAATCCGTTCGCGAGATATGGGACTTTGAATCTCAGAAATGGTTGAGAAGACAAAAAATTTTCGCAATGCTGCTGCTCCAAACGCTTAACCTGAATGGCCTAGGGAAAAAATACGCATACCGTTGTAATCGGGCCAGATTCTACTTTCAGATGCGACAGGAATTTTTGGGTTAGGTCAATCCGTTCGCGAGATATGGGAGTTTGAAGCCAAGAAATGGTTGAGAAGGCAAAAAATTTTTCGCAATTCTGCTGCTTCAAACGCTTAACCAGAATGGCCTAGGGAAAAAATGCACATACCGTTGTAATCGGGCGTGTTTCTACTTTCAGATGCAATAGGAATTTTTGGGTTAGGTCAATCCGTTCGCGAGATATGGGAGTTTGAACACAAGGAATGGTTGAGAAGGCAAAAAATTTTTCGCAATTCTGCTGCTCCAAACGCTTAACCAGAATGGCCTAAGGAAAAAATACACATACCGTTGTAATCGGGCGAGTTTCTACTTCCAGATGCAACAGGAATTTTTGGGTTAGGTCAATCCGTTCGCGAGATATGGGAGTTTGAAACCAAGAAATGGTTGAGAAGGCAAAAAATTTTTCGCAATTCTGCTGCTCCAAACGCTTAACCAGAATGGCCTAGGGGAAAAATACACATACCGTTGTAATCGGGCGAGCTTCTACTTTCAGTTACAATAGGAATTTTAGGGTTAGGTCAATCCGTTCGCGAGATATGGGACTTTGAAGCTAAGAAATGGTTGAGAAGACAACAAATTTATCGCAATTCTGCTGCTCCAAACGCTTAACCTGAATGGCCTAGGGGAAAAATACACATACCTTTGTAACCGGGCGAGTTTCTACTTTCAGACGCAACAGGAATTTTTGGGTTAGGTCAATCCGTTCGCGAGATATGGGAGTTTGAAGCCGAGAAATGGTTGACAAGACAACAAATTTCTCGCAATTCTGCTGCTCCAATCGCTTAACCAGAATGGCCTAGGGGAAAAATACAAGTACCGTTGTAATCGGGCGAGTTTCTACTTTCAAATGCAATAGGAATTTTTGGGTTAGGTCAATCCGTTCGCGAGATATGGGACTTTGAAGCTAAGAAATGGTTGAGAAGACAACAAATTTTTCGCAATTCTGCTGCTCCAAACGCTTAACCAGAATGGCCTAGGGGAAAAATACACATACCGTTGTAATCGGGCGAGCTTCTACTTTCAGTTACAATAGGAATTTTAGGGTTAGGTCAATCCGTTCGCGAGATATGGGACTTTGAAGCTAAGAAATGGTTGAGAAGACAACAAATTTATCGCAATTCTGCTGCTCCAAACGCTTAACCTGAATGGCCTAGGGAAAAAATGCACATACCGTTGTAATCGGGCGAGTTTCTACTTTCAAATGCAATAGGAATTTTTGGGTTAGGTCAATCCGTTCGCGAGATATGGGACTTTGAAGCTAAGAAATGGTTGAGAAGACAACAAATTTTTCGCAATTCTGCTGCTCCAAACGCTTAACCTGAATGGCCTAGGGGAAAAATACACATACCTTTGTAACCGGGCGAGTTTCTACTTTCAGACGCAACAGGAATTTTTGGGTTAGGTCAATCCGTTCGCGAGATATGGGAGTTTGAAGCCGAGAAATGGTTGACAAGACAACAAATTTCTCGCAATTCTGCTGCTCCAATCGCTTAACCAGAATGGCCTAGGGGAAAAATACAAGTACCGTTGTAATCGGGCGAGTTTCTACTTTCAAATGCAATAGGAATTTTTGGGTTAGGTCAATCCGTTCGCGAGATATGGGAGTTTGAAGACAAGAAATGGTTGAGAAGGCAAAAAATTTTTCGCAATTCTGCTGCTCCAAACGCTTAACCAGAATGGCCTAAGGAAAGAATACACATACAGTTGTAATCGGGCGAGTTTCTACTTCCAGATGCAACAGGAATTTTTGGGTTAGGTCAATCCGTTCGCGAGATATGGGACTTTGAAGCTAAGAAATGGTTGAGAAGACAACAAATTTATCGCAATTCTGCTGCTCCAAACGCTTAACCTGAATGGCCTAGGGAAAAAATACGCCTACCGTTGTAATCGGGCCAGATTCTACTTTCAGATGCGACAGGAATTTTTGGGTTAGGTCAATCCGTTCGCGAGATATGGGAGTTTGAAGCCAAGAAATGGTTGAGAAGGCAAAAAATTTTTCGCAATTCTGCTGCTTCAAACGCTTAACCAGAATGGCCTAGGGAAAAAATGCACATACCGTTGTAATCGGGCGTGTTTCTACTTTCAGATGCAATAGGAATTTTTGGGTTAGGTCAGTCCGTTCGCGAGATATGGGAGTTTGAAGACAAGAAATGGTTGAGAAGGCAAAAAATTTTTCGCAATTCTGCTGCTCCAAACGCTTAATCAGAATGGCCTAAGGAAAGAATACACATACCGTTGTAATCGGGCGAGTTTCTACTTCCAGATGCAACAGGAATTTTTGGGTTAGGTCAATCCGTTCGCGAAATATGGGAGTTGAAAGCTAAGAAATGGTTGAGAAGACAACAAATTTTTCGCAATTCTGCTGCTCCAGTCGCTTAACCAGAATGGGCTAGGGAAAAAATACACATACCTTTGTAACCGGGCGAGTTTCTACTTTCAGACGCAACAGGAATTTTTGGGTTAGGTCAATCCGTTCGCGAGATATGGGAGTTTGAAGCCGAGCAATGGTTGACAAGACAACAAATTTCTCGCACTTCTGCTGCTCCAATCGCTTAACCAGAATGGCCTAGGGGAAAAATACAAGTACCGTTGTAATCGGGCGAGTTTCTACTTTCAAATGCAATAGGAATTTTTGGGTTAGGTCAATCCGTTCGCGAGATATGGGAGTTTGAAGACAAGAAATGGTTGAGAAGGCAAAAAATTTTTCGCAATTCTGCTGCTCCAAACGTTTAACCAGAATGGCCTAAGGAAAGAATACACATACCGTTGTAATCGGGCGAGTTTCTACTTCCAGATGCAACAGGAATTTTTGGGTTAGGTCAATCCGTTCGCGAGATATGGGACTTTGAAGCTAAGAAATGGTTGAGAAGACAACATATTTTTCGCAATTCTGCTGCTCCAAACGCTTAACCTGAATGGCCTAGGGAAAAAATACGCATACCGTTGTAATCGGGCCAGATTCTACTTTCAGATGCGACAGGAATTTTTGGGTTAGGTCAATCCGTTCGCGAGATATGGGAGTTTGAAGCCAAGAAATGGTTGAGAAGGCAAAAAATTTTTCGCAATTCTGCTGCTTCAAACGCTTAACCAGAATGGCCTAGGGAAAAAATTCACATACCGTTGTAATCGGGCGTGTCTCTACTTTCAGATGCAATAGGAATTTTTGGGTTAGGTCAATCCGTTCGCGAGATATGGGAGTTTGAAGACAAGAAATGGCTGAGAAGGCAAAAAATTTTTCGCAATTCTGCTGCTCCAAACGCTTAATCAGAATGGCCTAAGGAAAGAATACACATACCGTTGTAATCGGGCGAGTTTCTACTTCCAGATGCAACAGGAATTTTTGGGATAGGTCAATCCGTGCGCGAGATATGGGAGTTTGAAGCCGAGAAATGGTTGACAAGACAACAAATTTCTCGCACTTCTGCTGCTCCAATCGCTTAACCAGAATGGCCTAGGGGAAAAATACAAGTACCGTTGTAATCGGGCGAGTTTCTACTTTCAAATGCAATAGGAATTTTTGGGTTAGGTCAATCCGTTCGCGTGATATGGGAGTTTGAAGCTAAGAAATTGTTGAGAAGACAACAAATTTTTCGCACTTCTGCTGCTCCAAACGCTTAACCAGAATGGCCTAGGGAAAAAATGCACATACCGTTGTAATCGGGCGTGTTTCTACTTTGAGATGCAATAGGAATTTTTGGGTTAGGTCAATCCGTTCACGAGATGTGGGAGTTTGAAGACAAGAAATGGTTGAGAAGGCAAAAAATTTTTCGCAATTCTGCTGCTCCAAACGCTTAACCAGAATGGCCTAAGGAAAAAATACACATACCGTTGAAATCGGGCGAGTTTCTACTTCCAGATGCAACAGGAATTTTTGGGTTTGGTCAATCCGTTCGCGAGATATGGGAGTTTGAAACCCAGAAATGGTTGAGAAGGCAAAAAATTTTTCGCAATTCTGCTGCTCCAAACGCTTAACCAGAATGGCCTAAGGAAAGAATACACATACCGTTGTAATCGGGCGTGTTTCTACTTTCAGATGCAATAGGAATTTTTGGGTTAGGTCAGTCCGTTCGCGAGATATGGGAGTTTGAAGCCAAGAAATGGTTGAGAAGGCAAAAAATTTTTCGCAATTCTGCTGCTTCAAACGCTTAACCAGAATGGCCTAGGGAAAAAATTCACATACCGTTGTAATCGGGCGTGTCTCTACTTTCAGATGCAATAGGAATTTTTGGGTTAGGTCAATCCGTTCGCGAGATATGGGAGTTTGAAGACAAGAAATGGCTGAGAAGGCAAAAAATTTTTCGCAATTCTGCTGCTCCAAACGCTTAATCAGAATGGCCTAAGGAAAGAATACACATACCGTTGTAATCGGGCGAGTTTCTACTTCCAGATGCAACAGGAATTTTTGGGATAGGTCAATCCGTGCGCGAGATATGGGAGTTTGAAGCCGAGAAATGGTTGACAAGACAACAAATTTCTCGCACTTCTGCTGCTCCAATCGCTTAACCAGAATGGCCTAGGGGAAAAATACAAGTACCGTTGTAATCGGGCGAGTTTCTACTTTCAAATGCAATAGGAATTTTTGGGTTAGGTCAATCCGTTCGCGTGATATGGGAGTTTGAAGCTAAGAAATTGTTGAGAAGACAACAAATTTTTCGCACTTCTGCTGCTCCAAACGCTTAACCAGAATGGCCTAGGGAAAAAATGCACATACCGTTGTAATCGGGCGTGTTTCTACTTTGAGATGCAATAGGAATTTTTGGGTTAGGTCAATCCGTTCACGAGATGTGGGAGTTTGAAGACAAGAAATGGTTGAGAAGGCAAAAAATTTTTCGCAATTCTGCTGCTCCAAACGCTTAACCAGAATGGCCTAAGGAAAAAATACACATACCGTTGAAATCGGGCGAGTTTCTACTTCCAGATGCAACAGGAATTTTTGGGTTTGGTCAATCCGTTCGCGAGATATGGGAGTTTGAAACCCAGAAATGGTTGAGAAGGCAAAAAATTTTTCGCAATTCTGCTGCTCCAAACGCTTAACCAGAATGGCCTAAGGAAAGAATACACATACCGTTGTAATCGGGCGTGTTTCTACTTTCAGATGCAATAGGAATTTTTGGGTTAGGTCAGTCCGTTCGCGAGATATGGGAGTTTGAAGACAAGAAATGGTTGAGAAGGCAAAAAATTTTTCGCAATTCTGCTGCTCCAAACGCTTAATCAGAATGGCCTAAGGAAAGAATACACATACCGTTGTAATCGGGCGAGTTTCTACTTCCAGATGCAACAGGAATTTTTGGGTTAGGTCAATCCGTGCGCGAGATATGGGAGTTTGAAGCCGAGAAATGGTTGACAAGACAACAAATTTCTCGCACTTCTGCTGCTCCAATCGCTTAACCAGAATGGCCTAGGGGAAAAATACAAGTACCGTTGCAATCGGGCGAGTTTCTACTTTCAAATGCAATAGGAATTTTTGGGTTAGGTCAATCCGTTCGCGTGATATGGGAGTTTGAAGCTAAGAAATTGTTGAGAAGACAACAAATTTTTCGCACTTCTGCTGCTCCAAACGCTTAATCAGAATGGCCTAAGGAAAGAATACACATACCGTTGTAATCGGGCGAGTTTCTACTTCCAGATGCAACAGGAATTTTTGGGTTAGGTCAATCCGTTCGCGAGATATGGGACTTTGAAGCTAAGAAATGGTTGAGAAGACAACAAATTTTTCGCAATTCTGCTGCTCCAAACGCTTAACCTGAATGGGCTAGGGTAAAAATACACATACCTTTGTAACCGGGCGAGTTTCTACTTTCAGACGCAACAGGAATTTTTGGGTTAGGTCAATCCGTTCGCGAGATACGGGAGTTTGAAGCCGAGAAATGGTTGACAAGACAACAAATTTCTCGCACTTCTGCTGCTCCAATCGCTTAACCAGAATGGCCTAGGGGAAAAATACAAGTACCGTTGTAATCGGGCGAGTTTCTACTTCCAGATGCAACAGGAATTTTTGGGTTAGGTCAATCCGTTCGCGAGATATGGGACTTTGAAGCTAAGAAATGGTTGAGAAGACAACAAATTTTTCGCACTTCTGCTGCTCCAAACGCTTAATCAGAATGGCCTAAGGAAAGAATACACATACCGTTGTAATCGGGCGAGTTTCTACTTCCAGATGCAACAGGAATTTTTGGGTTAGGTCAATCCGTTCGCGAGATATGGGACTTTGAAGCTAAGAAATGGTTGAGAAGACAACAAATTTTTCGCAATTCTGCTGCTCCAAACGCTTAACCTGAATGGCCTAGGGAAAAAATACGCCTACCGTTGTAATCGGGCCAGATTCTACTTTCAGATGCGACAGGAATTTTTGGGTTAGGTCAATCCGTTCGCGAGATATGGGAGTTTGAAGCCAAGAAATGGTTGAGAAGGCAAAAAATTTTTCGCAATTCTGCTGCTTCAAACGCTTAACCAGAATGGCCTAGGGAAAAAATGCACATACCGTTGTAATCGGGCGTGTTTCTACTTTCAGATGCAATAGGAATTTTTGGGTTAGGTCAGTCCGTTCGCGAGATATGGGAGTTTGAAGAAAAGAAATGGTTGAGAAGGCAAAAAATTTTTCGCAATTCTGCTGCTCCAAACGCTTAATCAGAATGGCCTAAGGAAAGAATACACATACCTTTGTAACCGGGCGAGTTTCTACTTTCAGACGCAACAGGAATTTTTGGGTTAGGTCAATCCGTTCGCGAGATATGGGAGTTTGAAGCCGAGAAATGGTTGACAAGACAACAAATTTCTCGCACTTCTGCTGCTCCAATCGCTTAACCAGAATGGCCTAGGCGAAAAATACAAGTACCGTTGTAATCGGGCGAGTTTCTACTTCCAGATGCAACAGGAATTTTTGGGTTAGGTCAATCCGTTCGCGAGATATGGGACTTTGAAGCTAAGAAATGGTTGAGAAGACAACAAATTTTTCGCAATTCTGCTGCTCCAAACGCTTAACCTGAATGGCCTAGGGAAAAAATACGCCTACCGTTGTAATCGGGCCAGATTCTACTTTCAGATGCGACAGGAATTTTTGGGTTAGGTCAATCCGTTCGCGAGATATGGGAGTTTGAAGCCAAGAAATGGTTGAGAAGGCAAAAAATTTTTCGCAATTCTGCTGCTTCAAACGCTTAACCAGAATGGCCTAGGGAAAAAATGCACATACCGTTGTAATCGGGCGTGTCTCTACTTTCAGATGCAATAGGAATTTTTGGGTTAGGTCAATCCGTTCGCGAGATATGGGAGTTTGAAGACAAGAAATGGTTGAGAAGGCAAAAAATTTTTCGCAATTCTGCTGCTCCAAACGCTTAATCAGAATGGCCTAAGGAAAGAATACACATACCGTTGTAATCGGGCGAGTTTCTACTTCCAGATGCAACAGGAATTTTTGGGTTAGGTCAATCCGTGCGCGAGATATGGGAGTTTGAAGCCGAGAAATGGTTGACAAGACAACAAATTTCTCGCACTTCTGCTGCTCCAATCGCTTAACCAGAATGGCCTAGGGGAAAAATACAAGTACCGTTGTAATCGGGCGAGTTTCTACTTTCAAATGCAATAGGAATTTTTGGGTTAGGTCAATCCGTTCGCGTGATATGGGAGTTTGAAGCTAAGAAATTGTTGAGAAGACAACAAATTTTTCGCACTTCTGCTGCTCCAAACGCTTAACCAGAATGGCCTAGGGAAAAAATGCACATACCGTTGTAATCGGGCGTGTTTCTACTTTGAGATGCAATAGGAATTTTTGGGTTAGGTCAATCCGTTCGCGAGATATGGGAGTTTGAAGACAAGAAATGGTTGAGAAGGCAAAAAATTTTTCGCAATTCTGCTGCTCCAAACGCTTAATCAGAATGGCCTAAGGAAAGAATACGCATACCGTTGTAATCGGGCCAGATTCTACTTTCAGATGCGACAGGAATTTTTGGGTTAGGTCAATCCGTTCGCGAGATATGGGAGTTTGAAGTTAAGGAATGCTTAAGAAACCATCAAAATTTGCGCAAGTCTGATACTCGAAACAAATAACTACAAAGGCCTAGGGGAAAAATACACATACCTTTGTAATCAGGCGAGTCTCTACTTTCAGATGCAACAGGAATTTCTCGAGCACGTCAATCCGTTCGCGAGATATGGGAGTTTGAAGTTATGGAATAATTGAGAAACCATCAAAATTTTCGCAAGTCTGATATTCGAAACCAATAACTACAATGGCCTAGGGCAAAAATACACATACCGTTGTAATCGGACGAGTTTCTACTTTCAGATGCAACAGGAATTTCTCGAGCTCGTCAATCCGTTCGCGAGATATGGGAGTTTGAATTTAAGGAACGGTTGAGAAACCATAAAAATTTTCGCAAGTCTGATACTCGAAACCAATAACTACTATGGCCTAGGAGAAAAATACACATACCTTTGTAATCGGGCTAGTTTCTACTTTCAGATGCAACAGGAATTTCTCGAGTTCGTCAATCCGTTCGCGAGATATGGGAGTTTGAAGTTAAGGAATGGTTGAGAAACCATCAAAATTTTCGCAAGTCTGTTACTCGAAACCAATAACCGGAATGGCCTAGGGGAAAAGTACACACACCGTTGTAATGGGGCGAGTTTCTACTTTCAGATGCAACAGGAATATCTCGGGTTCGTCAATCGTTTTTGAGATATGGGAGTTTGAAGTTAAGGAATGGTTGAGAAACCATAAAAATTTTCGCAAGTCTGATACTCGAAACAAATAACTACTATGGCCTAGGGCAAAAATACACATACCTTTGTAATCGGGCGAGTTTCTACTTTCAGATGCAATAGGATATTCTCGAGTTCTTCGATCCGTTGGCGAGATATGGGAGTTTGAAGTTAAGGAATGGTTGAGAAACCATCAAAATTTTCGCAAGTCTGTTACTCGAAACCAATAACTGGAATGGCCTAGGGGAAAAGTACACACACCGTTGTAATGGGGCGAGTTTCTACTTTCAGATGCAACAGGAAATAATCCAGTTCGTCAATCCGTTCGCGAGATATGGGAGTTTGAAGTTAAGGAATAATTGAGAAACCATCAAAATTTTCGAAAGTCTGATACTCGAAACCAATAACTACTATGGCCTAGGGCAAAAATAGACATACCGTTGTAATCGGACGAGTTTCTGGTTTCAGATGCAACAGGAATTTATCGAGTTCGTAAACCCGTTCGCGAGATATGGGAGTTTGAAATTAAGGAACGGTTGAGAAACCATCAAAATTTTCGCAAGTATGATACTCGAAACCAATAACTACAAAGGCTTAGGGGAAAAATACACATACCGTTGTAATCGGGAGAGTTTCTTCTTCCAGATGCAACCGGAATTTCTCGTGTTCGTCAATCCGTTCGCGAGATATGGGGGTTTGAAATTAAGGAATGGTTGAGAAACCATCACTATTTTCGCAAGTCTGATACTCGAAACCAATAACTACTATGGCCTAGGAGAAAAATACACATACCTTTGCAATCGGGCGAGTTTCTACTTTCAGATGCAACAGGAATTTCTCGAGTTCGTCAATCCGTTCGCGGGATATGGGAGTTTGAAGTTAAGGAATGGTTGAGAAACCATCAAAATTTTCGCAATTCTGATGCTAGAAACGAATAACTGGAATGACCTAGGGGAAAAGTACACACACCATTCTAATCGGTCGAGTTTCTGCTTTCAGATGCAACAGGAAATAATCGAGTTCGTCAATCCGTTCGCGAGATATGGGAGTTTGAAGTTAAGGAATGCTTGAGAAACCATCAAAATTCTCGCAATTCGGATGCTAGAAACGAATAACTGGAATGACCTAGGGGAAAGGTACACACACCATTGTAATCGGTCTACTTTCTACTTTCAGATGCAACAGGAAATAATCGAGTTCGTCAATCCGTTCGCGAGATATGGGAGTTTGAAGTTAAGGAATAATTGAGAAACCATCAAAATTTTCGCAAGTCTGATACTCGAAACCAATAACTGCTATGGCCTAGGGCAAAAATACACATACCGTTGTAATCGGACGAGTTTCTGGTTTCAGATGCAACAGGAATTTATCGAGTACGTAAATCCGTTCGCGAGATATGGGAGTTTGAAATTAAGGAACGGTTGAGAAACCATCAAAATTTTCGCAAGTCTGCTACTCGAAACCAATAACTACTATGGCCTAGGAGAAAAATACACATACCTTTGTAATCGGGGGACTTTCTACTTTCAGATGCAACAGGAATTTCTCGAGCTCGTCAATCCGTTCGCGAGATATGGGAGTTTGAATTTAAGGAACGGTTGAGAAACCATCAAAATTTTCGCAAGTCTGCTACTCGAAACCAATAACTACTATGGCCTAGGAGAAAAATACACATACCTTTGTAATCGGGGGACTTTCTACTTTCAGATGCAACAGGAATTTCTCGTGTTCTTCAATCCATTGCGAGATATGGGAGTTTGAAGTTAAGGAATGGTTGAGAAACCATCAAAATTTTCGCAAGTCTGTTACTCGAAACCAATAACTGGAATGGCCTAGGGGAAAAGTACACACAACGTTGTAATGGGGCGAGTTGCTACTTTCAGATGCAACAGGAATATCTCGGGTTCGTCAATCCGTTCGCGAGATATGGGAGTTTGAAGTTAAGGAATGGTTGAGAAACCATAAAAATTTTCGCAAGTCTGATACTCGAAACCAATAACTACTATGGCCTAGGGCAAAAATACAAATACCTTTGTAATCGGGCGAGTTTCTACTTTCAGATGCAATAGGATATTCTCGAGTTCTTCGATCCGTTGGCGAGATATGGGAGTTTGAAGTTAAGGAATGGTTGAGAAACCATCAAAATTTTCGCAAGTCTGTTACTCGAAACCAATAACTGGAATGGCCTAGGGGAAAAGTACACACACCGTTGTAATGGGGCGAGTTTCTACTTTCAGATGCAACAGGAATTTCTCGAGTTCGTCAATCCGTTTGCGAGATATGGGAGTTTGTAGTTAAGGAATGGTTGAGAAACAATCAAAATTTTCGCAATTCTGATGCTGGAAACGAATAACTGGAATGACCTAGGGGAAAAGTACACACACCGTTCTAATCGGACGACTTTCTACTTTCAGATGCAACAGGAAATAATCCAGTTCGTCAATCCGTTCGCGAGATATGGGAGTTTGAAGTTAAGGAATGCTTGAGAAACCATCAAAATTCTCGCAATTCGGATGCTGGAAACGAATAACTGGAATGACCTAGGGGAAAAGTACACACACCATTGTAATCGGTCTACTTTCTACTTTCAGATGCAACAGGAAATAATCGAGTTCGTCAATCCGGTCACGAGATATGGGAGTTTGAAGTTAAGGAATGCTTGGGAAACCATCAAAATTTTCGCAAGTCTGATACTCGAAACCAACAACTACAAAGGCCTAGGGGAAAAATACACATACCTTTGTAATCGGGCGAGTTTCTACTTTCAGATGCAATAGGAAATTCTCGAGTTCTTCAATCCGTTCGCGAGATATGGGAGTTTGAAGTTAAGGAATGGTTGAGAAACAATCAAAATTTTCGCAATTCTGATGCTAGAAACGAATAACTGGAATGACCTAGGGGAAAAGTACAGACACCATTGTAATCGGTCTACTTTCTACTTTTAGATGCAACAGGAAATAATCGAGTTCGTCAATCCGTTCGCGAGATATGGGGGTTTGAAATTAAGGAACGGTTGAAAAACCATCAAAATTTTCGCAAGTCTGTTACTCGAAACCAATAACTACAAAGGCCTAGGGGGAAAATACACATACCGTTGTAATCGGACGAGTTTCTGCTTTCAGATGCAACAGGAATTTATCGAGTTCGTCAATCCGTTCGCGAGATATGGGAGTTTGAAATTAAGGAACGGTTGAGGAACCATAAAAATTTTCGCAAGTCTGATACTCGAAACCAATAACTACTATGGCCTAGGGCAAAAATACACATACCGTTGTAATCGGACGAGTTTCTGGTTTCAGACGCAACAGAAATTTTTCGTATTCGTCAATCCGTTCGCGAGATATGGGGGTTTGAAGTTAAGCAATGCTTGAGAAAACATCAAAATTTTCGCAAGTCTGATACGCGAAACCAGTAACTACAAGGGCCTAGGGGAAAAATGGACATACCCTTGTAATCGGGCGTGTTTCTACTTTCAGATGCAACAGGAATTTCTTGAGTTCGTCAATCCGTTCGCGTGATATGGGAGTGTGAAGTTAAGAAACGGTTGAGAAACCATCAAAATTTTCGCAAGTCTGATACTCGAAACCAATAACTACTATGGCCTAGGGCAAAAATACACATACCGTAGTAATCGGACGAGTTTCTGCTTTCAGATGCAACAGGAGTTTCTCGAGTTCGTCAATCCGTTCGCGAGAAATGGGATTTTGAAATTAAGGAACGGATGAGAAACCATCAAAATTTTCGCAAGTGTGATACTCGAAATCAATAACTGGAATGGACTAGGGGAAAAGTACACACACCTTTGTAATGGGGCGAGTTTCTACTTTCAGATGCAACAGGAATTTCTCGAGTTCGTCAAACCGTTCGCGAGATATGGGAGTTTGAAGTTAAGGAATGGTTGAGAAACCATCAAAATTTTCGCAAGTGTGATACTCGAAACCAATAACTGGAATGGCCTAGGGGAAAAGTACACACACCATTGTAATGGGGCGAGTTTCTACTTTCAGATGCAACAGGAATACCTCGAGTTCGTCAATCCGTTCGCGAGATACGGGAGTTTGAAATTAAGGAATTGTTGAGAGACCATCACAATTTTCGCAAGTCTGATACTCGAAACCAATAACTACTATGGCCTAGGAGAAAAATACACATACCTTTGTAATCGGGCGACTTTCTACTATCAGATGCAACAGGAATTTCTCGAGTTCGTCAATCCGTTCGCGAGATATGGGAGTTTGAAGTTAAGGAATTGTTGAGAAACCATCAAAATTTTCGCAAGTCTGATACTCGAAACCAATAACCACAAAGGCCTAGGGGAAAAATACACATACCGTTGTAATCGGGCGAGTTTCTACATTCAGATGCAATAGGAAATTCTCGAGTTCTTCAATCCATCGCGAGATATGGGAGTTTGAAGTTAAGGAATGGTTGAGAAACCATAAATATTTTCGCAAGTCTGATACTCGAAACAAATAACTGCTATGGCCTAGGGCAAAAATACACATACCGTTGTAATCGGACGAGTTTCTGGTTTCAGATGCAACAGGAATTTATCGAGTTCGTAAATCCGTTAGCGAGGTATGGAAGTTTGAAATTAAGGAACGGTTGAGAAACCATCAAAATTTTCGCAAGTCTGCTACTCGAAACCAATAACTACTATGGCCTAGGAGAAAAATACACATACCTTTGTAATCGGGCGACTTTCTACTATCAGATGCAACAGGAATTTCTCGAGTTCGTCAATCCGTTCGCGAGATATGGGAGTTTGAAGTTAAGGAATTGTTGAGAAACCATCAAAATTTTCGCAAGTCTGATACTCGAAACCAATAACCACAAAGGCCTAGGGGAAAAATACACATACCGTTGTAATCGGGCGAGTTTCTACATTCAGATGCAACAGGAATTTCTCGAGTTCGTCAATCCGTTCGCGAAATATGGGAGTTTGAAGTTAAGGAATGGTTGAGAAACCATCAAAATTTTCCAAGTCTGATATTGGAAATCAATAACTACTATGGCCTAGGGCAAAAATACACATACCGTTGTATTCGGGCGAGTTTCTGCTTTCAGATGCAATAGGAAATTCTCGAGTGCGTCAATCCGTTCGCGAGATATGGGAGTTTGAAGTTAAGGAATGGTTGAGAAACCATCAAAATTTTCGCAAGTTTGATACTCGAAACCAATAACTACAATGGCCTAGGGCAAAAATACACATACCGTTGTAATGGGGCGAGTTTCTACTTTCAGATGCAACAGGTATTTCTCGAGTTCGTCAATCCGTTCGCGAGATATGGGAGTTTGAAGTTAAGGAATGCTTGAGAAACCATAAAAATTTTCGCAAGTCTGATACTCGAAACCAATAACTACCATGGCCTAGGGCAAAAATACACATACCTTTGTAATCGGGCGAGTTTCTACTTTCAGATGCAATAGGATATTCTCGAGTTCTTCGATCCGTTGGCGAGATATGGGAGTTTGAAGTTAAGGAATGGTTGAGAAACAATCAAAATTTTCGCAATTCTGATGCTGGAAACGAATAACTGGAATGACCTAGGGGAAAAGTACACACACCATTGTAATCGGACGACTTTCTACTTTCAGATGCAACAGGAAATAATCCAGTTCGTCAATCCGTTCGCGAGATATGGGAGTTTGAAGTTAAGGAATGCTTGAGAAACCATCAAAATTCTCGCAATTCGGATGCTAGAAACGAATAACTGGAATGACCTAGGGGAAAAGTACACACACCATTGTAATCGGTCTACTTTCTACTTTCAGATGCAACAGGAAATAATCGAGTTCGTCAATCCGGTCACGAGATATGGGAGTTTGAAGTTAAGGAATGCTTGGGAAACCATCAAAATTTTCGCAAGTCTGATACTCGAAACCAATAACTACAAAGGCCTAGGGGAAAAATACACATACCTTTGTAATCGGGCGAGTTTCTACTTTCAGATGCAAAAGGAAATTCTCGAGTTCTTCAACCCGTTCGCGAGATATGGGAGTTTGAAGTTAAGGAATGGTTGAGAAACCATCAAAATTTTCGCAATTCTGATGCTAGAAACGAATAACTGGAATGACCTAGGGGAAAAGTACACACACCATTGTAATCGGTCTACTTTCTACTTTTAGATGCAACAGGAAATAATCGAGTTCGTCAATCCGTTCGCGAGATATGGGAGTTTGAAATTAAGGAACGGTTGAGAAACCATCAAAATTTTCCCAAGTCTGATACTCGAAACCAATAACTACAAAGGCTTAGGGGAAAAATACACATACCGTTGTAATCTGGAGAGTTTCTTCTTCCAGATGCAACCGGAATTTCTCGTGTTCGTCAATCCGTTCGCGAGATATGGGAGTTTGAAATTAAGGATGGTTGAGAAACCATCAATATTTTCGCAAGTCTGATACTCGAAACCAATAACTACTATGGCCTAGGAGAAAAATACACATACCTTTGTAATAGGGGGACTTTCTACTTTCAGATGCAACAGGAATTTCTCGAGCTCGTCAATCCGTTCGCGAGATATGGGAGTTTGAAGTTAAGGAACGGTTGAGAAACCATCAAAATCTTCGCAAGTCTGATACTCGAAACCAATAACTACTATGGCCTAGGAGAAAAATACACATACCTTTGTAATCGGGGGACTTTCTACTCTCAGATGCAACAGGAGTTTCTCGAGCTCGTCAATCCGTTCGCGAGATATGGGAGTTTGAAATTAAGGAACGGTTGAGAAACCATCAAAATTTTCGCAAGTCTGATACTCGAAACCAATAACTACAAAGGCTTAGGGGAAAAATACACATACCGTTGTAATCTGGAGAGTTTCTTCTTCCAGATGCAACCGGAATTTCTCGTGTTCGTCAATCCGTTCGCGAGATATGGGAGTTTGAAATTAAGGATGGTTGAGAAACCATCACTATTTTCGCAAGTCTGATACTCGATACCAATAACTACTATGGCCTAGGAGAAAAATACACATACCTTTGTAATCGGGCGAGCTTCTACTTTCAGATGCAACAGGAATTTCTCGAGTTCGTCAATCCGTTAGCGAGATATGGGAGTTTGAAGTTAAGGAATGGTTGAGAAACCATCAAAATTTTCGCAAGTCTGTTACTCGAAACCAATAACTGGAATGGCCTAGGGGAAAAGTACACACAACGTTGTAATGGGGCGAGTTTCTACTTTCAGATGCAACAGGAATATCTCGGGTTCGTCAATCCGTTCGCGAGATATGGGAGTTTGAAGTTAAGGAATGGTTGAGAAACCATAAAAATTTTCGCAAGTCTGATACTCGAAACCAATAACTACTATGGCCTAGGGCAAAAATACACATACCTTTGTAATCGGGCGAGTTTCTACTTTCAGATGCAATAGGATATTCTCGAGTTTGTCAATCCGTTCGCAAGATATGGGAGTTTGAAGTTAAGGAATTGTTGAGAAACCATCAAAATTTTCGCAAGTCTGATACCCGAAACCAATAACCACAAAGGCCTAGGGGAAAAATACACATACCGTTGTAATCGGGCGAGTTTCTACATTAAGATGCAACAGGAATTTCTCGAGTTCGTCAATCCGTTCGCGAAATATGGGAGTTTGAAGTTAAGGAATGGTTGAGAAACCATCAAAATTTTCGCAAGTCTGATACTCGAAACCAATAACTACCATGGCCTAGGGCAAAAATACACATACCTTTGTAATCGGGCGAGTTTCTACTTTCAGATGCAATAGGATATTCTCGAGTTCTTCGATCCGTTGGCGAGATATGGGAGTTTGAAGTTAAGGAATGGTTGAGAAACAATCAAAATTTTCGCAATTCTGATGCTGGAAACGAATAACTGGAATGACCTAGGGGAAAGTACACACACCATTGTAATCGGACGACTTTCTACTTTCAGATGCAACAGGAAATAATCCAGTTCGTCAATCCGTTCGCGAGATATGGGAGTTTGAAGTTAAGGAATGCTTGAGAAACCATCAAAATTCTCGCAATTCGGATGCTAGAAACGAATAACTGGAATGACCTAGGGGAAAAGTACACACACCATTGTAATCGGTCTACTTTCTACTTTCAGATGCAACAGGAAATAATCGAGTTCGTCAATCCGGTCACGAGATATGGGAGTTTGAAGTTAAGGAATGCTTGGGAAACCATCAAAATTTTCGCAAGTCTGATACTCGAAACCAATAACTACAAAGGCCTAGGGGAAAAATACACGTACCTTTGTAATCGGGCGAGTTTCTACTTTCAGATGCAATAGGAAATTCTCGAGTTCTTCAACCCGTTCGCGAGATATGGGAGTTTGAAGTTAAGGAATGGTTGATAAACAATCACAATTTTCGCAAGTCTGATACTCGAAAACACTAACTACTATGGCCTAGGGGAAAAATACACATACCTTTGTAATTGTTCGAGTTTCTACTTTCAGATGCAACTGGAATTTCTCGAGTTCGTCAATCCGTTCGCAAGATATGGGAGTTTGAAGTTAAAGAATGGTTGAGAAACCATCAAAATTTTAGCAATTCTGATGCTAGAAACGAATAACTGGAATGACCTAGGGGAAAAGTACACACACAATTGTAATCGGTCTACTTTCTACTTTCAGATGCAATAGGATATTCTCGAGTTCTTCGATCCGTTGGCGAGATATGGGAGTTTGAAGTTAAGGAATGGTTGAGAAACCATCAAAATTTTCGCAAGTCTGTTACTCGAAACCAATAACTGGAATGGCCTAGGGGAAAAGAACACACACCGTTGTAATGGGGCGAGTTTCTACTTTCAGATGCAACAGGAGTTTCTCGAGTTCGTCAATCCGTTTGCGAGATATGGGAGTTTGAAATTAAGGAATGGTTGAGAAACCATCAAAATTTTCGCAATTCTGATGTTAGAAACGAATAACTGGAATGACCTAGGGGAAAAATACACACACCATTCTAATCGGTCGAGTTTCTGCTTTCAGATGCAACAGGAAATAATCGAGTTCGTCAATCCGTTCGCGAGATATGGGAGTTTGAAGTTAAGGAATGCTTGAGAAACCATCAAAATTCTCGCAATTCGGATGCTAGAAACGAATAACTGGAATGACCTAGGGGAAAGGTACACACACCATTGTAATCGGTCTACTTTCTACTTTCAGATGCAACAGGAAATAATCGCGTTCGTCAATCCGTTCGCGAGATATGGGAGTTTGAAGTTAAGGAATAATTGAGAAACCATCAAAATTTTCGCAAGTCTGATACTCGAAACCAATAACTACTATGGCCTAGGGCAAAAATACACACACCCTTGTAATCGGGCGAGTTTTTGCTTTCAGATGCAATAGGAAATTCTCGAGTTCTTCAATCCATCGCGAGATATGGGAGTTTGAAGTTAAGGAATGGTTGAGAAACCATCAATATTTTCGCAAGTCTGATACTCGAAACCAATAACTGCTATGGCCTAGGGCAAAAATACACATACCGTTGTAATCGGACGAGTTTCTGGTTTCAGATGCAACAGGAATTTATCGAGTTCGTAAATCCGTTCGCGAGGAATGGGAGTTTGAAATTAAGGAACGGTTGAGAAACCATCAAAATTTTCGCAAGTCTGCTACTCGAACCCAATAACTACTATGGCCTAGGAGAAAAATACACATACCTTTGTAATCGGGGGACTTTCTACTTTCAGATGCAACAGGAATTTCTCGAGCTCGTCAATCCGTTCGCGAGATATGGGAGTTTGAAGTTAAGGAACGGTTGAGAAACCATCAAAATCTTCGCAAGTCTGATACTCGAAACCAATAACTACTATGGCCTAGGAGAAAAATACACATACCTTTGTAATCGGGCGAGTTTCTACTTTCAGATGCAACAGGAATTTCTCGAGTTCGTCAATCCGTTCGCGAGATATGGGAGTTTGAAGTTAAGGAATGGTTGAAAAACCATCAAAATTTTCGCAAGTCTGTTACTCGAAACCAATAACTGGAATGGCCTAGGGGAAAAGTACACACAACGTTGTAATGGGGCGAGTTTCTACTTTCAGATGCAACAGGAATATCTCGGGTTCCTCAATCCGTTCGCGAGATATGGGAGTTTGAAGTTAAGGAATGGTTGAGAAACCATAAAAATTTTCGCAAGTCTGATACTCGAAACCAATAACTACTATGGCCTAGGGCAAAAATACACATACCTTTGTAACCGGGCGAGTTTCTACTTTCAGATGCAATAGGATATTCTCGAGTTCTTCGATCCGTTGGCGAAATATGGGAGTTTGAAGTTAAGGAATGGTTGAGAAACCATCAAAATTTTCGCAAGTCTGTTACTCGAAACCAATAACTGGAATGGCCTAGGGGAAAAGAACACACACCGTTGTAATGGGGCGAGTTTCTACTTTCAGATGCAAGAGGAATTTCTCGAGTTCGTCAATCCGTTTGCGAGATATGGGGGTTTGAAATTAAGGAATGGTTGAGAAACCATCAAAATTTTCGCAATTCTGATGCTAGAAACGAATAACTGGAATGACCTAGGGGAAAGGTACACACACCATTGTAATCGGTCTACTTTCTGCTTTCAGATGCAACCGGAAATAATCGAGTTCGTCAATCCGTTCGCGAGATATGGGAGTTTGAAGTTAAGGAATGGTTGAGAAACCATCAATATTTTCGCAAGTCTGATACTCGAAACCAATAACTGCAATGGCCTAGGGCAAAAATACACATACCGTTGTAATCGGTCGAGTTCCTGCTTTCAGATGCAACAGGAAATAATCGAGTTCGTCAATCCGTTCGCGAGATATGGGAGTTTGAAATTAAGGAACGGTTTAGAAACCATCAAAATTTTCGCAAGTCTGATACTCGAAACCAATAACCACAAAGGCCTAGGGGAAAAATACACATACCGTTGTAATCGGGCGAGTTTCTACATTCAGATGCAACCGGAATTTCTCGTGTTCGTCAATCCGTTCGCGAGATATGGTTGTTTGAAATTAAGGATGGTTGAGAAACCATCACTATTTTCGCAAGTCTGATACTCGAAACCAATAAATACTATGGCCTAGGAGAAAAATACACACACCTTTGTAATCGGGCGAGTTTCTACTTTCAGATGCAACAGGAATTTCTCGAGTTCGTCAATCCGTTCGCGAGATATGGGAGTTTGAAGTTAAGGAATGGTTGAGAAACCATCAAAATTTTCGCAATTCGGATGCTAGAAACGAATAACTGGAATGACCTAGGGGAAAGGTACACACACCATTGTAATCGGTCTACTTTCTGCTTTCAGATGCAACCGGAAATAATCGAGTTCGTCAATCCGTTCGCGAGATATGGGAGTTTGAAATTAAGGAATAATTGAGAAACCATCAAAATTTTCGCAAGTCAGATACTCGAAACCAATAACTACTATGGCCTAGGGCAAAAATACACACACCGTTGTGATCGGGCGAGTTTTTGCTTTCAGATGCAATAGGAAATTCTCGAGTTCTTCAATCCATCGCGAGATATGGGAGTTTGAAGTTAAGGAACGGTTGAGAAACCATCAATATTTTCGCAAGTCTGATACTCGAAACCAATAACTGGAATGGCCTAGGGGAAAAGTACACACAACGTTGTAATGGGGCGAGTTTCTACTTTCAGATGCAACAGGAACATCTCGGGTTCGTCAATCCGTTCGCGAGATATGGGAGTTTGAAATTAAGGAATGGTTGAGAAACCATCAAAATTTTCGCAATTCGGATGCTAGAAACGAATAACTGGAATGACCTAGGGGAAAGGTACACACACCATTGTAATCGGTCTACTTTCTGCTTTCAGATGCAACCGGAAATAATCGAGTTCGTCAATCCGTTCGCGAGATATGGGAGTTTGAAATTAAGGAATAATTGAGAAACCATCAAAATTTTCGCAAGTCAGATACTCGAAACCAATAACTACTATGGCCTAGGGCAAAAATACACACACCGTTGTAATCGGGCGAGTTTTTGCTTTCAGATGCAATAGGAAATTCTCGAGTTCTTCAATCCATCGCGAGATATGGGAGTTTGAAGTTAAGGAATGGTTGAGAAACCATCAATATTTTCGCAAGTCTGATACTCGAAACCAATAACTGCTATGGCCTAGGGCAAAAATACACATACCGTTGTAATCGGACGAGTTTCTGGTTTCAGATGCAACAGGAATTTATCGAGTTCGTAAATCCGTTCGCGAGGAATGGGAGTTTGAAATTAAGGAACGGTTGAGAAACCATCAAAATTTTCGCAAGTCTGCTACTCGAACCCAATAACTACTATGGCCTAGGAGAAAAATACACATACCTTTGTAATCGGGGGACTTTCTACTTTCAGATGCAACAGGAATTTCTCGAGCTCGTCAATCCGTTCGCGAGATATGGGAGTTTGAAATTAAGGAACGGTTGAGAAACCATCAAAATCTTCGCAAGTCTGATACTCGAAACCAATAACTACTATGGCCTAGGAGAAAAATACACATACCTTTGTAATCGGGCGAGTTTCTACTTTCAGATGCAACAGGAATTTCTCGAGTTCGTCAATCCGTTCGCGAGATATGGGAGTTTGAAGTTAAGGAATGGTTGAAAAACCATCAAAATTTTCGCAAGTCTGTTACTCGAAACCAATAACTGGAATGGCCTAGGGGAAAAGTACACACAACGTTGAAATGGGGCGAGTTTCTACTTTCAGATGCAACAGGAATATCTCGGGTTCCTCAATCCGTTCGCGAGATATGGGAGTTTGAAGTTAAGGAATGGTTGAGAAACCATAAAAATTTTCGCAAGTCTGATACTCGAAACCAATAACTACTATGGCCTAGGGCAAAAATACACATACCTTTGTAATCGGGCGAGTTTCTACTTTCAGATGCAATAGGATATTCTCGAGTTCTTCGATCCGTTGGCGAAATATGGGAGTTTGAAGTTAAGGAATGGTTGAGAAACCATCAAAATTTTCGCAATTCGGATGCTAGAAACGAATAACTGGAATGACCTAGGGGAAAGGTACACACACCATTGTAATCGGTCTACTTTCTGCTTTCAGATGCAACCGGAAATAATCGAGTTCGTCAATCCGTTCGCGAGATATGGGAGTTTGAAATTAAGGAATAATTGAGAAACCAACAAAATTTTCGCAAGTCAGATACTCGAAACCAATAACTACTATGGCCTAGGGCAAAAATACACACACCGTTGTAATCGGGCGAGTTTTTGCTTTCAGATGCAATAGGAAATTCTCGAGTTCTTCAATCCATCGCGAGATATGGGAGTTTGAAGTTAAGGAACGGTTGAGAAACCATCAATATTTTCGCAAGTCTGATACTCGAAACCAATAACTGGAATGGCCTAGGGGAAAAGTACACACAACGTTGTAATGGGGCGAGTTTCTACTTTCAGATGCAACAGGAACATCTCGGGTTCGTCAATCCGTTCGCGAGATATGGGAGTTTGAAATTAAGGAATGGTTGAGAAACCATCAAAATTTTCGCAATTCGGATGCTAGAAACGAATAACTGGAATGACCTAGGGGAAAGGTACACACACCATTGTAATCGGTCTACTTTCTGCTTTCAGATGCAACCGGAAATAATCGAGTTCGTCAATCCGTTCGCGAGATATGGGAGTTTGAAATTAAGGAATAATTGAGAAACCATCAAAATTTTCGCAAGTCAGATACTCGAAACCAATAACTACTATGGCCTAGGGCAAAAATACACACACCGTTGTAATCGGGCGAGTTTTTGCTTTCAGATGCAATAGGAAATTCTCGAGTTCTTCAATCCATCGCGAGATATGGGAGTTTGAAGTTAAGGAATGGTTGAGAAACCATCAATATTTTCGCAAGTCTGATACTCGAAACCAATAACTGCTATGGCCTAGGGCAAAAATACACATACCGTTGTAATCGGACGAGTTTCTGGTTTCAGATGCAACAGGAATTTATCGAGTTCGTAAATCCGTTCGCGAGGAATGGGAGTTTGAAATTAAGGAACGGTTGAGAAACCATCAAAATTTTCGCAAGTCTGCTACTCGAACCCAATAACTACTATAGCCTAGGAGAAAAATACACATACCTTTGTAATCGGGGGACTTTCTACTTTCAGATGCAACAGGAATTTCTCGAGCTCGTCAATCCGTTCGCGAGATATGGGAGTTTGAAATTAAGGAACGGTTGAGAAACCATCAAAATCTTCGCAAGTCTGATACTCGAAACCAATAACTACTATGGCCTAGGAGAAAAATACACATACCTTTGTAATCGGGCGAGTTTCTACTTTCAGATGCAACAGGAATTTCTCGAGTTCGTCAATCCGTTCGCGAGATATGGGAGTTTGAAGTTAAGGAATGGTTGAAAAACCATCAAAATTTTCGCAAGTCTGTTACTCGAAACCAATAACTGGAATGGCCTAGGGGAAAAGTACACACAACGTTGTAATGGGGCGAGTTTCTACTTTCAGATGCAACAGGAATATCTCGGGTTCGTCAATCCGTTCGCGAGATATGGGAGTTTGAAGTTAAGGAATGGTTGAGAAACCATAAAAATTTTCGCAAGTCTGATACTCGAAACCAATAACTACTATGGCCTAGGGCAAAAATACGCATACCTTTGTAATCGGGCGAGTTTCTACTTTCAGATGCAATAGGATATTCTCGAGTTCTTCGATCCGTTGGCGAAATATGGGAGTTTGAAGTTAAGGAATGGTTGAGAAACCATCAAAATTTTCGCAAGTCTGTTACTCGAAACCAATAACTGGAATGGCCTAGGGGAAAAGAACACACACCGTTGTAATGGGGCGAGTTTCTACTTTCAGATGCAACAGGAATTTCTCGAGTTCGTCAATCCGTTTGCGAGATATGGGGGTTTGAAATTAAGGAATGGTTGAGAAACCATCAAAATTTTCGCAATTCTGATGCTAGAAACGAATAACTGGAATGACCTAGGGGAAAAGTACACACACCATTCTAATCGGCCGAGTTTCTGCTTTCAGATGCAACAGGAAATAATCTAGTTCGTCAATCCGTTCGCGAGATTTGGGAGTTTGAAATTAAGGATGGTTGAGAAACCATCACTATTTTCGCAAGTCTGATACTCGAAACCAATAACTACTATGGCCTAGGAGAAAAATACACACACCTTTGTAATCGGGCGAGTTTCTACTTTCAGATGGAACAGGAATTTCTCGAGTTCGTCAATCCGTTCGCGAGATATGGGAGTTTGAAGTTAAGGAATGGTTGAGAAACCATCAAAATTTTCGCAATTCTGATGCTAGAAACGAATAACTGGAATGACCTAGGGAAAAAGTACACACACCATTCTAATCGGCCGAGTTTCTGCTTTCAGATGCAACAGGAAATAATCGAGTTCGTCAATCCGTTCGCGAGATATGGGAGTTTGAAGTTAAGGAATGCTTGAGAAACCATCAAAATTCTCGCAATTCGGATGCTAGAAACGAATAACTGGAATGACCTAGGGGAAAGGTACACACACCATTGTAATCGGTCTACCTTCTACTTTCAGATGCAACAGGAAATAATCGAGTTCGTCAATCCGTTCGCGAGATATGGGAGTTTGAAGTTAAGGAATGGTTGAGAAACCATCAATATTTTCGCAAGTCTGATACTCGAAACCAATAACTGCAATGGCCTAGGGCAAAAATACACATACCGTTGTAATCGGTCGAGTTCCTGCTTTCAGATGCAACAGGAAATAATCGAGTTCGTCAATCCGTTCGCGAGATATGGGAGTTTGAAATTAAGGAACGGTTTAGAAACCATCAAAATTTTCGCAAGTCTGATACTCGAAACCAATAACCACAAAGGCCTAGGGGAAAAATACACATACCGTTGTAATCGGGCGAGTTTCTACATTCAGATGCAACCGGAATTTCTCGTGTTCGTCAATCCGTTCGCGAGATATGGTTGTTTGAAATTAAGGATGGTTGAGAAACCATCACTATTTTCGCAAGTCTGATACTCGAAACCAATAACTACTATGGCCTAGGAGAAAAATACACACACCTTTGTAATCGGGCGAGTTTCTACTTTCAGATGCAACAGGAATTTCTCGAGTTCGTCAATCCGTTCGCGAGATATGGGAGTTTGAAGTTAAGGAATGGTTGAGAAACCATCAAAATTTTCGCAATTCGGATGCTAGAAACGAATAACTGGAATGACCTAGGGGAAAGGTACACACACCATTGTAATCGGTCTACTTTCTGCTTTCAGATGCAACCGGAAATAATCGAGTTCGTCAATCCGTTCGCGAGATATGGGAGTTTGAAATTAAGGAATAATTGAGAAACCATCAAAATTTTCGCAAGTCAGATACTCGAAACCAATAACTACTATGGCCTAGGGCAAAAATACACACACCGTTCTAATCGGGCGAGTTTTTGCTTTCAGATGCAATAGGAAATTCTCGAGTTCTTCAATCCATCGCGAGATATGGGAGTTTGAAGTTAAGGAACGGTTGAGAAACCATCAATATTTTCGCAAGTCTGATACTCGAAACAAATAACCACAAAGGCCTAGGGGAAAAATACACATACCGTTGTAATCGGGCGAGTTTCTACATTCAGATGCAACAGGAATTTCTCGAGTTCGTCAATCCGTTCGCGAGATATGGGACTTTGAAGTTAAGGAATGATTGATGAACCATCAAAATTTTCGCAATTCTGATGCTAGAAACGAATAACTGGAATGACCTAGGGGAAACGTACACACACCATTCTAATCGGTCGAGTTTCTGCTTTCAGATGCAACAGGAAATAATCGAGTTCCTCAATCCGTTCGCGAGAAATGGGAGTTTGAAGTTATGGAATGCTTGAGAAACCATCAGAATTCTCGCAATTCGGATGCTAGAAACGAATAGCTGGAATGACCTAGGGGAAAAGTACACACACCATTGTAATCGGTCTACTTTCTACTTTTAGATGCAACAGAAAATAATCGAGTTCGTCAATCCGTTCGCGAGATATGGGAGTTTGAAGTTAAGGAATGCTTGGGAAACCATCAAAATTTTCGCAAGTCAGATACTCGAAACCAATAACTACTACGGCCTAGGGCAAAAATTCACATACCATTGTAATCGGACGAGTTTCTGTTTCAGATGCAACAGGAACTTCTCGAGTTCGTCAATCCGATCGCGAGATATGGGAGTTTGAAGTTAAGGAATGGTTGAGAAACCATCAAAATTTTCGCAAGTCTGTCACTCGAAACCAATACCTGGAATGGCCTAGGGGAAAAGTACACACACCGTTGTAATGGGGCGAGTTTCTACTTTCAGATGCAATAGGAATTTCTCGAGTTCGTCAATTCGTTCGCGAGATATGGGAGTTTGAAGTTAAGGAATGGTTGAGAAACCATCAAAATTTTCGCTGGTCTGATACTCGAAACCGATAACTGGAATGGCCTAGGGGAAAAGTACACACACAATTGTAATCGGGCGAGTTTCTACTTTCAGATGCAACAGGAACTTCTCGAGTCCGTCAATCCTTTCGCGAGATGTGGGAGTTTGAAGTTAAGGAATGGTTGAGAAACCATCAAAATTTTCGAAAGTCTGATACTCGAAACCAATAACGACAATGGCCTAGGGGAAAAATACACATACCGTTGTAATCGGGAGAGTTTCTACTTTCAGTTGCAACAGAAATTTTTCGTATTCGTCAATCCGTTCGCGAGATATGGGGGTTTGAAGTTAAGCAATGCTTGAGAAAACCTCATAATTTTCGCAAGTCTGATACGCGAAACCAGTAACTACAAGGGCCTAGGGGAAATATGGACATACCCTTGTAATCGGGCGTGTTTCTACTTTCAGATGCAACAGGAATTTCTTGAGTTCGTCAATCCGTTCGCGTGATATGGGAGTGTGAAGTTAAGGAACGGTTGAGAAACCATCAAAATTTTCGCAAGTCTGATACTCGAAACCAATAACTACTATAGCCTAGGGCAAAAATACACATACCGTAGTAATCGGACGAGTTTCTGCTTTCAGATGCAACAGGAATTTCTCGAGTTCATCAATCCGTTCGCGAGATATGGGATTTTGAAATTAAGGAACGGTTGAGAAACCATCAAAATTTTCGCAAGTGTGATACTCGAAATCAATAACTGGAATGGCCTAGGGGAAAATTACACACACTATTGTAATGGGGCGAGTTTCTACTTTCAGATGCAACAGGAATACCTCGATTTCGTCAATCCGTTCGCGAGATACGGGAGTTTGAAGTTAAGGAATTGTTGAGAGACCATCACAATTTTCGCAAGTCTGATACTCGAAACCAATAACTACTATGGCCTAGGGGAAAAATACACATACCTTTGCAATCGGGCGAGTTTCTACTTTCAGATGCAACAGAAATTTCTCAAGCACGTCAATCCATTCGCGAGATATGGGAGTTTGAAGTTAAGGAATGGTTGGGAAACGATCAAAATTTTCGCATGTCTGATACTCGAAACCAATAACTACAATAGCCTAGGGGAAAAATACACATACCGTTGTAATCGGGAGAGTTTCTACTTTCAGATGCAACAGAAATTTTTCGGATTCGGCAATCCGTTCGCGAGATATGGGCGTTTGAAGTTAAGGAAAGGTTGAGAAACCATCAAAATTTTCGCAAGTGTGATACTCGAAACCAAGAACTGGAATGGCCTAGGGGAAAAGTACACACACCATTGTAATGGGGCGAGTTTCTACTTTCAGATGCAACAGGAATACCTCGATTTCGTCAATCCGTTCGCGAGATACGGGAGTTTGAAGTTAAGGAATTGTTGAGAGACCATCACAATTTTCGCAAGTCTGATACTCGAAACCAATAACTACTATGGCCTAGGGGAAAAATACACATACCTTTGCAATCGGGCGAGTTTCTACTTTCAGATGCAACAGAAATTTCTCAAGCACGTCAATCCATTCGCGAGATATGGGAGTTTGAAGTTAAGGAATGGTTGAGAGAGCATCAAAATTTTCGCAATTCTGATGCTAGAAACGAATAACTGTAATGACCTGGGGGAAAAGTACACACACCATTGTAATCGGTCGAACTTCTACTTTCAGATGCAACAGGAAATAATCGAGTTCTTCAATCCTTTCGCGAGATATGGGAGTTTGAAGTTAAGGAATGCTTGAGAAACCATCAAAATTTTCTCAAGTCTGATACTCGAAACCAATAACTACAAAGGCCTAGGGGAAAAATACACATACCTCTGAAATCGGGCGAGTTTCTTCTTTCAGATGCAACAGGAATTTCTCGAGCTCGTCTATCCGTTCGCGAGATATGGGAGTTTGAAGTTAAGGAATGGTTGAGAAACCATCAAAATTTTCGCAATTCTGATGCTAGAAACGAATAACTGAAATGACCTAGGGGAAAAGTACACACACCATTGTAATCGGTCGAGTTTCTACTTTCAAATGCAACAGGAAATAGTCGAGTTCGTCAATCCGTTCGCGAGATATGGGAGTTTGAAGTTAAGGAATGCTTGAGAAACCATCAAAATTATCGCAATTCGGATGCTAGAGACGAATAACTGGAATGACCTAGGGTAAAAGTACACACACCATTGTAATCGGCCTACTTTCTACCTTCAGATGCAACAGGAAATAATCGAGTTCGTCAATCCGTTCGCGAGATATGGGAGTTTGAAGTTAAGGAACGGTTGAGAAACCATCAAAATTTTCGCAAGTCTGATACTCGAAACCAATAACTACTATGGCCTAGGGCAAAAATACACATACCGTAGTAATCGGACGAGTTTCTGCTTTCAGATGCAACAGGAATTTCTCGAGTTCGTCAATCCGTTCGCGAGATATGGGAGTTTGAAGATAAGGAATGGTTGAGAAACCATCAAAATTTTCGCAAGTCTGTTACTCGAAACCAATAACAGGAATGGCCTAGGGGAAAAGTACACACACCATTGTAATCGGTCGAGTATCTACTTTCAGATGCAACGGGAAATAGTCGAGTTCGTCTATCCGTTCGCGAGATATGGGAGTGTGAAGTTAAGGAATGGTTGAGAAACCATCAAAATTTTCGCAAGTCTGATACTCGAAACCAATAACTACTATGGCCTAGGGCAAAAATACACATACCGCTGTAATCGGACGAGTTTCTGGTTTCAGATGCAACAGGAATTTCTCGAGTGCGTCAATCCGTTCGCGAGATATGGGAGTTTGAAATTAAGGAACGGTCGAGAAACCATCAAAATTTTCGCAAGTCTGATACTCGAAACCAATAACTACAAAGGTTTAGGGGAAAAATACACATACCTTTGTAATCGGGAGAGCTTCTTCTTCCAGATGCAAACGGAATTTCTCGTGTTCGTCAATCCGTTCGCGAGATATGGGAGTTTGAAGTTAAGGAATGGGTGAGAAACCATCAAAATTTTCGCAATTCTGATGCTAGAAACGAATAACTGGAATGACCTGGGGAAAAACTACACACACCATTGTAATCGGTCGACTTTCTTCTTCCAGATGCAACAGGAATTTCTCGAGTTCGTCAATCCGTTCGCGAGATATGGGAGTTTGAAAATAAGGAATGGTTGAGAAACCATCAAAATTTTCGCAAGTCTGTTACTCGAAACCAATAACAGGAATGGCCTAGGGGAAAAGTATACACACCATTGTAATCGGGCGAGTTTCTACTTTCAGATGCAACAGGAATTTCTCGAGTTCGTCAATCCGTTCGCGAGATATGGGAATTTGAAGTTAAGGAATGGTTGGGAAACTATCAAAATTTTCGCAAGTCTGATACTCGAAACCAATAACTACAATGGCCTAGGGCAAAAATACACATACCGTTGTAATCGGGCGAGTTTCTGCTTTCCGATGCAATAGGAAATTCTCGAGTTCTTCAATCCGTTCGCGAGATATGGGAGTTTGAAGTTAAGGAATGGTTGAGAAACCACCAAAATTTTCGCAAGTCTGATACTCGAAACCAATAACTAATATGGCCTAGGGCAAAAATACACATACCGCTGTAATCGGACGAGTTTCTGGTTTCAGATGCAACAGGAATTCCTCGAGTGCGTCAATCCGTTCGCGAGATATGGGAGTTTGAAGTTAAGGAATGCTTGAGAAACCATCAAAATTTTCGCAATTCTGATGCTAGAAACGAATAACTGGAATGACCTAGGGGAAAAGTACACACACCATTGTAATCGGTCGAGTTTCTACTTTTAGATGCAACAGGAATTTCTCGAGTTCGTCAATCCGTTCGCGAGATATGGGAGTTTGAAGATAAGGAATGGTTGAGAAACCATCAAAATTTTTGCAAGTCTGTTACCCGAAACCAATAACTACAATGGCCTAGGGCAAAAATACACATACCGTTCTAATCGGGCGATTTTCTGCTTTCCGATGCAATAGGAAATTCTCGAGTTCGTTAGTCCGTTCGCGAGATATGGGAGTTTGAAGTTAAGGAATGCTTGAGAAACCATCAAAATTTTCGCAAGTCTGATACTCGAAACCAATAACTACTATGGCCTAGGGCAAAAATACACATACCGCTGTAATCGTACGAGTTTCTGGTTTCAGATGCAACAGGAATTTCTCGAGTGCGTCAATCCGTTCGCGAGATATGGGAGTTTGAAATAAAGGAACGGTTGAGAAACCATCAAAATTTTCGCAAGTCTGATACTCGAAACCAATAACTACAAAGGTTTAGGGGAAAAATACACATAACTTTGTAATCGGGAGAGTTTCTTCTTCCAGATGCAACCGGAATTTCTCGTGTTCGTCAATCCGTTAGCGAGATATGGGAGTTTGAAGATAAGGACTGGTTGAGAAACCATCAAAATTTTCGCAAGTCTGTTACTCGAAACCAATAACAGGAATGGACTAGGGGAAAAGTACACACACCATTGTAATCGGGCGAGTTTCTACTTTCAGATGCAACAGGAATTTCTCGAGTTCGTCAATCCGTTCGCGAGATATGGGAGTTTGAAGTTAAGGAATGGTTGGGAAACCATCAAAATTTTCGCAAGTCTGATACTCGAAACCAATAACTACAATGGCCAAGGGGAAAAATACACATAGACTTGTGATAGGGAGAGTTTCTATTTTCAGATGCAACAGAAATTTTTCGGATTCGTCAATTCGTTCGCGAGATATGGGGGTTTGAAGTTAAGGAATGGTTGAGAAACCATCAAAATTTTCGCAATTCTGATGCTAGAAACGAAAAACTGGAATGACCTAGGGGAAAAGTGCACACACCATTGTAATCGGTCGAGTTTCTACTTTCAGATGCAACAGGAAATAATCGAGTTCGTCAATCCGTTCGCGAGATATGGGAGTTTGAAGTTAAGGAATGGTTGAGAAACAATCACAATTTTCGCAAGTCTGGTACTCGAAACCAATAACTACTATGGCCTAGGGGAAAAGTACACATAGCGTTGTAATCGGGAGAGTTTCTGTTTTCAGATGCAACAGAAATTTTTCGGATTAGTCAATCCGTTCGCGAAATATGGGAGTTGGAGTTAAGGAATGGTTGAGAAACTATAAAAATTTTCGCAAGTCTGATAATCGAAACCAATAACTACTACGACCTAGGGCAAAAATACACATACCGTTGTAATCGGGAGAGTTTCTTCTTCCAGATGCAACCGGAATTTCCCGTGTCCGTCAATCCGTTCGCGAGATATGGGAGTTTGAAGTTAAGGAATGGTTGAGAAACCATCACAATTGTCGCAAGTCTGATACTCGAAACCAATAACTACAAAGGTTTAGGGGAAAAATACACATAACTTTGTAATCGGGAGAGTTTCTTCTTCCAGATGCAACCGGAATTTCTCGTGTTCGTCAATCCGTTAGCGAGATATGGGAGTTTGAAGATAAGGAATGGTTGAGAAACCATCAAAATTTTCGCAAGTCTGTTACTCGAAACCAATAACAGGAATGGACTAGGGGAAAACTACACACACCATTGTAATCGGTCGACTTTCTACTTCCAGATGCAACAGGAAATAATCGAGTTCGTCAATCCGTTCGCGAGATATGGGAGTTTGAAGTTAAGGAATGGTTGAGAAACAATCACAATTTTCGCAAGTCTGATACTCGAAACCAATAACTACTATGGCCTAGGGCAAAAATACACATACCGCTGTAATCGGACGAGTTTCTGGTTTCAGATGCAACAGGAATTTCTCGAGTGCGTCAATCCGTTCGCGAGATATGGGAGTTTGAAATAAAGGAACGGTTGAGAAACCATCAAAATTTTCGCAAGTCTGTTACTCGAAACCAATAACTGGAATGGCCTAGGGGAAAAGTACACACACTGTTTTAATGGGGCGAGTTTCTACTTTCAGATGCAACAGGAATTTCTCGAGTACGTCTATCCGTTCGCGAGGAATGGGAGTTTGAATTTAAGGAATGGTTGAGAAACCATCAAAATTTTCGCAAATCTGATACTCGAAACCAATAACTACAATGGCCTAGGTGAAAAATACACATACCGTTGTACCCGGCCGACTTTCTGCTTTCAGATGCAACAGGAATTTCTCGAGGTCGTCAATCCGTTCGCGAGATATGGGAGTTTGAAGTTAAGTAATGGTTGAGAAACCATCAAAATTTTCGCAAGTCTGATACTCGAAATCAACAACTGGAATGGCCTAGGGGAAAAGTACACACACCATTGTAATCGGGCGAGTTTCTACTTTCAGATGCAACAGGAATTTCTAGAGTACGTCAATCCGTTCGCGAGGAATGGGAGTTTGAATTTAAGGAATGGTTGAGACACCATCAAAATTTTCGCAAATCTGATACTCGAAACCAATAACTACAATGGCCTAGGTGAAAAATACACATACCGTTGTACTCGGCCGACTTTCTGCTTTCAGATGCAACAGGTATTTCTCGAGTTCATCAATCCGTTCGCGAGGTATGGGAGTTTGAAGTTAAGGAATGGTTGAGAAACCATCAAAATGTTCGCAAGTCTGATACTCGAAATCAATAACTACTATTGCCTAGGGCAAAAATACACATACCGTTGTAATCGGGCGACTTTCTACTCTCAGATGCAACAGGAATATCTCGAATTCGTCAATCCGTTCGCGAGATATGGGAGTTTGAAGTTAAGGAATGGTTGAGAAACCATCAAAATTTTCGCTGGTCTGATACTCGAAACCTATAACTGGAATGGCCTAGGGGACAAGCACACACACCATTGTAATCGGGCGAGTTTCTACTTTCAGATGCAGCAGGTATTTCTCGAGTTCATCAATCCGTTCGCAAGATATGGGAGTTTCAAGTTAAGGAATGGTTGAGAAACCATCAAAATGTTCGCAAGTGTGATACTCGAAACCAATAACTGGAATGGCCTAGGGGAAAAGTACACACACCATTGTAATTGGGCGAGTTTCTACTTTCAGATGCAACAGGTATTTCTCGAGTACGTCAATCCGTTCGCGAGGAATGGGAGTTTGAATTTAAGGAATGGTTGAGACACCAACAAAATTTTCGCAAATCTGATACTCGAAACCAATAACTACAATGGCCTAGGTGAAAAATACACATACCGTTGTACCCGGCCGACTTTCTGCTTTCAGATGCAACAGGAATTTCTCGAGGTCGTCAATCCGTTCGCGAGATATGGGAGTTTGAAGTTAAGGAATGGTTGAGAAACCATCAAAATTTTCGCTGGTCTGATACTCGAAACCTATAACTGGAATGGCCTAGGGGAAAAGCACACACATCATTGTAATCGGGCGAGTTTCTACTTTCAGATGCAACAGGTATTTCTCGAGTTCATCAATCCGTTCGCGAGGTATGGGAGTTTGAAGTTAAGGAATGGTTGAGAAACCATCAAAATGTTCGCAAGTCTGATACTCGAAATCAATAACTACTATTGCCTAGGGCAAAAATACACATACCGTTGTAATCGGGCGACTTTCTACTCTCAGATGCAACAGGAATATCTCGAATTCGTCAATCCGTTCGCGAGATATGGGAGTTTGAAGTTAAGGAATGGTTGAGAAACCATCAAAATATTCGCCAGTCTGATACTCGAAACCAATAACTACTATTGCCTAGGGCAAAAATACACATACCATTGTAATCGGGCGAGTTTCTGCTTTCAGATGCAACAGGGATTTCTCGAGTTCGCCAATCCGTTCGCGAGATATGGGAGTTTGAAGTTAAGGAATGGTTGAGAAACCATCAAAATTTTCGCAAGTCACATACTCGAAACAAATAACTACTATTGCCTAGGGCAAAAATACACATACCATTGTAATCGGGCGAGTTTCTGCTATCAGTTGCAACAGGAATTTCTCGAGTTCGCCAATCCGTTCGCGAGATGTGGGAGTTTGAAGTTAAGGAATGGTTGAGAAACCATCTAAATTTAGCTGGTCTGATACTCGAAACCTATAACTGGAATGGCCTAGGGGAAAAGCACACACATCATTGTAATCGGGCGAGTTTCTACTTTCAGATGCAACAGGTATTTCTCGAGTTCATCAATCCGCTCGCGAGGTATGGGATTTTGAAGTTAAGGAATGGTTGAGAAACCATCAAAATGTTCGCAAGTCTGATACTCGAAATCAATAACTACTATTGCCTAGGGCAAAAATACACATACCGTTGTAATCGGGCGACTTTCTACTCTCAGATGCAACAGGAATATCTCGAGTTCGTCAATCCGTTCGCGAGATATGGGAGTTTGAAGTTAAGGAATGGTTGAGAAACCATCAAAATGTTCGCAAGTCTGATACTCGAAATCAATAACTACTATTGCCTAGGGCAAAAATACACATACCGTTGTAATCGGGCGACTTTCTACTCTCAGATGCAACAGGAATATCTCGAGTTCGTCAATCCGTTCGCGAGATATGGGAGTTTGAAGTTAAGGAATGGTTGAGAAACCATCAAAATTTTCGCCAGTCTGATACTCGAAACCAATAACTACTATTGCCTAGGGCAAAAATACACATACCATTGTAATCGGGCGAGTTTCTGCTTTCAGATGCAACAGGAATTTCTCGAGTTCGTCAATCCGTTCGCGAGATATGGGAGTATGAAGTTAAGAAATGGTTGAGAAACCATCAAAATTTTCGCAAGTCTGATACTCGAAACCAATAACTACAATGGCCTAGGTGAAAAATACACATACCGTTGTACTCGGCCGACTTTCTGCTTTCAGATGCAACAGGTATTTCTCGAGTTCGTCAATCCGTTCGCGAGATATGGGAGTTTGAAGTTAAGGAATGGTTGAGAAACCATCAAAATTTTCGCAAAGCTGAAACTCGAAACCAATAACTGAAATGGCCTAGGGGAAAAGTACACACACCATTGTAATTGGGCGAGTTTCTACTTTCAGATGCAACAGGAATATCTTGAGTTCGTCAATCCGTTCGCGATATACTATATGGGACTTTGAAGTTAAGGAATGGTTGAGAAACCATCAAAATTTTCGCTGGTCTGATACTCGAAACCTATAACTGGAATGGCCTAGGGGAAAAGCACACACATCATTGTAATCGGGCGAGTTTCTACTTTCAGATGCAACAGGTATTTCTCGAGTTCATCAATCCGTTCGCGAGGTATGGGAGTTTGAAGTTAAGGAATGGTTGAGAAACCATCAAAATGTTCGCAAGTCTGATACTCGAAATCAATAACTACTATTGCCTAGGGCAAAAATACACATACCGTTGTAATCGGGCGACTTTCTACTCTCAGATGCAACAGGAATATCTCGAGTTCGTCAATCCGTTCGCGAGATATGGGAGTTTGAAGTTAAGGAATGGTTGAGAAACCATCAAAATTTTCGCCAGTCTGATACTCGAAACCAATAACTACTATTGCCTAGGGCAAAAATACACATACCATTGTAATCGGGCGAGTTTCTGCTTTCAGATGCAACAGGAATTTCTCGAGTTCGCCAATCCGTTCGCGAGATGTGGGAGTTTGAAGTTAAGGAATGGTTGAGAAACCATCAAAATTTAGCTGGTCTGATACTCGAAACCTATAACTGGAATGCCCTAGGGGAAAAGCACACACATCATTGTAATCGGGCGAGTTTCTACTTTCAGATGCAACAGCTATTTCTCGAGTTCATCAATCCGCTCGCGAGGTATGGGATTTTGAAGTTAAGGAATGGTTGAGAAACCATCAAAATGTTCGCAAGTCTGATACTCGAAATCAATAACTACTATTGCCTAGGGCAAAAATACACATACCGTTGTAATCGGGCGACTTTCTACTCTCAGATGCAACAGGAATATCTCGAGTTCGTCAATCCGTTCGCTAGATATGGGAGTTTGAAGTAAAAGAATGGTTGAGAAACCATCAAAATTTTCGCAAGTCTGATACTCGAAACCAATAACTACTATTGCCTAGGGCAAAAGTACACATACCATTGTAATCGGGCGAGTTTCTGCTTTCAGATGCAACAGGAATTTCTCGAGTTCGTCAATCCGTTCGCGAGATATGGGAGTATGAAATTAAGAAATGGTTGAGAAACCATCAAAATTTTCGCAAGTCTGGTACTCGAAACCAATAACTACTATTGCCTAGGGCAAAAATACACATGCCGTTGTAATCGGGCGAGTTTCTGCTTTCAGATGCAACAGGAATTTCTCGAGTTCGTCAATCCGTTCGCGAGATATGGGAGTTTGAAGTTAAGGAATTGTTGAGAAACCATCAAAATTTTCGCAAGTCTGATACTCGAAACAAATAAGTACTATGGCCTAGGGCAAAAATACACATGCCGTTGTAATCGGGCGAGTTTCTGCTTTCAGATGCAACAGGAATTTCTCGAGTTCGTCAATCCGTTCGCGAGATATGGGAGTTTGAAGTTAAGGAATTGTTGAGAAACCATCAAAATGTTCGCAAATCTGATACTCGAAACCAATAACTGGAAAGGCCTAGGGCAAAAATAGACATACCGTTGTAATCGGGCGAGTTTCTGCTTTCAGATGCAACAGGAATTTCTCGAGTTCGTCAATCCTTTCGCGAGATATGCGAGTGTGAAATTAAGGAATGGATGAGAAGCCATCAAAATTTTCGCAAGTCTGATACTCGAAACAAATAACTACAATGGCCAAGGGGAAAAATACACACACCATTGTAATCGGGCGAGTTTCTACTTTCAGATGCTACAGGAATATCTCGAGTTCGTCAATCCGTTCGCGAGATATGGGAGTTTGAAGTTAAGGAACAGTTGAGAAACCATCAAAATTTTCGCAAGACTGATACTCGAAACCAATAACTACAATGGCCTAGGGGAAAAATACACATACCCTTGTAATCGGGCGAGTTTCTACTTTCAGATACAATAGGAATTTCTCGAGTTCGTCAATCCGTTCGCGACATATGCGAGTTTGAAGTTAAGGAATGGTTGAGAAACCATCAAAGTTTTCGCAAGTCTGATACTCGAATCCAATAACTCGAATGGCCTAGGGGAAAAGTACACACACCATTGTAATCGGGCGAGTTTCTACTTTCAGATGCTACAGGAATATCTCGAGTTCGTCAATCCGTTCGCGAGATATGGGAGTTTGAAGTTAAGGAACGGTTGAGAAACCATCAAAATTTTCCCAAGTCTGATACTCGAAACCAATAACTGGAATGGCCCAGGGGAAAAGTACACACACCATTGTAATCGGACGAGCTTCTACTATCAGATGCATGAGGAATTTCTCGAGTTCGTCAATCCGTTCGCGATATCTGGGAGTTTGAAGTAAAGGAATGGTTGAGAAACCATCAAAATTTTCGCAAGACTGATACTCGAATCAAATAACTACAATGGCCAAGGGGAAAAATACACATACCGTTGTAATGGGGCGAGTTTCTACTTTCAGATGCAACAGGAATTTCTCGATTTCCTCAATCCGTTCGCGAGATATGGGAGATTCAAGTTAAGGAATGGTTGAGAAACCATCAAAATTTTCGCAAATCTGATACTCAAAACCAATAACTCGAATGGCCTAGGGGAAAAGTACACACACCATTGTAATCGGGCGAGTTTCTACTTTCAGATGCTACAGGAATATCTCGAGTTCGTCAATCCGTTTGCGAGATATGGGAGTTTGAAGTTAAGGAATGGTTGAGAAACCATCAAAGTTTTCGCAAGTCTGATACTCGAAACCAATAACTACTATGGCCTAGGGCAAAAATACACATACCGTTGTAAACGGGCGAATTTCTGCTATCAGATGCAACAGGAATTTCTCGAGTTCGTCAATCCGTTCGCGAGATATGGGAGTTTGAAGTTATGGAATGGTTGAGAAACCATCAAAATTTTGGCAAGTCTGATAGTCGAAACCAACAACTGGAATGGCATAGGGGAAAAGTACACACACCATTGTAATCGGGCTAGTTTCTCCCTTCAGATGCAACGGGAATTTCTCGAGTTCGTCAATCCGTTCGCGACATATGCGAGTTTGAAGTTAAGGAATGGTTGAGAAACCATCAAACTTTTCGCAAGTCTGATACTCGAATCCAATAACTCGAATGGCCTAGGGGAAAAGTACACACACCATTGTAATCGGGCGAGTTTCTACTTTCAGATGCCACAGGAACATCTCGAGTTCGTCAATCCGTTCGCGAGATATGGGGGTTTGAAGTTACGGAATGGTTGAGAAACCATCAAAATTTTCCCAAGTCGGATACTCCAAACCAATAACTGGAATGGCCCAGGGGAAAAGTACACACACCATTGTAATCGGGCGAGTTTCTACTATCAGATGTATGAGGAATTTCTCGAGTTCGTCAATCCGTTCGCGATATATGGGAGTTTGAAGTTAAGGAATGGTTGAGAAACCATCAAAATTTTAGAAAATCTGATACTCGAAACCAATAACTACAATGGCCTAGAGGAAAAATACACATACCCTTGTAATCGGGCGAGTTTCTACTTTCGGATACAACAGGAATTTCTGGAGTTCGTCAATCCGTTCGCGAGATATGCGAGTTTGAAGTTCAGGAATGGTTGAGAAACCATCAAAATTTTCGCAAATCTGATACTCGAAACCAATAACTACAATGGCCTAGAGGAAAAATACACATACCTTGTAATCGGGCGAGTTTCTACTTTCGGATACAACAGGTATTTCTCGAGTTCGTCAATCCGTTCGCGAGATATGCGAGTTTGAAGTTGAGGAATGGTTGAGAAACCATCAAAATTTTCGCAAGTCTCATACTCGAAACCAATAACTACTATGGCCTAGGGCAAAAATACACATACCGTTGTAAATGGGCGAGTTTCCACTTTCAGATGCAACAGGAATTTCTCGATTTCCTCAATCCGTTCGGGAGATATGGGAGTTTGAAGTTAAGGAATGGTTGAGAAACCATCAAAATTTTCGCAAGTCTGATACTCGAAACAAATAAGTACTATGGCCTAGGGCAAAAATACACATGCCGTTGTAATCGGGCGAGTTTCTGCTTTCAGATGCAACAGGAATTTCTCGAGTTCGTCAATCCGTTCGCGAGATATGGGAGTTTGAAGTTAAGGAATTGTTGAGAAACCATCAAAATGTTCGCAAATCTGATACTCGAAACCAATAACTGGAAAGGCCTAGGGCAAAAATAGACATACCGTTGTAATCGGGCGAGTTTCTGCTTTCAGATGCAACAGGAATTTCTCGAGTTCGTCAATCCTTTCGCGAGATATGCGAGTTTGAAATTAAGGAATGGATGAGAGCCATCAAAATTTTCGCAAGTCTGATACTCGAAACAAATAACTACAATGGCCAAGGGGAAAAATACACACACCATTGTAATCGGGCGAGTTTCTACTTTCAGATGCTACAGGAATTTCTCGAGTTCGTCATTCAATTCGCGACATATGGGAGATTGAAGTTAAGGAATGGTTGAGAAACCATCAAAATTTTCGCAAGTCTTATACTCGAAACCAATAACTGGAATCGCCCAGGGGAAAAGTACACACACCATTGTAATCGGACGAGTTTCTACTATCAGATGCATGAGGAATTTCTCGAGTTCGTCAATCCGTTCGCGATATCTGGGAGTCTGAAGTTAAGGAATGGTTGAGAAACCATCAAAATTTTCGCAAGACTGATACTCGAAACCAATAACTACAATGGCCTAGGGGAAAAATAGACATACCCTTGTAATCGGGCGAGTTTCTACTTTCAGATACAATAGGAATTTCTCGAGTTCGTCAATCCGTTCGCGAGATATGGGAGATTCAAGTTAAGGAATGGTTGAGAAACCATCAAAATTTTCGCAAATCTGATACTCAAAACCAATAACTCGAATGGCCTAGGGGAAAAGTACACACACCATTGTAATCGGGCGAGTTTCTACTTTCAGATGCTACAGGAATATCTCGAGTTCGTCAATCCGTTTGCGAGATATGGGAGTTTGAAGTTAAGGAATGGTTGAGAAACCATCAAAGTTTTCGCAAGTCTGATACTCGAAACCAATAACTACTATGGCCTAGGGCAAAAATACACATACCGTTGTAAACGGGCGAATTTCTGCTATCAGATGCAACAGGAATTTCTCGAGTTCGTCAATCCGTTCGCGAGATATGGGAGTTTGAAGTTATGGAATGGTTGAGAAACCATCAAAATTTTGGCAAGTCTGATAGTCGAAACCAACAACTGGAATGGCATAGGGGAAATGTACACACACCATTGTAATCGGGCTAGTTTCTCCCTTCAGATGCAACAGGAATTTCTCGAGTTCGTCAATCCGTTCGCGACATATGCGAGTTTGAAGTTAAGGAATGGTTGAGAAACCATCAAAATTTTCGCAAGTCTGATACTCGAATCCAATAACTCGAATGGCCTAGGGGAAAAGTACACACACCATTGTAATCGGGCGAGTTTCTACTTTCTGATGCCACAGGAATATCTCGAGTTCGTCAATCCGTTCGCGAGATATGGGGGTTTGAAGTTACGGAATGGTTGAGAAACCATCAAAATTTTCCCAAGTCGGATACTCCAAACCAATAACTGGAATGGCCCAGGGGAAAAGTACACACACCATTGTAATCGGGCGAGTTTCTACTATCAGATGTATGAGGAATTTCTCGAGTTCGTCAATCCGTTCGCGATATATGGGAGTTTGAAGTTAAGGAATGGTTGAGAAACCATCAAAATTTTAGAAAATCTGATACTCGAAACCAATAACTACAATGGCCTAGAGGAAAAATACACATACCCTTGTAATCGGGCGAGTTTCTACTTTCGGGTACAACAGGAATTACTCGAGTTCGTCAATCCGTTCGCGAGATATGCGAGTTTGAAGTTAAGGAATGGTTGAGAAACCATCAAAATTTTCGCAAATCTGATACTCGAAACCAATAACTACAATGGCCTAGAGGAAAAATACACATACCCTTGTAATCGGGCGAGTTTCTACTTTCGGATACAACAGGTATTTCTCGAGTTCGTCAATCCGTTCGCGAGATATGCGAGTTTGAAGTTGAGAAATGGTTGAGAAACCATCAAAATTTTCGCAAGTCTGATACTCGAAACCAATAACTACTATGGCCTAGGGCAAAAATACACATACCGTTGTAAATGGGCGAGTTTCCACTTTCAGATGCAACAGGAATTTCTCGATTTCCTCAATCCGTTCGGGAGATATGGGAGTTTGAAGTTAAGGAATGGTTGAGAAACCATCAAAATTTTCGCAAGTCTGATACTCGAAACAAATAAGTACTATGGCCTAGGGCAAAAATACACATGCCGTTGTAATCGGGCGAGTTTCTGCTTTCAGATGCAACAGGAATTTCTCGAGTTCGTCAATCCGTTCGCGAGATATGGGAGTTTGAAGTTAAGGAATTGTTGAGAAACCATCAAAATGTTCGCAAATCTGATACTCGAAACCAATAACTGGAAAGGCCTAGGGCAAAAATATACATACCGTTGTAATCGGGCGAGTTTCTGCTTTCAGATGCAACAGGAATTTCTCGAGTTCGTCAATCCTTTCGCGAGATATGCGAGTTTGAAATTAAGGAATGGATGAGAAGCCATCAAAATTTTCGCAAGTCTGATACTCGAAACAAATAACTACAATGGTCAAGGGGAAAAATACACACACCATTGTAATCGGGCGAGTTTCTACTTTCAGATGCTACAGGAATATCTCGAGTTCGTCAATCCGTTCGCGAGATATGGGAGTTTGAAGTTAAGGAACGGTTGAGAAACCATCAAAATTTTCCCAAGTCTGATACTCGAAACCAATAACTGGAATGGCCCAGGGGAAAAGTACACACACCATTGTAATCGGGCGAGTTTCTACTATCAGATGCATGAGGAATTTCTCGAGTTCGTCATTCAATTCGCGAGATATGGGAGATTGAAGTTAAGGAATGGTTGAGAAACCATCAAAATTTTCGCAAGACTGATACTCGAAACCAATAACTACAATGGCCTAGGGGAAAAATACACATACCCTTGTAATCGGGCGAGTTTCTACTTTCAGATACAATAGGAATTTCTCGAGTTCGTCAATCCGTTCGCGACATATGCGAGTTTGAAGTTAAGGAATGGTTGAGAAACCATCAAAATTTTCGCAAGTCTGATACTCGAATCCAATAACTCGAATGGCCTAGGGGAAAAGTACATACACCATTGTAATCGGGCGAGTTTCTACTTTCAGATGCTACAGGAATATCTCGAGTTCGTCAATCCGTTCGCGAGATATGGGAGTTTGAAGTTAAGGAACGGTTGAGAAACCATCAAAATTTTCCCAAGTCTGATACCCGAAACCAATAACTGGAATGGCCCAGGGGAAAAGTACACACACCATTGTAATCGGGCGAGTTTCTACTATCAGATGCATGAGGAATTTCTCGAGTTCGTCATTCAATTCGCGACATATGGGAGATTGAAGTTAAGGAATGGTTGAGAAACCATCAAAATTTTCGCAAGCCTTATACTCGAAACCAATAACTGGAATCGCCCAGGGGAAAAGTACACACACCATTGTAATCGGACGAGTTTCTACTATCAGATGCATGAGGAATTTCTCGAGTTCGTCAATCCGTTCGCGATATCTGGGAGTCTGAAGTTAAGGAATGGTTGAGAAACCATCAAAATTTTCGCAAGACTGATACTCGAAACCAATAACTACAATGGCCTAGGGGAAAAATAGACATACCCTTGTAATCGGGCGAGTTTCTACTTTCAGATACAATAGGAATTTCTCGAGTTCGTCAATCCGTTCGCGAGATATGGGAGATTCAAGTTACGGAATGGTTGAGAAACCATCAAAATTTTCGCAAATCTGATACTCAAAACCAATAACTCGAATGGCCTAGGGGAAAAGTACACACACCATTGTAATCGGGCGAGTTTCTACTTTCAGATGCTACAGGAATATCTCGAGTTCGTCAATCCGTTTGCGAGATATGGGAGTTTGAAGTTAAGGAATGGTTGAGAAACCATCAAAGTTTTCGCAAGTCTGATACTCGAAACCAATAACTACTATGGCCTAGGGCAAAAATACACATACCGTTGTAAACGGGCGAATTTCTGCTATCAGATGCAACAGGAATTTCTCGAGTTCGTCAATCCGTTCGCGAGATATGGGAGTTTGAAGTTATGGAATGGTTGAGAAACCATCAAAATTTTGGCAAGTCTGATAGTCGAAACCAACAACTGCAATGGCATAGGGGAAAAGTACACACACCATTGTAATCGGGCTTGTTTCTCCCTTCATATGCAACAGGAATTTCTCGAGTTCGTCAATCCGTTCGCGACATATGCGAGTTTGAAGTTAAGGAATGGTTGAGAAACCATCAAAATTTTCCCAAGTCGGATACTCCAAACCAATAACTGGAATGGCCCAGCGGAAAAGTACACACACCATTGTAATCGGGCGAGTTTCTACTATCAGATGTATGAGGAATTTCTCGAGTTCGTCAATCCGTTCGCGATATATGGGAGTTTGAAGTTAAGGAATGGTTGAGAAACCATCAAAATTTTAGAAAATCTGATACTCAAAACCAATAACTACAATGGCCTAGAGGAAAAATACACATACCCTTGTAATCGGGCGAGTTTCTACTTTCGGATACAACAGTAATTTCTCGAGTTCGTCAATCCGTTCGCGAGATATGCGAGTTTGAAGTTAAGGAATGGTTGAGAAACCATCAAAATTTTCGCAAATCTGATACTCGAAACCAATAACTACAATGGCCTAGAGGAAAAATACACATACCCTTGTAATCAGGCGAGTTTCTACTTTCGGATACAACAGAAATTTCTCCAGTTCGTCAATCCGTTCGCGAGATATGGGAGTTTGAAGTTAAGGAATGCTTGAGAAACCACCAAAATTTTCGCAAGTCTGATACTCGAAACCAATAACTACTATGGCCTAGGGCAAAAATACACATACCGTTGTAAATGGGCGAGTTTCCACTTTCAGATGCAACAGGAATTTCTCGATTTCCTCAATCCGTTCGGGAGATATGGGAGTTTGAAGTTAAGGAATGGTTGAGAAACCATCAAAATTTTCGCAAGTCTGATACTCGAAACAAATAAGTACTATGGCCTAGGGCAAAAATACACATGCCGTTGTAATCGGGCGAGTTTCTGCTTTCAGATGCAACAGGAATTTCTCGAGTTCGTCAATCCTTTCGCGAGATATGGGAGTTTGAAGTTAAGGAATTGTTGAGAAACCATCAAAATGTTCGCGAATCTGATACTCGAAACCAATAACTGGAATGGCCTAGGGCAAAAATAGACATACCGTTGTAATCGGGCGAGTTTCTGCTTTCAGATGCAACAGGAATTTCTCGAGTTCGTCAATCCTTTCGCGAGATATGCGAGTTTGAAATTAAGGAATGGATGAGAAGCCATCAAAATTTTCGCAAGCCTGATACTCGAAACAAATAACTACAATGGCCAAGGGGAAAAATACACACACCATTGTAATCGGGCGAGTTTCTACTTTCAGATGCTACAGGAATATCTCGAGTTCGTCAATCCGTTCGCGAGATATGGGAGTTTGAAGTTAAGGAACGGTTGAGAAACCATCAAAATTTTCCCAAGTCTGATACTCGAAACCAATAACTGGAATTGCCCAGGGGAAAAGTACACACACCATTGTAATCGGGCGAGTTTCTACTATCAGATGCATGAGGAATTTCTCGAGTTCGTCATTCAATTCGCGAGATATGGGAGATTGGAGTTAAGGAATGGTTGAGAAACCATCAAAATTTTCGCAAGACTGATACTCGAAACCAATAACTACAATGGCCTAGGGGAAAAATACACATACCCTTGTAATCGGGCGAGTTTCTACTTTCAGATACAATAGGAATTTCTCGAGTTCGTCAATCCGTTCGCGACATATGCGAGTTTGAAGTTAAGGAATGGTTGAGAAACCATCAAAATTTTCGCAAGTCTGATACTCGAATCCAATAACTCGAATGGCCTAGGGGAAAAGTACACACACCATTGTAATCGGGCGAGTTTCTACTTTCAGATGCTACAGGAATATCTCGAGTTCGTCAATCCGTTCGCGAGATATGAGAGTTTGAAGTTAAGGAACGGTTGAGAAACCATCAAAATTTTCGCAAGTCTTATACTCGAAACCAATAATTGGAATCGCCCAGGGGAAAAGTACACACACCATTGTAATCGGACGAGTTTCTACTATCAGATGCATGTGGAATTTCTCGAGTTCGTCAATCCGTTCGCTATATCTGGGAGTCTGAAGTTAAGGAATGGTTGAGAAACCATCAAAATTTTCGCAAGACTGATACTCGAAACCAATAACTACAATGGCCTAGGGGAAAAATAGACATACCCTTGTAATCGGGCGAGTTTCTACTTTCAGATACAATAGGAATTTCTCGAGTTCGTCAATCCGTTCGCGAGATATGGGAGATTCAAGTTAAGGAATGGTTGAGAAACCATCAAAATTTTCGCAAATCTGATACTCAAAACCAATAACTCGAATGGCCTAGGGGAAAAGTACACACACCATTGTAATCGGGCGAGTTTCTACTTTCAGATGCTACAGGAATATCTCGAGTTCGTCAATCCGTTTGCGAGATATGGGAGTTTGAAGTTAAGGAATGGTTGAGAAACCATCAAAGTTTTCGCAAGTCTGATACTCGAAACCAATAACTACTATGGCCTAGGGCAAAAATACACATACCGTTGTAAACGGGCGAATTTCTGCTATCAGATGCAACAGGAATTTCTCGAGTTCGTCAATCCGTTCGCGAGATATGGGAGTTTGAAGTTATGGAATGGTTGAGAAACCATCAAAATTTTGGCAAGTCTGATAGTCGAAACCAACAACTGGAATGGCATAGGGGAAAAGTACACACACCATTGTAATCGGGCTAGTTTCTCCCTTCAGATGCAACGGGAATTTCTCGAGTTCGTCAATCCGTTCGCGACATATGCGAGTTTGAAGTTAAGGAATGGTTGAGAAACCATCAAAATTTTCCCAAGTCGGATACTCCAAACCAATAACTGGAATGGCCCAGCGGAAAAGTACACACACCATTGTAATCGGGCGAGTTTCTACTATCAGATGTATGAGGAATTTCTCGAGTTCGTCAATCCGTTCGCGATATATGGGAGTTTGAAGTTAAGGAATGGTTGAGAAACCATCAAAATTTTAGAAAATCTGATACTCAAAACCAATAACTACAATGGCCTAGAGGAAAAATACACATACCCTTGTAATCGGGCGAGTTTCTACTTTCGGATACAACAGTAATTTCTCGAGTTCGTCAATCCGTTCGCGAGATATGCGAGTTTGAAGTTAAGGAATGGTTGAGAAACCATCAAAATTTTCGCAAATCTGATACTCGAAACCAATAACTACAATGGCCTAGAGGAAAAATACACATACCCTTGTAATCAGGCGAGTTTCTACTTTCGGATACAACAGAAATTTCTCCAGTTCGTCAATCCGTTCGCGAGATATGGGAGTTTGAAGTTAAGGAATGCTTGAGAAACCACCAAAATTTTCGCAAGTCTGATACTCGAAACCAATAACTACTATGGCCTAGGGCAAAAATACACATACCGTTGTAAATGGGCGAGTTTCCACTTTCAGATGCAACAGGAATTTCTCGATTTCCTCAATCCGTTCGGGAGATATGGGAGTTTGAAGTTAAGGAATGGTTGAGAAACCATCAAAATTTTCGCAAGTCTGATACTCGAAACAAATAAGTACTATGGCCTAGGGCAAAAATACACATGCCGTTGTAATCGGGCGAGTTTCTGCTTTCAGATGCAACAGGAATTTCTCGAGTTCGTCAATCCTTTCGCGAGATATGGGAGTTTGAAGTTAAGGAATTGTTGAGAAACCATCAAAATGTTCGCGAATCTGATACTCGAAACCAATAACTGGAATGGCCTAGGGCAAAAATAGACATACCGTTGTAATCGGGCGAGTTTCTGCTTTCAGATGCAACAGGAATTTCTCGAGTTCGTCAATCCTTTCGCGAGATATGCGAGTTTGAAATTAAGGAATGGATGAGAAGCCATCAAAATTTTCGCAAGCCTGATACTCGAAACAAATAACTACAATGGCCAAGGGGAAAAATACACACACCATTGTAATCGGGCGAGTTTCTACTTTCAGATGCTACAGGAATATCTCGAGTTCGTCAATCCGTTCGCGAGATATGGGAGTTTGAAGTTAAGGAACGGTTGAGAAACCATCAAAATTTTCCCAAGTCTGATACTCGAAACCAATAACTGGAATGGCCCAGGGGAAAAGTACACACACCATTGTAATCGGGCGAGTTTCTACTATCAGATGCATGAGGAATTTCTCGAGTTCGTCATTCAATTCGCGAGATATGGGAGATTGGAGTTAAGGAATGGTTGAGAAACCATCAAAATTTTCGCAAGACTGATACTCGAAACCAATAACTACAATGGCCTAGGGGAAAAATACACATACCCTTGTAATCGGGCGAGTTTCTACTTTCAGATACAATAGGAATTTCTCGAGTTCGTCAATCCGTTCGCGACATATGCGAGTTTGAAGTTAAGGAATGGTTGAGAAACCATCAAAATTTTCGCAAGTCTGATACTCGAATCCAATAACTCGAATGGCCTAGGGGAAAAGTACACACACCATTGTAATCGGGCGAGTTTCTACTTTCAGATGCTACAGGAATATCTCGAGTTCGTCAATCCGTTCGCGAGATATGAGAGTTTGAAGTTAAGGAACGGTTGAGAAACCATCAAAATTTTCGCAAGTCTTATACTCGAAACCAATAATTGGAATCGCCCAGGGGAAAAGTACACACACCATTGTAATCGGACGAGTTTCTACTATCAGATGCATGTGGAATTTCTCGAGTTCGTCAATCCGTTCGCTATATCTGGGAGTCTGAAGTTAAGGAATGGTTGAGAAACCATCAAAATTTTCGCAAGACTGATACTCGAAACCAATAACTACAATGGCCTAGGGGAAAAATAGACATACCCTTGTAATCGGGCGAGTTTCTACTTTCAGATACAATAGGAATTTCTCGAGTTCGTCAATCCGTTCGCGAGATATGGGAGATTCAAGTTAAGGAATGGTTGAGAAACCATCAAAATTTTCGCAAATCTGATACTCAAAACCAATAACTCGAATGGCCTAGGGGAAAAGTACACACACCATTGTAATCGGGCGAGTTTCTACTTTCAGATGCTACAGGAATATCTCGAGTTCGTCAATCCGTTTGCGAGATATGGGAGTTTGAAGTTAAGGAATGGTTGAGAAACCATCAAAGTTTTCGCAAGTCTGATACTCGAAACCAATAACTACTATGGCCTAGGGCAAAAATACACATACCGTTGTAAACGGGCGAATTTCTGCTATCAGATGCAACAGGAATTTCTCGAGTTCGTCAATCCGTTCGCGAGATATGGGAGTTTGAAGTTATGGAATGGTTGAGAAACCATCAAAATTTTGGCAAGTCTGATAGTCGAAACCAACAACTGGAATGGCATAGGGGAAAAGTACACACACCATTGTAATCGGGCTAGTTTCTCCCTTCAGATGCAACGGGAATTTCTCGAGTTCGTCAATCCGTTCGCGACATATGCGAGTTTGAAGTTAAGGAATGGTTGAGAAACCATCAAAATTTTCGCAAGTCTGATACTCGAATCCAATAACTCGAATGGCCTAGGGGAAAAGTACACACACCATTGTAATCGGGCGAGTTTCTACTTTCAGATGCCACAGGAAAGCTCGAGTTCGTCAATCCGTTCGCGAGATATGGGGGTTTGAAGTTTCGGAACGGTTGAGAAACCATCAAAATTTTCCCAAGTCGGATACTCCAAACCAATAACTGGAATGGCCCAGGGGAAAAGTACACACACCATTGTAATCGGGCGAGTTTCTACTATCAGATGTATGAGGAAATTCTCGAGTTCGTCAATCCGTTCGCGATATATGGGAGTTTGAAGTTAAGGAATGGTTGAGAAACCATCTAAATTTTAGAAAATCTGATACTCGAAACCAATAACTACAATGGCCTAGAGGAAAAATACACATACCCTTGTAATCGGGCGAGTTTCTACTTTAGGATACAACAGGAATTTCTCTAGTTCGTCAATCCGTTCGCGAGATATGCGAGTTTGAAGTTAAGGAATGGTTGAGAAACCATCAAAATTTTCGCAAATCTGATACTCGAAACCAATAACTACAATGGCCTAGAGGAAAAATACACATACCCTTGTAATCGGGCGAGTTTCTACTTTCGGATACAACAGGTATTTCTCGAGTTCGTCAATCCGTTCGCGAGATATGCGAGTTTGAAGTTAAGGAATGGTTGAGAAACCATCAAAATTTTCGCAAGTCTGATACTCGAAACAAATAAGTACTATGGCCTAGGGCAAAAATAGACATACCGTTGTAATCGGGTGAGTTTCTGCTTTCAGATGCAACAGGAATTTCTCGAGTTCGTCAATCCTTTCGCGAGATATGCGAGTTTGAAATTAAGGAATGGTTGGGAAGCCATCAAAATTTTCGCAAGTCTGATACTCGAAACAAATAACTACAATGGCCAAGGGGAAAAATACACACACCATTGTAATCGGGCGAGTTTCTGCCTTCAGATGCAATAGGAATTTCTCGAGTTCGTCAATCCGTTCGCGAGATATGGGAGTTTGAAGTTATGGAATGGTTGAGAAACCATCAAAATTTTCGCAAGTCTGATACTCGAAACCAATAACTACTATGGCATAGGGGAAAAGTACACACACCATTGTAATCGGGCGAATTTCTTCTATCAGATGCAACAGGAATTTCTCGAGTTCATCAATCCGTTTGCGAGATATGGGAGTTTGAAGTAATGGAATGGTTGAGAAACCATCAAAGTTTTCGCAAGTCTGATACTCGAAACCAATAACTGGAATGGCCTAGGGGAAAAGTACACATACCGTTGTAACAGGGCGAGTTTCTACTTTCAGATGCAACAGGAATTTCTCGATTTCCTCAATCCGTTCGCGAGATATGGGAGTTTGAAGTTATGGAATGGTTGAGAAACCGTCAAAATTTTCGCAAGTCTGATACTCGAAACCAATAACTCGAATGGCCTAGGGGAAAAGTACACACACCATTGTAATCGGGCGAGTTTCTACTTTCAGATGCTACAGGAATATCTCGACTTCGTCAATCCGTTTGCGAGATATGGGAGTTTGAAGTTAAGGAATGGTTGAGAATCCATCAAAATTTTGGCAAGTCTGATACTCGAAACCAATAACTGGAATGGCCTAGGGGAATAGGACACACACCGTTGTAATCGGGCAAGTTTCTACTTTCAGATACAACAGGAATTTCTCGAGTTCGTCAATCAGTTCGCGAGATATGGGAGCTTGAAGTTAAGGAATGGTTGAGAAACCATCAAAATTTTCGGAATCTGCTACTCGAAACCATTAACTACTATGGCCTAGGGCAAGAACACACATACCGTGGTAATCGGGCGAGTTTCTGCTTTCAGATGCAACAGGAATTTCTCGAGTTCGTCAATCCGTTCGCGAGATATGCGAGTTTGAAATTAAGGAATGGTTGAGAAACCATCAAAGTTATCGCAAGTCTGATACTCGAAACCAATAACTACTACGGTCTAGAGCAAAAATACACATACCGTTGTAATCGGGCGAGTTTCTACTTTCAGATGCAACAGGAATTTCTCGAGTTCGTCAATCGGTTCGCGAGATATGGGAGTTTGAAGTTAAGGAATGGTTGAGAAACCATCAAAATTTTCGCAAATCTGATACTCGAAACCAATAACTACAATGGCCTAGAGGAAAAATACACATACCCTTGTAATCGGGCGAGTTTCTACTTTCGGGTACAACAGGTATTTCTCGAGTTCGTCAATCCGTTCGCGAGATATGCGAGTTTGAAGTTGAGGAATGGTCGAGAAACCATCAAAATGTTAGCAAATCTGATACTCGAAACCAATAACTACAATGGCCTAGAGGAAAAATACACATACCCTTGTAATCGGGCGAGTTTCTACTTTCGGATACAACAGGAATTTCTCGATTTCGTCAATCCGTTCGCGAGATATGCGAGTTTGAAGTTAAGGAATGGTTGAGAAACCATCAAAATTTTCGCAAATCTGATACTCGAAACCAATAACTACAATGGCCTAGAGGAAAAATACACATACCCTTGTAATCGGGCGAGTTTCTACTTTCGGATACAACAGGTATTTCTCGAGTTCGTCAATCCGTTCGCGAGATATGCGAGTTTGAAGTTGAGGAATGGTTGAGAAACCATCAAAATTTTCGCAAGTCTGATACTCGAAACCAATAACTACTATGGCCTAGGGCAAAAATACACATACCGTTGTAAATGGGCGAGTTTCCACTTTCAGATGCAACAGGAATTTCTCGATTTCCTCAATCCGTTCGGGAGATATGGGAGTTTGAAGTTAAGGAATGGTTGAGAAACCATCAAAATTTTCGCAAGTCTGATACTCGAAACAAATAAGTACTATGGCCTAGGGCAAAAATACACATGCCGTTGTAATCGGGCGAGTTTCTGCTTTCAGATGCAACAGGAATTTCTCGAGTTCGTCAATCCGTTCGCGAGATATGGGAGTTTGAAGTTAAGGAATTGTTGAGAAACCATCAAAATGTTCGCAAATCTGATACTCGAAACCAATAACTGGAAAGGCCTAGGGCAAAAATAGACATACCGTTGTAATCGGGCGAGTTTCTGCTTTCAGATGCAACAGGAATTTCTCGAGTTCGTCAATCCTTTCGCGAGATATGCGAGTTTGAAATTAAGGAATGGATGAGAAGCCATCAAAATTTTCGCAAGTCTGATACTCGAAACAAATAACTACAATGGCCAAGGGGAAAAATACACACACCATTGTAATCGGGCGAGTTTCTACTTTCAGATGCTACAGGAATATCTCGAGTTCGTCAATCCGTTCGCGAGATATGGGAGTTTGAAGTTAAGGAACGGTTGAGAAACCATCAAAATTTTCCCAAGTCTGATACTCGAAACCAATAACTGGAATGGCCCAGGGGAAAAGTACACACACCATTGTAATCGGGCGAGTTTCTACTATCAGATGCATGAGGAATTTCTCGAGTTCGTCAATCCGTTCGCGAGATATGGGAGTTTGAAGTTAAGGAATTGTTGAGAAACCATCAAAATGTTCGCAAATCTGATACTCGAAACCAATAACTGGAATGGCCTAGGGCAAAAATAGACATACCGTTGTAATCGGGTGAGTTTCTGCTTTGAGATGCAACAGGAATTTCTCGAGTTCGTCAATCCTTTCGCGAGATATGCGAGTTTGAAATTAAGGAATGGTTGGGAAGCCATCAAAATTTTCGCAAGTCTGATACTCGAAACAAATAACTACAATGGCCAAGGGGAAAAATACACACACCATTGTAATCGGGCGAGTTTCTGCCTTCAGATGCAATAGGAATTTCTCGAGTTCGTCAATCCGTTCGCGAGATATGGGAGTTTGAAGTTATGGAATGGTTGAGAAACCATCAAAATTTTCGCAAGTCTGATACTCGAAACCAATAACTACTATGGCATAGGGGAAAAGTACACACACCATTGTAATCGGGCGAATTTCTTCTATCAGATGCAACAGGAATTTCTCGAGTTCATCAATCCGTTTGCGAGATATGGGAGTTTGAAGTAATGGAATGGTTGAGAAACCATCAAAGTTTTCGCAAGTCTGATACTCGAAACCAATAACTGGAATGGCCTAGGGGAAAAGTACACATACCGTTGTAACAGGGCGAGTTTCTACTTTCAGATGCAACAGGAATTTCTCGATTTCCTCAATCCGTTCGCGAGATATGGGAGTTTGAAGTTATGGAATGGTTGAGAAACCGTCAAAATTTTCGCAAGTCTGATACTCGAAACCAATAACTCGAATGGCCTAGGGGAAAAGTACACACACCATTGTAATCGGGCGAGTTTCTACTTTCAGATGCTACAGGAATATCTCGACTTCGTCAATCCGTTTGCGAGATATGGGAGTTTGAAGTTAAGGAATGGTTGAGAATCCATCAAAATTTTGGCAAGTCTGATACTCGAAAACAATAACTGGAATGGCCTAGGGGAATAGGACACACACCGTTGTAATCGGGCAAGTTTCTACTTTCAGATACAACAGGAATTTCTCGAGTTCGTCAATCAGTTCGCGAGATATGGGAGCTTGAAGTTAAGGAATGGTTGAGAAACCATCAAAATTTTCGGAATCTGCTACTCGAAACCATTAACTACTATGGCCTAGGGCAAGAACACACATACCGTGGTAATCGGGCGAGTTTCTGCTTTCAGATGCAACAGGAATTTCTCGAGTTCGTCAATCCGTTCGCGAGATATGCGAGTTTGAAATTAAGGAATGGTTGAGAAACCATCAAAGTTATCGCAAGTCTGATACTCGAAACCAATAACTACTACGGTCTAGAGCAAAAATACACATACCGTTGTAATCGGGCGAGTTTCTACTTTCAGATACAACAGGAATTTCTCGAGTTCGTCAATCGGTTCGCGAGATATGGGAGTTTGAAGTTAAGGAATGGTTGAGAAACCATCAAAAATTTAGCAAGTCTGATACTCGAAACAAATAAGTACTATGGCCTAGGGCAAAAATACACATACCGTTGTAATCGGGCGAGTTTCTGCTTTCAGATGCAACAGGAATTTCTCGAGTTCGTCAATCCGTTCGCGAGATATGGGAGTTTGAAGTTAAGGAATTGTTGAGAAACCATCAAAATGTTAGCAAATCTGATACTCGAAACCAATAACTGGAATGGCCTAGGGCAAAAATAGACATACCGTTGTAATCGGGTGAGTTTCTGCTTTCAGATGCAACAGGAATTTCTCGAGTTCGTCAATCCTTTCGCGAGATAAGTATGCGAGTTTGAAATTAAGGTATGATTGGGAAGCCATCAAAATTTTCGCAAGTCTGATACTCGAAACAAATAACTACAAGGGCCAAGGGGAAAAATACACATACCGTTGTAATAGGGCGAGTTTCTACTTTCAGATGCAACAGGAATTTCTCGATTTCCTCAATCCGTTCGCGAGATATGGGAGTTTGAAGTTATGGAATGGTTGAGAAACCGTCAAAATTTTCGCAAGTCTGATACTCGAAACCAATAACTCGAATGGCCTAGGGGAAAAGTACACACACCATTGTAATCGGGCGAGTTTCTACTTTCAGATGCTACAGGAATATCTCGACTTCGTCAATCCGTTTGCGAGATATGGGAGTTTGAAGTTAAGGAATGGTTGAGAATCCATCAAAATTTTGGCAAGTCTGATACTCGAAACCAATAACTGGAATGGCCTAGGGGAAAAGTACACACACCATTGTAATCGGGCGAGTTTCTGCTTTCAGATGCAACAGGAATTTCACGAGTTCGTCAATCCGTTTGCGAGATATGGGAGTTTGAAGTTAAGGAATGGTTGAGAAACCATCAAAATTTTCGCAAGTCTTATACTCGAAACCAATAACTGGAATCGCCCAGGGGAAAAGTACACACACCATTGTAATCGGACGAGTTTCTACTATCAGATGCATGAGGAATTTCTCGAGTTCGTCAATCCGTTCGCGATATCTGGGAGTCTGAAGTTAAGGAATGGTTGAGAAACCATCAAAATTTTCGCAAGACTGATACTCGAAACCAATAACTACAATGGCCTAGGGGAAAAATAGACATACCCTTGTAATCGGGCGAGTTTCTACTTTCAGATACAATAGGAATTTCTCGAGTTCGTCAATCCGTTCGCGAGATATGGGAGATTCAAGATAAGGAATGGTTGAGAAACCTTCAAAATTTTCGCAAGTCTGATACTCGAAACCAATAACTACTATGGCATAGGGGAAAAGTACACACACCATTGTAATCGGGCGAATTTCTTCTATCAGATGCAACAGGAATTTCTCGAGTTCATCAATCCGTTTGCGAGATATGGGAGTTTGAAGTAATGGAATGGTTGAGAAACCATCAAAGTTTTCGCAAGTCTGATACTCGAAACCAATAACTGGAATGGCCTAGGGGAAAAGTACACATACCGTTGTAACAGGGCGAGTTTCTACTTTCAGATGCAACAGGAATTTCTCGATTTCCTCAATCCGTTCGCGAGATATGGGAGTTTGAAGTTATGGAATGGTTGAGAAACCGTCAAAATTTTCGCAAGTCTGATACTCGAAACCAATAACTCGAATGGCCTAGGGGAAAAGTACACACACCATTGTAATCGGGCGAGTTTCTACTTTCAGATGCTACAGGAATATCTCGACTTCGTCAATCCGTTTGCGAGATATGGGAGTTTGAAGTTAAGGAATGGTTGAGAATCCATCAAAATTTTGGCAAGTCTGATACTCGAAACCAATAACTGGAATGGCCTAGGGGAAAAGTACACACACCCTTGTAATCGGGCAAGATTCTACTTTCAGATACAACAGGAATTTCTCGAGTTCGTCAATCAGTTCGCGAGATATGGGAGCTTGAAGTTAAGCAATGGTTGAGAAACCATCAAAATTTTCGGAATCTGCTACTCGAAACCATTAACTACTATGGCCTAGGGCAAGAATACACATACCGTGGTAATCGGGCGAGTTTCTGCTTTCAGATGCAACAGGAATTTCTCGAGTTCGTCAATCCGTTCGCGAGATATGCGAGTTTGAAATTAAGGAATGGTTGAGAATCCATCAAAGTTATCGCAAGTCTGATTCTCGAAACCAATAACTACTATGGTCTAGAGCAAAAATACACATACCGTTGTAATCGGGCGAGTTTCTACTTTCAGATGCAACAGGAATTTCTCGAGTTCGTCAATCGGTTCGCGAGATATGGGAGTTTGAAGTTAAGGAATGGTTGAGAAACCATCAAAAATTTAGCAAGTCTGATACTCGAAACAAATAAGTACTATGGCCTAGGGCAAAAATACACATACCGTTGTAATCGGGAGAGTTTCTGCTTTCAGATGCAACAGGAATTTCTCGAGTTCGTCAATCCGTTCGCGAGATATGGGAGTTTGAAGTTAAGGAATTGTTGAGAAACCATCAAAATGTTCGCAAATCTGATACTCGAAACCAATAACTGGAATGGCCTAGGGCAAAAATAGACATACCGTTGTAATCGGGTGAGTTTCTGCTTTCAGATGCAACAGGAATTTTTCGAGTTCGTCAATCCTTTCGCGAGGTAAGTATTGCGAGTTTGAAATTAAGGTATGATTGGGAAGCCATCAAAATTTTAGCAAGTCTGACACTCGAAACCAATAACTACACTGGCCTAGAGGAAAAATACACATACCCTTGTAATCGGGCGAGTTTCTAGTTTCAGATACAACAGGAATTTCTCGAATTCGTCAATCCGTTCGCGAGATATGCGAGTTTGAAGTTAAGGAATTGTTGAGAAACCATCAAAATTTTCGCAAATCTGATCCTCGAAACCAATAACTCGAATAGCCTAGGGGAAAAGTACACACACCATTGTAATCGGGCGAGTTTCTACTTTCAGATGCTACAGGAATATCTCGAGTTCGTGAATCCGTTCGCGATATATGGGAGTTTGAAGTTACGGAATGGTTGAGAAACCATCAAAATTTTCGCAGGTCTGACACTCGAAACCAATAACTACTATTGCCTAGGGCAAAAATACACATACCGTTGTAAATGGGCGAGTTTCCACTTTCAGATGCAACAGGAATTTCTCGATTTCCTCAATCCGTTCGGGAGATATGGGAGTTTGAAGTTAAGGAATGGTTGAGAAACCATCAAAATTTTCGCAAGTCTGATACTCGAAATAAATGAGTACTATGGCCTAGGGCAAAAATACACATACCGTTGTAATCGGGCGAGTTTCTGCTTTCATATGCAACAGGAATTTCTCGAGTTCGTCAATCCGTTCGCGAGATATGGGAGTTTGAAGTTAAGGAATTGTTGAGAAACCATCAAAATGTTCGCAAATCTGATACTCGAAACCAATAACTGGAATGGCCTAGGGCAAAAATAGACATACCGTTGTAATCGGGTGAGTTTCTGCTTTCAGATGCAACAGGAATTTCTCGAGTTCGTCAATCCTTTCGCGAGATATGCGAGTTTGAAATTAAGGAATGGTTGGGAAGCCATCAAAATTTTCGCAAGTCTGATACTCGAAACAAATAACTACAATGGCCAAGGGGAAAAATACACACACCATTGTAATCGGGCGAGTTTCTGCCTTCAGATGCAATAGGAATTTCTCGAGTTCGTCAATCCGTTCGCGAGATATGGGAGTTTGAAGTTATGGAATGGTTGAGAAACCATCAAAATTTTCGCAAGTCTGATACTCGAAACCAATAACTACTATGGCATAGGGGAAAAGTACACACACCATTGAAATCGGGCGAATTTCTTCTATCAGATGCAACAGGAATTTCTCGAGTTCGTCAATCCGTTCGCGAGATATGGGAGTTTGAAGTAATGGAATGGTTGTGAAACCATCAAAGTTTTCGCAAGTCTGATACTCGAAACCAATAACTGGAATGGCCTAGGGGAAAAGTACACATACCGTTGTAATAGGGCGAGTTTCTACTTTCAGATGCAACAGGAATTTCTCGATTTCCTCAATCCGTTCGCGAGATATGGGAGTTTGAAGTTATGGAATGGTTGTGAAACCGTCAAAATTTTCGCAAGTCTGATACTCGAAACCAATAACTCGAATGGCCTAGGGGAAAAGTACACACACCATTGTAATCGGGCGAGTTTCTACTTTCAGATGCTACAGGAATATCTCGACTTCGTCAATCCGTTTGCGAGATATGGGAGTTTGAAGTTAAGGAATGGTTGAGAATCCATCAAAATTTTGGCAAGTCTGATACTCGAAACCAATAACTGGAATGGCCTAGGGGAAAAGTACACACACCGTTGTAATCGGGCAAGTTTCTACTTTCAGATACCACAGGAATTTCTCGAGTTCGTCAATCAGTTCGCGAGATATGGGAGCTTGAAGTTAAGGAATGGTTGAGAAACCATCAAAATTTTCGGAATCTGCTACTCGAAACCATTAACTACTATGGCCTAGGGCAAGAACACACATACCGTGGTAATCGGGCGAGTTTCTGCTTTCAGATGCAACAGGAATTTCTCGAGTTCGTCAATCCGTTCGCGAGATATGCGAGTTTGAAATTAAGGAATGGTAGAGAAACCATCAAAGTTATCGCAAGTCTGATACTCGAAACCAATAACTACTACGGTCTAGAGCAAAAATACACATACCGTTGTAATCGGGCGAGTTTCTACTTTCAGATGCAACAGGAATTTCTCGAGTTCGTCAATCGGTTCGCGAGATAGGGGAGTTTGAAGTTAAGGAATGGTTGAGAAACCATCAAAAATTTAGCAAGTCTGATACTCGAAACAAATAAGTACTATGGCCTAGGGCAAAAATACACATACCGTTGTAATCGGGAGAGTTTCTGCTTTCAGATGCAACAGGAATTTCTCGAGTTCGTCAATCCGTTCGCGAGATATGGGAGTTTGAAGTTAAGGAATTGTTGAGAAACCATCAAAATGTTCGCAAATCTGATACTCGAAACCAATAACTGGAATGGCCTAGGGCAAAAATAGACATACCGTTGTAATCGGGTGAGTTTCTGCTTTCAGATGCAACAGGAATTTTTCGAGTTCGTCAATCCTTTCGCGAGGTAAGTATTGCGAGTTTGAAATTAAGGTATGATTGGGAAGCCATCAAAATTTTAGCAAGTCTGACACTCGAAACCAATAACTACACTGGCCTAGAGGAAAAATACACATACCCTTGTAATCGGGCGAGTTTCTAGTTTCAGATACAACAGGAATTTCTCGAATTCGTCAATCCGTTCGCGAGATATGCGAGTTTGAAGTTAAGGAATTGTTGAGAAACCATCAAAATTTTCGCAAATCTGATACTCGAAACCAATAACTCGAATAGCCTAGGGGAAAAGTACACACACCATTGTAATCGGGCGAGTTTCTACTTTCAGATGCTACAGGAATATCTCGAGTTCGTGAATCCGTTCGCGATATATGGGAGTTTGAAGTTACGGAATGGTTGAGAAACCATCAAAATTTTCGCAGGTCTGACACTCGAAACCAATAACTACTATTGCCTAGGGCAAAAATACACATACCGTTGTAAATGGGCGAGTTTCCACTTTCAGATGCAACAGGAATTTCTCGATTTCCTCAATCCGTTCGGGAGATATGGGAGTTTGATGTTAAGGAATGGTTGAGAAACCATCAAAATTTTCGCAAGTCTGATACTCGAAATAAATGAGTAGTATGGCCTAGGGCAAAAATACACATACCGTTGTAATCGGGCGAGTTTCTGCTTTCATATGCAACAGGAATTTCTCGAGTTCGTCAATCCGTTCGCGAGATATGGGAGTTTGAAGTTAAGGAATTGTTGAGAAACCATCAAAATGTTCGCAAATCTGATACTCGAAACCAATAACTGGAATGGCCTAGGGCAAAAATAGACATACCGTTGTAATCGGGTGAGTTTCTGCTTTCAGATGCAACAGGAATTTCTCGAGTTCGTCAATCCTTTCGCGAGATATGCGAGTTTGAAATTAAGGAATGGTTGGGAAGCCATCAAAATTTTCGCAAGTCTGATACTCGAAACAAATAACTACAATGGCCAAGGGGAAAAATACACACACCATTGTAATCGGGCGAGTTTCTGCCTTCAGATGCAATAGGAATTTCTCGAGTTCGTCAATCCGTTCGCGAGATATGGGAGTTTGAAGTTATGGAATGGTTGAGAAACCATCAAAATTTTCGCAAGTCTGATACTCGAAACCAATAACTACTATGGCATAGGGGAAAAGTACACACACCATTGAAATCGGGCGAATTTCTTCTATCAGATGCAACAGGAATTTCTCGAGTTCGTCAATCCGTTCGCGAGATATGGGAGTTTGAAGTAATGGAATGGTTGTGAAACCATCAAAGTTTTCGCAAGTCTGATACTCGAAACCAATAACTGGAATGGCCTAGGGGAAAAGTACACATACCGTTGTAATAGGGCGAGTTTCTACTTTCAGATGCAACAGGAATTTCTCGATTTCCTCAATCCGTTCGCGAGATATGGGAGTTTGAAGTTATGGAATGGTTGTGAAACCGTCAAAATTTTCGCAAGTCTGATACTCGAAACCAATAACTCGAATGGCCTAGGGGAAAAGTACACACACCATTGTAATCGGGCGAGTTTCTACTTTCAGATGCTACAGGAATATCTCGACTTCGTCAATCCGTTTGCGAGATATGGGAGTTTGAAGTTAAGGAATGGTTGAGAATCCATCAAAATTTTGGCAAGTCTGATACTCGAAACCAATAACTGGAATGGCCTAGGGGAAAAGTACACACACCGTTGTAATCGGGCAAGTTTCTACTTTCAGATACCACAGGAATTTCTCGAGTTCGTCAATCAGTTCGCGAGATATGGGAGCTTGAAGTTAAGGAATGGTTGAGAAACCATCAAAATTTTCGGAATCTGCTACTCGAAACCATTAACTACTATGGCCTAGGGCAAGAACACACATACCGTGGTAATCGGGCGAGTTTCTGCTTTCAGATGCAACAGGAATTTCTCGAGTTCGTCAATCCGTTCGCGAGATATGCGAGTTTGAAATTAAGGAATGGTAGAGAAACCATCAAAGTTATCGCAAGTCTGATACTCGAAACCAATAACTACTACGGTCTAGAGCAAAAATACACATACCGTTGTAATCGGGCGAGTTTCTACTTTCAGATGCAACAGGAATTTCTCGAGTTCGTCAATCGGTTCGCGAGATAGGGGAGTTTGAAGTTAAGGAATGGTTGAGAAACCATCAAAAATTTAGCAAGTCTGATACTCGAAACAAATAAGTACTATGGCCTAGGGCAAAAATACACATACCGTTGTAATCGGGCGAGTTTCTGCTTTCAGATGCAACAGGAATTTCTCGAGTTCGTCAATCCGTTCGCGAGATATGGGAGTTTGAAGTTAAGGAATTGTTGAGAAACCATCAAAATGTTCGCAAATCTGATACTCGAAACCAATAACTGGAATGGCCTAGGGCAAAAATAGACATACCGTTGTAATCGGGTGAGTTTCTGCTTTCAGATGCAACAGGAATTTCTCGAGTTCGTCAATCCTTTCGCGAGATAAGTATGCGAGTTTGAAATTAAGGTATGATTGGGAAGCCATCAAAATTTTCGCAAGTCTGATACTCGAAACAAATAACTACAAGGGCCAAGGGGAAAAATACACATACCGTTGTAATAGGGCGAGTTTCTACTTTCAGATGCAACAGGAATTTCTCGATTTCCTCAATCCGTTCGCGAGATATGGGAGTTTGAAGTTATGGAATGGTTGAGAAACCGTCAAAATTTTCGCAAGTCTGATACTCGAAACCAATAACTCGAATGGCCTAGGGGAAAAGTACACACACCATTGTAATCGGGCGAGTTTCTACTTTCAGATGCTACAGGAATATCTCGACTTCGTCAAACCGTTTGCGAGATATGGGAGTTTGAAGTTAAGGAATGGTTGAGAATCCATCAAAATTTTGGCAAGTCTGATACTCGAAACCAATAACTGGAATGGCCTAGGGGAAAAGTACACACACCATTGTAATCGGGCGAGTTTCTGCTTTCAGATGCAACAGGAATTTCACGAGTTCGTCAATCCGTTTGCGAGATATGGGAGTTTGAAGTTAAGGAATGGTTGAGAAACCATCAAAATTTTCGCAAGTCTTATACTCGAAACCAATAACTGGAATCGCCCAGGGGAAAAGTACACACACCATTGTAATCGGACGAGTTTCTACTATCAGATGCATGAGGAATTTCTCGAGTTCGTCAATCCGTTCGCGATATCTGGGAGTCTGAAGTTAAGGAATGGTTGAGAAACCATCAAAATTTTCGCAAGACTGATACTCGAAACCAATAACTACAATGGCCTAGGGGAAAAATAGACATACCCTTGTAATCGGGCGAGTTTCTACTTTCAGATACAATAGGAATTTCTCGAGTTCGTCAATCCGTTCGCGAGATATGGGAGATTCAAGTTAAGGAATGGTTGAGAAACCATCAAAATTTTCGCAAATCTGATACTCAAAACCAATAACTCGAATGGCCTAGGGGAAAAGTACACACACCATTGTAATCGGGCGAGTTTCTACTTTCAGATGCTACAGGAATATCTCGAGTTCGTCAATCCGTTTGCGAGATATGGGAGTTTGAAGTTAAGGAATGGTTGAGAAACCATCAAAGTTTTCGCAAGTCTGATACTCGAAACCAATAACTACTATGGCCTAGGGCAAAAATACACATACCGTTGTAAACGGGCGAATTTCTGCTATCAGATGCAACAGGAATTTCTCGAGTTCGTCAATCCGTTCGCGAGATATGCGAGTTTGAAATTAAGGAATGGTAGAGAAACCATCAAAGTTATCGCAAGTCTGATACTCGAAACCAATAACTACTACGGTCTAGAGCAAAAATACACATACCGTTGTAATCGGGCGAGTTTCTACTTTCAGATGCAACAGGAATTTCTCGAGTTCGTCAATCGGTTCGCGAGATAGGGGAGTTTGAAGTTAAGGAATGGTTGAGAAACCATCAAAAATTTAGCAAGTCTGATACTCGAAACAAATAAGTACTATGGCCTAGGGCAAAAATACACATACCGTTGTAATCGGGAGAGTTTCTGCTTTCAGATGCAACAGGAATTTCTCGAGTTCGTCAATCCGTTCGCGAGATATGGGAGTTTGAAGTTAAGGAATTGTTGAGAAACCATCAAAATGTTCGCAAATCTGATACTCGAAACCAATAACTGGAATGGCCTAGGGCAAAAATAGACATACCGTTGTAATCGGGTGAGTTTCTGCTTTCAGATGCAACAGGAATTTTTCGAGTTCGTCAATCCTTTCGCGAGGTAAGTATTGCGAGTTTGAAATTAAGGTATGATTGGGAAGCCATCAAAATTTTAGCAAGTCTGACACTCGAAACCAATAACTACACTGGCCTAGAGGAAAAATACACATACCCTTGTAATAGGGCGAGTTTCTACTTTCAGATGCAACAGGAATTTCTCGATTTCCTCAATCCGTTCGCGAGATATGGGAGTTTGAAGTTATGGAATGGTTGTGAAACCGTCAAAATTTTCGCAAGTCTGATACTCGAAACCAATAACTCGAATGGCCTAGGGGAAAAGTACACACACCATTGTAATCGGGCGAGTTTCTACTTTCAGATGCTACAGGAATATCTCGACTTCGTCAATCCGTTTGCGAGATATGGGAGTTTGAAGTTAAGGAATGGTTGAGAATCCATCAAAATTTTGGCAAGTCTGATACTCGAAACCAATAACTGGAATGGCCTAGGGGAAAAGTACACACACCGTTGTAATCGGGCAAGTTTCTACTTTCAGATACCACAGGAATTTCTCGAGTTCGTCAATCAGTTCGCGAGATATGGGAGCTTGAAGTTAAGGAATGGTTGAGAAACCATCAAAATTTTCGGAATCTGCTACTCGAAACCATTAACTACTATGGCCTAGGGCAAGAACACACATACCGTGGTAATCGGGCGAGTTTCTGCTTTCAGATGCAACAGGAATTTCTCGAGTTCGTCAATCCGTTCGCGAGATATGCGAGTTTGAAATTAAGGAATGGTAGAGAAACCATCAAAGTTATCGCAAGTCTGATACTCGAAACCAATAACTACTACGGTCTAGAGCAAAAATACACATACCGTTGTAATCGGGCGAGTTTCTACTTTCAGATGCAACAGGAATTTCTCGAGTTCGTCAATCGGTTCGCGAGATAGGGGAGTTTGAAGTTAAGGAATGGTTGAGAAACCATCAAAAATTTAGCAAGTCTGATACTCGAAACAAATAAGTACTATGGCCTAGGGCAAAAATACACATACCGTTGTAATCGGGAGAGTTTCTGCTTTCAGATGCAACAGGAATTTCTCGAGTTCGTCAATCCGTTCGCGAGATATGGGAGTTTGAAGTTAAGGAATTGTTGAGAAACCATCAAAATGTTCGCAAATCTGATACTCGAAACCAATAACTGGAATGGCCTAGGGCAAAAATAGACATACCGTTGTAATCGGGTGAGTTTCTGCTTTCAGATGCAACAGGAATTTTTCGAGTTCGTCAATCCTTTCGCGAGGTAAGTATTGCGAGTTTGAAATTAAGGTATGATTGGGAAGCCATCAAAATTTTAGCAAGTCTGACACTCGAAACCAATAACTACACTGGCCTAGAGGAAAAATACACATACCCTTGTAATCGGGCGAGTTTCTAGTTTCAGATACAACAGGAATTTCTCGAATTCGTCAATCCGTTCGCGAGATATGCGAGTTTGAAGTTAAGGAATTGTTGAGAAACCATCAAAATTTTCGCAAATCTGATACTCGAAACCAATAACTCGAATAGCCTAGGGGAAAAGTACACACACCATTGTAATCGGGCGAGTTTCTACTTTCAGATGCTACAGGAATATCTCGAGTTCGTGAATCCGTTCGCGATATATGGGAGTTTGAAGTTACGGAATGGTTGAGAAACCATCAAAATTTTCGCAGGTCTGACACTCGAAACCAATAACTACTATTGCCTAGGGCAAAAATACACATACCGTTGTAAATGGGCGAGTTTCCACTTTCAGATGCAACAGGAATTTCTCGATTTCCTCAATCCGTTCGGGAGATATGGGAGTTTGATGTTAAGGAATGGTTGAGAAACCATCAAAATTTTCGCAAGTCTGATACTCGAAATAAATGAGTAGTATGGCCTAGGGCAAAAATACACATACCGTTGTAATCGGGCGAGTTTCTGCTTTCATATGCAACAGGAATTTCTCGAGTTCGTCAATCCGTTCGCGAGATATGGGAGTTTGAAGTTAAGGAATTGTTGAGAAACCATCAAAATGTTCGCAAATCTGATACTCGAAACCAATAACTGGAATGGCCTAGGGCAAAAATAGACATACCGTTGTAATCGGGTGAGTTTCTGCTTTCAGATGCAACAGGAATTTCTCGAGTTCGTCAATCCTTTCGCGAGATATGCGAGTTTGAAATTAAGGAATGGTTGGGAAGCCATCAAAATTTTCGCAAGTCTGATACTCGAAACAAATAACTACAATGGCCAAGGGGAAAAATACACACACCATTGTAATCGGGCGAGTTTCTGCCTTCAGATGCAATAGGAATTTCTCGAGTTCGTCAATCCGTTCGCGAGATATGGGAGTTTGAAGTTATGGAATGGTTGAGAAACCATCAAAATTTTCGCAAGTCTGATACTCGAAACCAATAACTACTATGGCATAGGGGAAAAGTACACACACCATTGAAATCGGGCGAATTTCTTCTATCAGATGCAACAGGAATTTCTCGAGTTCGTCAATCCGTTCGCGAGATATGGGAGTTTGAAGTAATGGAATGGTTGTGAAACCATCAAAGTTTTCGCAAGTCTGATACTCGAAACCAATAACTGGAATGGCCTAGGGGAAAAGTACACATACCGTTGTAATAGGGCGAGTTTCTACTTTCAGATGCAACAGGAATTTCTCGATTTCCTCAATCCGTTCGCGAGATATGGGAGTTTGAAGTTATGGAATGGTTGTGAAACCGTCAAAATTTTCGCAAGTCTGATACTCGAAACCAATAACTCGAATGGCCTAGGGGAAAAGTACACACACCATTGTAATCGGGCGAGTTTCTACTTTCAGATGCTACAGGAATATCTCGACTTCGTCAATCCGTTTGCGAGATATGGGAGTTTGAAGTTAAGGAATGGTTGAGAATCCATCAAAATTTTGGCAAGTCTGATACTCGAAACCAATAACTGGAATGGCCTAGGGGAAAAGTACACACACCGTTGTAATCGGGCAAGTTTCTACTTTCAGATACCACAGGAATTTCTCGAGTTCGTCAATCAGTTCGCGAGATATGGGAGCTTGAAGTTAAGGAATGGTTGAGAAACCATCAAAATTTTCGGAATCTGCTACTCGAAACCATTAACTACTATGGCCTAGGGCAAGAACACACATACCGTGGTAATCGGGCGAGTTTCTGCTTTCAGATGCAACAGGAATTTCTCGAGTTCGTCAATCCGTTCGCGAGATATGCGAGTTTGAAATTAAGGAATGGTAGAGAAACCATCAAAGTTATCGCAAGTCTGATACTCGAAACCAATAACTACTACGGTCTAGAGCAAAAATACACATACCGTTGTAATCGGGCGAGTTTCTACTTTCAGATGCAACAGGAATTTCTCGAGTTCGTCAATCGGTTCGCGAGATAGGGGAGTTTGAAGTTAAGGAATGGTTGAGAAACCATCAAAAATTTAGCAAGTCTGATACTCGAAACAAATAAGTACTATGGCCTAGGGCAAAAATACACATACCGTTGTAATCGGGCGAGTTTCTGCTTTCAGATGCAACAGGAATTTCTCGAGTTCGTCAATCCGTTCGCGAGATATGGGAGTTTGAAGTTAAGGAATTGTTGAGAAACCATCAAAATGTTCGCAAATCTGATACTCGAAACCAATAACTGGAATGGCCTAGGGCAAAAATAGACATACCGTTGTAATCGGGTGAGTTTCTGCTTTCAGATGCAACAGGAATTTCTCGAGTTCGTCAATCCTTTCGCGAGATAAGTATGCGAGTTTGAAATTAAGGTATGATTGGGAAGCCATCAAAATTTTCGCAAGTCTGATACTCGAAACAAATAACTACAAGGGCCAAGGGGGAAAAATACACATACCGTTGTAATAGGGCGAGTTTCTACTTTCAGATGCAACAGGAATTTCTCGATTTCCTCAATCCGTTCGCGAGATATGGGAGTTTGAAGTTATGGAATGGTTGAGAAACCGTCAAAATTTTCGCAAGTCTGATACTCGAAACCAATAACTCGAATGGCCTAGGGGAAAAGTACACACACCATTGTAATCGGGCGAGTTTCTACTTTCAGATGCTACAGGAATATCTCGACTTCGTCAAACCGTTTGCGAGATATGGGAGTTTGAAGTTAAGGAATGGTTGAGAATCCATCAAAATTTTGGCAAGTCTGATACTCGAAACCAATAACTGGAATGGCCTAGGGGAAAAGTACACACACCATTGTAATCGGGCGAGTTTCTGCTTTCAGATGCAACAGGAATTTCACGAGTTCGTCAATCCGTTTGCGAGATATGGGAGTTTGAAGTTAAGGAATGGTTGAGAAACCATCAAAATTTTCGCAAGTCTTATACTCGAAACCAATAACTGGAATCGCCCAGGGGAAAAGTACACACACCATTGTAATCGGACGAGTTTCTACTATCAGATGCATGAGGAATTTCTCGAGTTCGTCAATCCGTTCGCGATATCTGGGAGTCTGAAGTTAAGGAATGGTTGAGAAACCATCAAAATTTTCGCAAGACTGATACTCGAAACCAATAACTACAATGGCCTAGGGGAAAAATAGACATACCCTTGTAATCGGGCGAGTTTCTACTTTCAGATACAATAGGAATTTCTCGAGTTCGTCAATCCGTTCGCGAGATATGGGAGATTCAAGTTAAGGAATGGTTGAGAAACCATCAAAATTTTCGCAAATCTGATACTCAAAACCAATAACTCGAATGGCCTAGGGGAAAAGTACACACACCATTGTAATCGGGCGAGTTTCTACTTTCAGATGCTACAGGAATATCTCGAGTTCGTCAATCCGTTTGCGAGATATGGGAGTTTGAAGTTAAGGAATGGTTGAGAAACCATCAAAGTTTTCGCAAGTCTGATACTCGAAACCAATAACTACTATGGCCTAGGGCAAAAATACACATACCGTTGTAAACGGGCGAATTTCTGCTATCAGATGCAACAGGAATTTCTCGAGTTCGTCAATCCGTTCGCGAGATATGGGAGTTTGAAGTTATGGAATGGTTGAGAAACCATCAAAATTTTGGCAAGTCTGATAGTCGAAACCAACAACTGGAATGGCATAGGGGAAAAGTACACACACCATTGTAATCGGGCTAGTTTCTCCCTTCAGATGCAACAGGAATTTCTCGAGTTCGTCAATCCGTTCGCGACATATGCGAGTTTGAAGTTAAGGAATGGTTGAGAAACCATCAAAATTTTCGCAAGTCTGATACTCGAATCCAATAACTCGAATGGCCTAGGGGAAAAGTACACACACCATTGTAATCGGGCGAGTTTCTACTTTTAGATGCCACAGGAATATCTCGAGTTCGTCAATCCGTTCGCGAGATATGGGGGTTTGAAGTTACGGAATGGTTGAGAAACCATCAAAATTTTCCCAAGTCGGATACTCCAAACCAATAACTGGAATGGCCCAGGGGAAAAGTACACACACCATTGTAATCGGGCGAGTTTCTACTATCAGATGTATGAGGAATTTCTCGAGTTCGTCAATCCGTTCGCGATATATGGGAGTTTGAAGTTAAGGAATGGTTGAGAAACCATCAAAATTTTAGAAAATCTGATACTCGAAACCAATAACTACAATGGCCTAGAGGAAAAATACACATACCCTTGTAATCGGGCGAGTTTCTACTTTCGGGTACAACAGGAATTACTCGAGTTCGTCAATCCGTTCGCGAGATATGCGAGTTTGAAGTTAAGGAATGGTTGAGAAACCATCAAAATTTTCGCAAATCTGATACTCGAAACCAATAACTACAATGGCCTAGAGGAAAAATACACATACCCTTGTAATCGGGCGAGTTTCTACTTTCGGATACAACAGGTATTTCTCGAGTTCGTCAATCCGTTCGCGAGATATGCGAGTTTGAAGTTGAGAAATGGTTGAGAAACCATCAAAATTTTCGCAAGTCTGATACTCGAAACCAATAACTACTATGGCCTAGGGCAAAAATACACATACCGTTGTAAATGGGCGAGTTTCCACTTTCAGATGCAACAGGAATTTCTCGATTTCCTCAATCCGTTCGGGAGATATGGGAGTCTGAAGTTAAGGAATGGTTGAGAAACCATCAAAATTTTCGCAAGTCTGATACTCGAAACAAATAAGTACTATGGCCTAGGGCAAAAATACACATGCCGTTGTAATCGGGCGAGTTTCTGCTTTCAGATGCAACAGGAATTTCTCGAGTTCGTCAATCCGTTCGCGAGATATGGGAGTTTGAAGTTAAGGAATTGTTGAGAAACCATCAAAATGTTCGCAAATCTGATACTCGAAACCAATAACTGGAAAGGCCTAGGGCAAAAATAGACATACCGTTGTAATCGGGCGAGTTTCTGCTTTCAGATGCAACAGGAATTTCTCGAGTTCGTCAATCCTTTCGCGAGATATGCGAGTTTGAAATTAAGGAATGGATGAGAAGCCATCAAAATTTTCGCAAGTCTGATACTCGAAACAAATAACTACAATGGCCAAGGGGAAAAATACACACACCATTGTAATCGGGCGAGTTTCTACTTTCAGATGCTACAGGAATATCTCGAGTTCGTCAATCCGTTCGCGAGATATGGGAGTTTGAAGTTAAGGAACGGTTGAGAAACCATCAAAATTTTCCCAAGTCTGATACTCGAAACCAATAACTGGAATGGCCCAGGGGAAAAGTACACACACCATTGTAATCGGGCGAGTTTCTACTATCAGATGCATGAGGAATTTCTCGAGTTCGTCATTCAATTCGCGAGATATGGGAGATTGAAGTTAAGGAATGGTTGAGAAACCATCAAAATTTTCGCAAGACTGATACTCGAAACCAATAACTACAATGGCCTAGGGGAAAAATACACATACCCTTGTAATCGGGCGAGTTTCTACTTTCAGATACAATAGGAATTTCTCGAGTTCGTCAATCCGTTCGCGACATATGCGAGTTTGAAGTTAAGGAATGGTTGAGAAACCATCAAAATTTTCGCAAGTCTGATACTCGAATCCAATAACTCGAATGGCCTAGGGGAAAAGTACATACACCATTGTAATCGGGCGAGTTTCTACTTTCAGATGCTACAGGAATATCTCGAGTTCGTCAATCCGTTCGCGAGATATGGGAGTTTGAAGTTAAGGAACGGTTGAGAAACCATCAAAATTTTCCCAAGTCTGATACCCGAAACCAATAACTGGAATGGCCCAGGGGAAAAGTACACACACCATTGTAATCGGGCGAGTTTCTACTATCAGATGCATGAGGAATTTCTCGAGTTCGTCAATCCGTTCGCGATATCTGGGAGTCTGAAGTTAAGGAATGGTTGAGAAACCATCAAAATTTTGGCAAGTCTGATAGTCGAAACCAACAACTGGAATGGCATAGGGGAAAAGTACACACACCATTGTAATCGGGCTAGTTTCTCCCTTCATATGCAACAGGAATTTCTCGAGTTCGTCAATCCGTTCGCGACATATGCGAGTTTGAAGTTAAGGAATGGTTGAGAAACCATCAAAATTTTCGCAAGTCTGATACTCGAATCCAATAACTCGAATGGCCTAGGGGAAAAGTACACACACCATTGTAATCGGGCGAGTTTCTACTTTCAGATGCCACAGGAATATCTCGAGTTCGTCAATCCGTTCGCGAGATATGGGGGTTTGAAGTTACGGAATGGTTGAGAAACCATCAAAATTTTCCCAAGTCGGATACTCCAAACCAATAACTGGAATGGCCCAGGGGAAAAGTACACACACCATTGTAATCGGGCGAGTTTCTACTATCAGATGTATGAGGAATTTCTCGAGTTCGTCAATCTGTTCGCGATATATGGGAGTTTGAAGTTAAGGAATGGTTGAGAAACCATCAAAATTTTAGAAAATCTGATACTCGAAACCAATAACTACAATGGCCTAGAGGAAAAATACACATACCCTTGTAATCGGGCGAGTTTCTACTTTCGGATACAACAGTAATTTCTCGAGTTCGTCAATCCGTTTGCGAGATATGGGAGTTTGAAGTTAAGGAATGGTTGAGAAACCATCAAAGTTTTCGCAAGTCTGATACTCGAAACCAATAACTACTATGGCCTAGGGCAAAAATACACATACCGTTGTAAACGGGCGAATTTCTGCTTTCAGATGCAACAGGAATTTCTCGAGTTCGTCAATCCGTTCGCGAGATATGGGAGTTTGAAGTTAAGGAATTGTTGAGAAACCATCAAAATGTTCGCAAATCTGATACTCGAAACCAATAACTGGAATGGCCTAGGGCAAAAATAGACATACCGTTGTAATCGGGCGAGTTTCTGCTTTCAGATGCAACAGGAATTTCTCGAGTTCGTCAATCCTTTCGCGAGGTATGCGAGTTTGAAATTAAGGAATGGATGAGAAGCCATCAAAATTTTCGCAAGTCTGGTACTCGAAACAAATAACTACAATGGCCAAGGGGAAAAATACACACACCATTGTAATCGGGCGAGTTTCTACTTTCAGATGCTACAGGAATATCTCGAGTTCGTCAATCCGTTCGCGAGATATGGGAGTTTGAAGTTAAGGAACGGTTGAGAAACCATCAAAATTTTCCCAAGTCTGATACTCGAAACCAATAACTGGAATGGCCCAGGGGAAAAGTACACACACCATTGTAATCGGGCGAGTTTCTACTATCAGATGCATGAGGAATTTCTCGAGTTCGTCATTCAATTCGCGAGATATGGGAGATTGAAGTTAAGGAATGGTTGAGAAACCATCAAAATTTTCGCAAGACTGATACTCGAAACCAATAACTACAATGGCCTAGGGGAAAAATACACATACCCTTGTAATCGGGCGAGTTTCTACTTTCAGATACAATAGGAATTTCTGGATTTCGTCAATCCGTTCGCGACATATGCGAGTTTGAAGTTAAGGAATGGTTGAGAAACCATCAAAATTTTCGCAAGTCTGATACTCGAATCCAATAACTCGAATGGCCTAGGGGAAAAGTACACACACCATTGTAATCGGGCGAGTTTCTACTTTCAGATGCTACAGGAATATCTCGAGTTCGTCAATCCGTTCGCGAGATATGGGAGTTTGAAGTTAAGGAACGGTTGAGAAACCATCAAAATTTTCCCAAGTCTGATACCCGAAACCAATAACTGGAATGGCCCTGGGGAAAAGTACACACACCATTGTAATCGGGCGAGTTTCTACTATCAGATGCATGAGGAATTTCTCGAGTTCGTCATTCAATTCGCGACATACGGGAGATTGAAATTAAGGAATGGTTGAGAAACCATCAAAATTTTCGCAAGTCTTATACTCGAAACCAATAACTGGAATCGCCCAGGGGAAAAGTACACACACCATTGTAATCGGACGAGTTTCTACTATCAGATGCATGAGGAATTTCTCGAGTTCGTCAATCCGTTCGCGATATCTGGGAGTCTGAAGTTAAGGAATGGTTGAGAAACCATCAAAATTTTCGCAAGACTGATACTCGAAACCAATAACTACAATGGCCTAGGGGAAAAATAGACATACCCTTGTAATCGGGCGAGTTTCTACTTTCAGATACAATAGGAATTTCTCGAGTTCGTCAATCCGTTCGCGAGATATGGGAGATTCAAGTTAAGGAATGGTTGAGAAACCATCAAAATTTTCGCAAATCTGATACTCAAAACCAATAACTCGAATGGCCTAGGGGAAAAGTACACACACCATTGTAATCGGGCGAGTTTCTACTTTCAGATGCTACAGGAATATCTCGAGTTCGTCAATCCGTTCGCGAGATATGGGAGTTTGAAGTTATGGAATGGTTGTGAAACCGTCAAAATTTTCGCAAGTCTGATACTCGAAACCAATAACTCGAATGGCCTAGGGGAAAAGTACACACACCATTGTAATCGGGCGAGTTTCTACTTTCAGATGCTACAGGAATATCTCGACTTCGTCAATCCGTTTGCGAGATATGGGAGTTTGAAGTTAAGGAATGGTTGAGAATCCATCAAAATTTTGGCAAGTCTGATACTCGAAACCAATAACTGGAATGGCCTAGGGGAAAAGTACACATACCGTTGTAAACGGGCGAATTTCTGCTATCAGATGCAACAGGAATTTCTCGAGTTCGTCAATCAGTTCGCGAGATATGGGAGCTTGAAGTTAAGGAATGGTTGAGAAACCATCAAAATTTTCGGAATCTGCTACTCGAAACCATTAACTACTATGGCCTAGGGCAAGAACACACATACCGTGGTAATCGGGCGAGTTTCTGCTTTCAGATGCAACAGGAATTTCTCGAGTTCGTCAATCCGTTCGCGATATATGCGAGTTTGAAATTAAGGAATGGTTGAGAAACCATCAAAGTTATCGCAAGTCTGATACTCGAAACCAATAACTACTATGGTCTAGAGCAAAAATACACATACCGTTGTAATCGGGCGAGTTTCTACTTTCAGATGCAACAGGAATTTCTCGAGTTCGTCAATCGGTTCGCGAGATATGGGAGTTTGAAGTTAAGGAATGGTTGAGAAACCATCAAAAATTTAGCAAGTCTGATACTCGAAACAAATAAGTACTATGGCCTAGGGCAAAAATAGACATACCGTTGTAATCGGGTGAGTTTCTGCTTTCAGATGCAACAGGAATTTCTCGAGTTCGTCAATCCTTTCGCGAGATAAGTATGCGAGTTTGAAATTAAGGTATGATTGGGAAGCCATCAAAATTTTCGCAAGTCTGACACTCGAAACAAATAACTACAAGGGCCAAGGGGAAAAATACACATACCGTTGTAATAGGGCGAGTTTCTACTTTCAGATGCAACAGGAATTTCTCGATTTCCTCAATCCGTTCGCGAGATATGGGAGTTTGAAGTTATGGAATGGTTGAGAAACCGTCAAAATTTTCGCAAGTCTGATACTCGAAACCAATAACTCGAATGGCCTAGGGGAAAAGTACACACACCATTGTAATCGGGCGAGTTTGTACTTTCAGATGCTACAGGAATATCTCGACTTCGTCAATCCGTTTGCGAGATATGGGAGTTTGAAGTTAAGGAATGGTTGAGAAACCATCAAAATTTTCGCAAATCTGATACTCAAAACCAATAACTCGAATGGCCTAGGGGAAAAGTACACACACCATTGTAATCGGGCGAGTTTCTACTTTCAGATGCTACAGGAATAACTCGAGTTCGTCAATCCGTTCGCGAGATATGGGAGTTTGAAGTTATGGAATGGTTGTGAAACCGTCAAAATTTTCGCAAGTCTGATACTCGAAACCAATAACTCGAATGGCCTAGGGGAAAAGTACACACACCATTGTAATCGGGCGAGTTTCTACTTTCAGATGCTACAGGAATATCTCGACTTCGTCAATCCGTTTGCGAGATATGGGAGTTTGAAGTTAAGGAATGGTTGAGAATCCATCAAAATTTTGGCAAGTCTGATACTCGAAACCAATAACTGGAATGGCCTAGGGGAAAAGTACACATACCGTTGTAAACGGGCGAATTTCTGCTATCAGATGCAACAGGAATTTCTCGAGTTCGTCAATCAGTTCGCGAGATATGGGAGCTTGAAGTTAAGGAATGGTTGAGAAACCATCAAAATTTTCGGAATCTGCTACTCGAAACCATTAACTACTATGGCCTAGGGCAAGAACACACATACCGTGGTAATCGGGCGAGTTTCTGCTTTCAGATGCAACAGGAATTTCTCGAGTTCGTCAATCCGTTCGCGATATATGCGAGTTTGAAATTAAGGAATGGTTGAGAAACCATCAAAGTTATCGCAAGTCTGATACTCGAAACAAATAACTACTATGGTCTAGAGCAAAAATACACATACCGTTGTAATCGGGCGAGTTTCTACTTTCAGATGCAACAGGAATTTCTCGAGTTCGTCAATCGGTTCGCGAGATATGGGAGTTTGAAGTTAAGGAATGGTTGAGAAACCATCAAAAATTTAGCAAGTCTGATACTCGAAACAAATAAGTACTATGGCCTAGGGCAAAAATACACATACCGTTGTAATCGGGCGAGTTTCTGCTTTCAGATGCAACAGGAATTTCTGGAGTTCGTCAATCCGTTCGCGAGATATGGGAGTTTGAAGTTAAGGAATTGTTGAGAAACCATCAAAATGTTCGCAAATCTGATACCCGAAACCAATAACTGGAATGGCCTAGGGCAAAAATAGACATACCGTTGTAATCGGGTGAGTTTCTGCTTTCAGATGCAACAGGAATTTCTCGAGTTCGTCAATCCTTTCGCGAGATAAGTATGCGAGTTTGAAATTAAGGTATGATTGGGAAGCCATCAAAATTTTCGCAAGTCTGATACTCGAAACAAATAACTACAAGGGCCAAGGGGAAAAATACACATACCGTTGTAATAGGGCGAGTTTCTACTTTCAGATGCAACAGGAATTTCTCGATTTCCTCAATCCGTTCGCGAGATATGGGAGTTTGAAGTTATGGAATGGTTGAGAAACCGTCAAAATTTTCGCAAGTCTGATACTCGAAACCAATAACTCGAATGGCCTAGGGGAAAAGTACACACACCATTGTAATCGGGCGAGTTTGTACTTTCAGATGCTACAGGAATATCTCGACTTCGTCAATCCGTTTGCGAGATATGGGAGTTTGAAGTTAAGGAATGGTTGAGAATCCATCAAAATTTTGGCAAGTCTGATACTCGAAACCCATAACTGGAATGGCCTAGGGGAAAAGTACACACACCATTGTAATCGGGCGAGTTTCTGCTTTCAGATGCAACAGGAATTTCACGAGTTCGTCAATCCGTTTGCGAGATATGGGAGTCTGAAGTTAAGGAATGGTTGAGAAACCATCAAAATTTTCGCAAGACTGATACTCGAAACCAATAACTACAATGGCCTAGGGGAAAAATAGACATACCCTTGTAATCGGGCGAGTTTCTACTTTCAGATACAATAGGAATTTCTCGAGTTCGTCAATCCGTTCGCGAGATATGGGAGATTCAAGTTAAGGAATGGTTGAGAAACCATCAAAATTTTCGCAAATCTGATACTCAAAACCAATAACTCGAATGGCCTAGGGGAAAAGTACACACACCATTGTAATCGGGCGAGTTTCTACTTTCAGATGCTACAGGAATATCTCGAGTTCGTCAATCCGTTTGCGAGATATGGGAGTTTGAAGTTAAGGAATGGTTGAGAAACCATCAAAGTTTTCGCAAGTCTGATACTCGAAACCAATAACTACTATGGCCTAGGGCAAAAATACACATACCGTTGTAAACGGGCGAATTTCTGCTATCAGATGCAACAGGAATTTCTCGAGTTCGTCAATCCGTTCGCGAGATATGGGAGTTTGAAGTTATGGAATGGTTGAGAAACCATCAAAATTTTGGCAAGTCTGATAGTCGAAACCAACAACTGGAATGGCATAGGGGAAAAGTACACACACCATTGTAATCGGGCTAGTTTCTCCCTTCAGATGCAACAGGAATTTCTCGAGTTCGTCAATCCGTTCGCGACATATGCGAGTTTGAAGTTAAGGAATGGTTGAGAAACCATCAAAATTTTCGCAAGTCTGATACTCCAAACCAATAACTGGAATGGCCCAGGGGAGAAGTACACACACCATTGTAATCGGGCGAGTTTCTACTATCAGATGTATGAGGAATTTCTCGAGTTCGTCAATCCGTTCGCGATATATGGGAGTTTGAAGTTAAGGAATGGTTGAGAAACCATCAAAATTTTAGAAAATCTGATACTCGAAACCAATAACTACAATGGCCTAGAGGAAAAATACACATACCCTTGTAATCGGGCGAGTTTCTACTTTCGGATACAACAGGAATTTCTCGAGTTCGTCAATCCGTTCGCGAGATATGCGAGTTTGAAGTTAAGGAATGGTTGAGAAACCATCAAAATTTTCGCAAATCTGATACTCGAAACCAATAACTACAATGGCCTAGAGGAAAAATGCACATACCCTTGTAATCGGGCGAGTTTCTACTTTCGGATACAACAGGTATTTCTCGAGTTCGTCAATCCGTTCGCGAGATATGCGAGTTTGAAGTTGAGGAATGGTTGAGAAACCATCAAAATTTTCGCAAGTCTGATACTCGAAACCAATAACTACTATGGCCTAGGGCAAAAATACACATACCGTTGTAAATGGGCGAGTTTCCACTTTCAGATGCAACAGGAATTTCTCGATTTCCTCAATCCGTTCGGGAGATATGGGAGTTTGAAGTTAAGGAATGGTTGAGAAACCATCAAAATTTTCGCAAGTCTGATACTCGAAACAAATAAGTACTATGGCCTAGGGCAAAAATACACATGCCGTTGTAATCGGGCGAGTTTCTGCTTTCAGATGCAACAGGAATTTCTCGAGTTCGTCAATCCGTTCGCGAGATATGGGAGTTTGAAGTTAAGGAATTGTTGAGAAACCATCAAAATGTTCGCAAATCTGATACTCGAAACCAATAACTGGAAAGGCCTAGGGCAAAAATAGACATACCGTTGTAATCGGGCGAGTTTCTGCTTTCAGATGCAACAGGAATTTCTCGAGTTCGTCAATCCTTTCGCGAGATATGCGAGTTTGAAATTAAGGAATGGATGAGAAGCCATCAAAATTTTCGCAAGTCTGATACTCGAAACAAATAACTACAATGGCCAAGGGGAAAAATACACACACCATTGTAATCGGGCGAGTTTCTACTTTCAGATGCTACAGGAATATCTCGAGTTCGTCAATCCGTTCGCGAGATATGGGAGTTTGAAGTTAAGGAACGGTTGAGAAACCATCAAAATTTTCCCAAGTCTGATACTCGAAACCAATAACTGGAATGGCCCAGGGGAAAAGTACACACACCATTGTAATCGGGCGAGTTTCTACTATCAGATGCATGAGGAATTTCTCGAGTTCGTCATTCAATTCGCGAGATATGGGAGATTGAAGTTAAGGAATGGTTGAGAAACCATCAAAATTTTCGCAAGACTGATACTCGAAACCAATAACTACAATGGCCTAGGGGAAAAATACACATACCCTTGTAATCGGGCGAGTTTCTACTTTCAGATACAATAGGAATTTCTCGAGTTCGTCAATCCGTTCGCGACATATGCGAGTTTGAAGTTAAGGAATGGTTGAGAAACCATCAAAATTTTCGCAAGTCTGATACTCGAATCCAATAACTCGAATGGCCTAGGGGAAAAGTACATACACCATTGTAATCGGGCGAGTTTCTACTTTCAGATGCTACAGGAATATCTCGAGTTCGTCAATCCGTTCGCGAGATATGGGAGTTTGAAGTTAAGGAACGGTTGAGAAACCATCAAAATTTTCCCAAGTCTGATACCCGAAACCAATAACTGGAATGGCCCAGGGGAAAAGTACACACACCATTGTAATCGGGCGAGTTCCTACTATCAGATGCATGAGGAATTTCTCGAGTTCGTCATTCAATTCGCGACATATGGGAGATTGAAGTTAAGGAATGGTTGAGAAACCATCAAAATTTTCGCAAGTCTTATACTCGAAACCAATAACTGGAATCGCCCAGGGGAAAAGTACACACACCATTGTAATCGGACGAGTTTCTACTATCAGATGCATGAGGAATTTCTCGAGTTCGTCAATCCGTTCGCGATATCTGGGAGTCTGAAGTTAAGGAATGGTTGAGAAACCATCAAAATTTTCGCAAGACTGATACTCGAAACCAATAACTACAATGGCCTAGGGGAAAAATAGACATACCCTTGTAATCGGGCGAGTTTCTACTTTCGGATACAACAGGTATTTCTCGAGTTCGTCAATCCGTTCGCGAGATATGCGAGTTTGAAGTTGAGGAATGGTTGAGAAACCATCAAAATTTTCGCAAGTCTGATACTCGAAACCAATAACTACTATGGCCTAGGGCAAAAATACACATACCGTTGTAAATGGGCGAGTTTCCACTTTCAGATGCAACAGGAATTTCTCGATTTCCTCAATCCATTCGGGAGATATGGGAGTTTGAAGTTAAGGAATGGTTGAGAAACCATCAAAATTTTCGCAAGTCTGATACTCGAAACAAATAAGTACTATGGCCTAGGGCAAAAATACACATGCCGTTGTAATCGGGCGAGTTTCTGCTTTCAGATGCAACAGGAATTTCTCGAGTTCGTCAATCCGTTCGCGAGATGTGGGAGTTTGAAGTTAAGGAATTGTTGAGAAACCATCAAAATGTTCGCAAATCTGATACTCGAAACCAATAACTGGAAAGGCCTAGGGCAAAAATACACATGCCGTTGTAATCGGGCGAGTTTCTGCTTTCAGATGCAACAGGAATTTCTCGAGTTCGTCAATCCGTTTGCGAGATATGGGAGTTTGAAGTTAAGGAATGGTTGAGAAACCATCAAAGTTTTCGCAAGTCTGATACTCGAAACCAATAACTACTATGGCCTAGGGCAAAAATACACATACCGTTGTAAACGGGCGAATTTCTGCTATCAGATGCAACAGGAATTTCTCGAGTTCGTCAATCCGTTCGCGAGATATGGGAGTTTGAAGTTATGGAATGGTTGAGAAACCATCAAAATTTTGGCAAGTCTGATAGTCGAAACCAACAACTGGAATGGCATAGGGGAAAAGTACACACACCATTGTAATCGGGCTAGTTTCTCCCTTCAGATGCAACAGGAATTTCTCGAGTTCGTCAATCCGTTCGCGACATATGCGAGTTTGAAGTTAAGGAATGGTTGAGAAACCATCAAAATTTTCGCAAGTCTGATACTCCAAACCAATAACTGGAATGGCCCAGGGGAGAAGTACACACACCATTGTAATCGGGCGAGTTTCTACTATCAGATGTATGAGGAATTTCTCGAGTTCGTCAATCCGTTCGCGATATATGGGAGTTTGAAGTTAAGGAATGGTTGAGAAACCATCAAAATTTTAGAAAATCTGATACTCGAAACCAATAACTACAATGGCCTAGAGGAAAAATACACATACCCTTGTAATCGGGCGAGTTTCTACTTTCGGATACAACAGGAATTTCTCGAGTTCGTCAATCCGTTCGCGAGATATGCGAGTTTGAAGTTAAGGAATGGTTGAGAAACCATCAAAATTTTCGCAAATCTGATACTCGAAACCAATAACTACAATGGCCTAGAGGAAAAATGCACATACCCTTGTAATCGGGCGAGTTTCTACTTTCGGATACAACAGGTATTTCTCGAGTTCGTCAATCCGTTCGCGAGATATGCGAGTTTGAAGTTGAGGAATGGTTGAGAAACCATCAAAATTTTCGCAAGTCTGATACTCGAAACCAATAACTACTATGGCCTAGGGCAAAAATACACATACCGTTGTAAATGGGCGAGTTTCCACTTTCAGATGCAACAGGAATTTCTCGATTTCCTCAATCCGTTCGGGAGATATGGGAGTTTGAAGTTAAGGAATGGTTGAGAAACCATCAAAATTTTCGCAAGTCTGATACTCGAAACAAATAAGTACTATGGCCTAGGGCAAAAATACACATGCCGTTGTAATCGGGCGAGTTTCTGCTTTCAGATGCAACAGGAATTTCTCGAGTTCGTCAATCCGTTCGCGAGATATGGGAGTTTGAAGTTAAGGAATTGTTGAGAAACCATCAAAATGTTCGCAAATCTGATACTCGAAACCAATAACTGGAAAGGCCTAGGGCAAAAATAGACATACCGTTGTAATCGGGCGAGTTTCTGCTTTCAGATGCAACAGGAATTTCTCGAGTTCGTCAATCCTTTCGCGAGATATGCGAGTTTGAAATTAAGGAATGGATGAGAAGCCATCAAAATTTTCGCAAGTCTGATACTCGAAACAAATAACTACAATGGCCAAGGGGAAAAATACACACACCATTGTAATCGGGCGAGTTTCTACTTTCAGATGCTACAGGAATATCTCGAGTTCGTCAATCCGTTCGCGAGATATGGGAGTTTGAAGTTAAGGAACGGTTGAGAAACCATCAAAATTTTCCCAAGTCTGATACTCGAAACCAATAACTGGAATGGCCCAGGGGAAAAGTACACACACCATTGTAATCGGGCGAGTTTCTACTATCAGATGCATGAGGAATTTCTCGAGTTCGTCATTCAATTCGCGAGATATGGGAGATTGAAGTTAAGGAATGGTTGAGAAACCATCAAAATTTTCGCAAGACTGATACTCGAAACCAATAACTACAATGGCCTAGGGGAAAAATACACATACCCTTGTAATCGGGCGAGTTTCTACTTTCAGATACAATAGGAATTTCTCGAGTTCGTCAATCCGTTCGCGACATATGCGAGTTTGAAGTTAAGGAATGGTTGAGAAACCATCAAAATTTTCGCAAGTCTGATACTCGAATCCAATAACTCGAATGGCCTAGGGGAAAAGTACATACACCATTGTAATCGGGCGAGTTTCTACTTTCAGATGCTACAGGAATATCTCGAGTTCGTCAATCCGTTCGCGAGATATGGGAGTTTGAAGTTAAGGAACGGTTGAGAAACCATCAAAATTTTCCCAAGTCTGATACCCGAAACCAATAACTGGAATGGCCCAGGGGAAAAGTACACACACCATTGTAATCGGGCGAGTTCCTACTATCAGATGCATGAGGAATTTCTCGAGTTCGTCATTCAATTCGCGACATATGGGAGATTGAAGTTAAGGAATGGTTGAGAAACCATCAAAATTTTCGCAAGTCTTATACTCGAAACCAATAACTGGAATCGCCCAGGGGAAAAGTACACACACCATTGTAATCGGACGAGTTTCTACTATCAGATGCATGAGGAATTTCTCGAGTTCGTCAATCCGTTCGCGATATCTGGGAGTCTGAAGTTAAGGAATGGTTGAGAAACCATCAAAATTTTCGCAAGACTGATACTCGAAACCAATAACTACAATGGCCTAGGGGAAAAATACACATACCGTTGTAAATGGGCGAGTTTCCACTTTCAGATGCAACAGGAATTTCTCGATTTCCTCAATCCATTCGGGAGATATGGGAGTTTGAAGTTAAGGAATGGTTGAGAAACCATCAAAATTTTCGCAAGTCTGATACTCGAAACAAATAAGTACTATGGCCTAGGGCAAAAATACACATGCCGTTGTAATCGGGCGAGTTTCTGCTTTCAGATGCAACAGGAATTTCTCGAGTTCGTCAATCCGTTCGCGAGATGTGGGAGTTTGAAGTTAAGGAATTGTTGAGAAACCATCAAAATGTTCGCAAATCTGATACTCGAAACCAATAACTGGAAAGGCCTAGGGCAAAAATAGACATACCGTTGTAATCGGGCGAGTTTCTGCTTTCAGATGCAACAGGAATTTCTCGAGTTCGTCAATCCTTTCGCGAGATATGCGAGTTTGAAATTAAGGAATGGATGAGAAGCCATCAAAATTTTCGCAAGTCTGATACTCGAAACAAATAACTACAATGGCCAAGGGGAAAAATACACACACCATTGTAATCGGGCGAGTTTCTACTTTCAGATGCTACAGGAATATCTCGAGTTCGTCAATCCGTTCGCGAGATATGGGAGTTTGAAGTTAAGGAACGGTTGAGAAACCATCAAAATTTTCCCAAGTCTGATACTCGAAACCAATAACTGGAATGGCCCAGGGGAAAAGTACACACACCATTGTAATCGGGCGAGTTTCTACTATCAGATGCATGAGGAATTTCTCGAGTTCGTCATTCAATTCGCGAGATATGGGAGATTGAAGTTAAGGAATGGTTGAGAAACCATCAAAATTTTCGCAAGACTGATACTCGAAACCAATAACTACAATGGCCTAGGGGAAAAATACACATACCCTTGTAATCGGGCGAGTTTCTACTTTCAGATACAATAGGAATTTCTCGAGTTCGTCAATCCGTTCGCGACATATGCGAGTTTGAAGTTAAGGAATGGTTGAGAAACCATCAAAATTTTCGCAAGTCTGATACTCGAATCCAATAACTCGAATGGCCTAGAGGAAAAGTACATACACCATTGTAATCGGGCGAGTTTCTACTTTCAGATGCTACAGGAATATCTCGAGTTCGTCAATCCGTTCGCGAGATATGGGAGTTTGAAGTTAAGGAACGGTTGAGAAACCATCAAAATTTTCCCAAGTCTGATACCCGAAACCAATAACTGGAATGGCCCAGGGAAAAAGTACACACACCATTGTAATCGGGCGAGTTCCTACTATCAGATGCATGAGGAATTTCTCGAGTTCGTCATTCAATTCGCGACATATGGGAGATTGAAGTTAAGGAATGGTTGAGAAACCATCAAAATTTTCGCAAGTCTTATACTCGAAACCAATAACTGGAATCGCCCAGGGGAAAAGTACACACACCATTGTAATCGGACGAGTTTCTACTATCAGATGCATGAGGAATTTCTCGAGTTCGTCAATCCGTTGGCGATATCTGGGAGTCTGAAGTTAAGGAATGGTTGAGAAACCATCAAAATTTTCGCAAGACTGATACTCGAAACCAATAACTACAATGGCCTAGGGGAAAAATAGACATACCCTTGTAATCGGGCGAGTTTCTACTTTCGGATACAACAGGTATTTCTCGAGTTCGTCAATCCGTTCGCGAGATATGCGAGTTTGAAGTTGAGGAATGGTTGAGAAACCATCAAAATTTTCGCAAGTCTGATACTCGAAACCAATAACTACTATGGCCTAGGGCAAAAATACACATACCGTTGTAAATGGGCGAGTTTCCACTTTCAGATGCAACAGGAATTTCTCGATTTCCTCAATCCGTTCGGGAGATATGGGAGTTTGAAGTTAAGGAATGGTTGAGAAACCATCAAAATTTTCGCAAGTCTGATACTCGAAACAAATAAGTACTATGGCCTAGGGCAAAAATACACATGCCGTTGTAATCGGGCGAGTTTCTGCTTTCAGATGCAACAGGAATTTCTCGAGTTCGTCAATCCGTTCGCGAGATATGGGAGTTTGAAGTTAAGGAATTGTTGAGAAACCATCAAAATGTTCGCAAATCTGATACTCGAAACCAATAACTGGAAAGGCCTAGGGCAAAAATGGACATACCGTTGTAATCGGGCGAGTTTCTGCTTTCAGATGCAACAGGAATTTCTCGAGTTCGTCAATCCTTTCGCGAGATATGCGAGTTTGAAATTAAGGAATGGATGAGAAGCCATCAAAATTTTCGCAAGTCTGATACTCGAAACAAATAACTACAATGGCCAAGGGGAAAAATACACACACCATTGTAATCGGGCGAGTTTCTACTTTCAGATGCTACAGGAATATCTCGAGTTCGTCAATCCGTTCGCGAGATATGGGAGTTTGAAGTTAAGGAACGGTTGAGAAACCATCAAAATTTTCCCAAGTCTGATACTCGAAACCAATAACTGGAATGGCCCAGGGGAAAAGTACACACACCATTGTAATCGGGCGAGTTTCTACTATCAGATGCATGAGGAATTTCTCGAGTTCGTCATTCAATTCGCGACATATGGGAGATTGAAGTTAAGGAATGGTTGAGAAACCATCAAAATTTTCGCAAGTCTTATACTCGAAACCAATAACTGGAATCGCCCAGGGGAAAAATACACATACCCTTGTAATCGGGCGAGTTTCTACTTTCAGATACAATAGGAATTTCTCGAGTTCGTCAATCCGTTCGCGACATATGCGAGTTTGAAGTTAAGGAATGGTTGAGAAACCATCAAAATTTTCGCAAGTCTGATACTCGAATCCAATAACTCGAATGGCCTAGGGGAAAAGTACACACACCATTGTAATCGGGCGAGTTTCTACTTTCAGATGCTACAGGAATATCTCGAGTTCGTCAATCCGTTCGCGAGATATGGGAGTTTGAAGTTAAGGAACGGTTGAGAAACCATCAAAATTTTCCCAAGTCTGATACCCGAAACCAATAACTGGAATGGCCCTGGGGAAAAGTACACACACCATTGTAATCGGGCGAGTTTCTACTATCAGATGCATGAGGAATTTCTCGAGTTCGTCATTCAATTCGCGACATATGGGAGATTGAAATTAAGGAATGGTTGAGAAACCATCAAAATTTTCGCAAGTCTTATACTCGAAACCAATAACTGGAATCGCCCAGGGGAAAAGTACACACACCATTGTAATCGGACGAGTTTCTACTATCAGATGCATGAGGAATTTCTCGAGTTCGTCAATCCGTTCGCGATATCTGGGAGTCTGAAGTTAAGGAATGGTTGAGAAACCATCAAAATTTTCGCAAGACTGATACTCGAAACCAATAACTACAATGGCCTAGGGGAAAAATACACATACCCTTGTAATCGGGCGAGTTTCACCTTTCAGATACAATAGGAATTTCTCGAGTTCGTCAATCCGTTGGCGACATATGCGAGTTTGAAGTTAAGGAATGGTTGAGAAACCATCAAAATTTTCCCAAGTCTGATACCCGAAACCAATAACTGGAATGGCCCTGGGGAAAAGTACACACACCATTGTAATCGGGCGAGTTTCTACTATCAGATGCATGAGGAATTTCTCGAGTTCGTCATTCAATTCGCGACATATGGGAGATTGAAATTAAGGAATGGTTGAGAAACCATCAAAATTTTCGCAAGACTGATACTCGAAACCAATAACTACAATGGCCTAGGGGAAAAATAGACATACCCTTGTAATCGGGCGAGTTTCTACTTTCAGATACAATAGGAATTTCTCGAGTTCGTCAATCCGTTCGCGAGATATGGGAGATTCAAGTTAAGGAATGGTTGAGAAACCATCAAAATTTTCGCAAATCTGATACTCAAAACCAATAACTCGAATGGCCTAGGGGAAAAGTACACACACCATTGTAATCGGGCGAGTTTCTACTTTCAGATGCTACAGGAATATCTCGAGTTCGTCAATCCGTTTGCGAGATATGGGAGTTTGAAGTTAAGGAATGGTTGAGAAACCATCAAAGATTTCGCAAGTCTGATACTCGAAACCAATAACTACTATGGCCTAGGGCAAAAATACACATACCGTTGTAAACGGGCGAATTTCTGCTATCAGATGCAACAGGAATTTCTCGAGTTCGTCAATCCGTTCGCGAGATATGGGAGTTTGAAGTTATGGAATGGTTGAGAAACCATCAAAATTTTGGCAAGTCTGATAGTCGAAACCAACAACTGGAATGGCATAGGGGAAAAGTACACACACCATTGTAATCGGGCTAGTTTCTCCCTTCAGATGCAACGGGAATTTCTCGAGTTCGTCAATCCGTTCGCGACATATGCGAGTTTGAAGTTAAGGAATGGTTGAGAAACCATCAAAATTTTCGCAAGTCTGATACTCGAATCCAATAACTCGAATGGCCTAGGGGAAAAGTACACACACCATTGTAATCGGGCGAGTTTCTACTTTCAGATACCACAGGAATATCTCGAGTTCGTCAATCCGTTCGCGAGATATGGTGGTTTGAAGTTACGGAACGGTTGAGAAACCATCAAAATTTTCCCAAGTCGGATACTCCAAACCAATAACTGGAATGGCCCAGGGGAAAAGTACACACACCATTGTAATCGGGCGAGTTTCTACTATCAGATGTATGAGGAATTTCTCGAGTTCGTCAATCCGTTCGCGATATATGGGAGTTTGAAGTTAAGGAATGGTTGAGAAACCATCTAAATTTTAGAAAATCTGATACTCGAAACCAATAACTACAATGGCCTAGAGGAAAAATACACATACCCTTGTAATCGGGCGAGTTTCTACTTTAGGATACAACAGGAATTTCTCGAGTTCGTCAATCCGTTCGCGAGATATGGGAGATTGAAGTTAAGGAATTATTGAGAAACCATCAAAATTTTCGCAAGTCTTATACTCGAAACCAATAACTACTTTGGCCTAGGGCAAAAATGCACTTACCGTTGTAATCGGGCGAGTTTCTGCTTTCAGATGCAACAGGAATTTCTCGAGTTCGTCAATCCGTTCGCGATATATGGGAGTTTGAAGTTATGGAATGGTTGAGAAACCATCAAAATTTTCGCAAGTCTGATACTCGAAACCAATAACTACTATGGCCTAGGGCAAAAATACACATACCGTTGTAAACGGGCGAATTTCTGCTATCAGATGCAACAGGAATTTCTCGAGTTCGTCAATCCGTTCGCGAGATATGGGAGTTTGAAGTTATGGAATGGTTGAGAAACCATCAAAATTTTCGCAAGTCTGATACTCGAAACAAATAAGTACTATGACCTAGGGCAAAAATACACATACCGTTGTAATCGGGCGAGTTTCTGCTTTCAGATCCAACAGGAATTTCTCGATTTCCTCAATCCGTTCGCGAGATATGGGAGTTTGAAGTTATGGATTGGTTGAGAAACCATCAAAGTTTTCGCAAGTCTGATACTCGAAACCAATAACTGGAATGGCCTAGGGGAAAAGTACACACACCATTGTAATCGGGCGAGTTTCTACTTTCAGATGCCACAGGAATTTCTCGATTTCCTCAATCTGTTCGGGAGATATGGTAGTTTGAAGTTAAGGAATGGTTGAGAAACCATCAAAATTTTCGCAAGTCTGATACTCGAAACCAATAAATACTATGGCCTAGGGCAAAAATACACATACCGTTGTAATCGGGCGAGTTCCTGCTTCCAGATGCATCAGGAATTTCTCGAGTTCGTCCATCCGTTCGCGATATATGGGAGTTTGAAGTTAAGGAATGGTTGAGAATCCATCAAAATTTTGGCAAGTCTGATACTCGAAACCACTAACTGGAATGGCCAAGGGGAAAAGTACACACACCATTGTAATTGGGCGAGTATCTGCTTTCAGATGCAACAGGAATTTCCCGAGTTCGTCAATCCGTTCGCCAGATATGGTAGTTTGAAGTTAAGGAATGGTTGAGAAACCATCAAAATTTTCGCAAGTCTGATACTCGAAACCAATAAATACTATGGCCTAGGGCAAAAATACACATACCGTTGTAATCGGGAGAGTTTCTACTTTCAGATGCAACAGAAATCTTTCGGATTCGTCAATCCGTTCGCGAAATATCGGAGTTTGGAATTAAGAGATGGTTGAGAAACCATCAAAATTATCGCAAGTCTGATTCTCGAAACCAATAACTACTATAGCCTAGGGCAAAAATACACATACCGTTGTAAACTGGCGAGTTTCTGCTTTCAGATGCAACAGGAATTTCTCGATTTCCTCAATCCGTTCGCGAGATATGGGAGTTTGAAGCTATGGAATGGTTGAGAAACCATCAAAATTTTCGGAATCTGATACTCGAAACCAATAACTACTATGGTCTAGGGCAAAAATACACATACCTTTGTAATCGGGCGAGTTTCTACTTTCAGATGCAACAGGAATTTCTCGATTTCCTCAATCCGTTCGCGAGATATGGGTGTTTGAAGTTAAGGAATTGTTAAGAAACCATCAAAATGTTCGCAAATCTGATACTCGAAACCAATAACTGGAATGGCTTAGTGGAAAAGTACACATACCGTTGTAATCGGGCGAGTTTCTACTTTCAGATGCCACAGGAATTTCCCGATTTCCTCAATCTGTTCGGGAGATATGGAAGTTTGAAGTTAAGGAATGGTTGAGAAACCATCAAAATTTTCGGAATCTGATACTCGAAACCAATAACTACTATGGTCTAGGGCAAAAATACACATACCTTTGTAATCGGGCGAGTTTCTACTTTCAGATGCAACAGGAATTTCTCGATTTCCTCAATCCGTTCGCGAGATATGGGTGTTTGAAGTTAAGGAATTGTTAAGAAACCATCAAAATGTTCGCAAATCTGATACTCGAAACCAATAACTGGAATGGCTTAGTGGAAAAGTACACATACCGTTGTAATCGGGCGAGTTTCTACTTTCAGATGCCACAGGAATTTCCCGATTTCCTCAATCTGTTCGGGAGATATGGAAGTTTGAAGTTAAGGAATGGTTGAGAAACCATCAAAATTTTCGGAATCTGATACTCGAAACCAATAACTACTATGGTCTAGGGCAAAAATACACATACCTTTGTAATCGGGCGAGTTTCTACTTTCAGATGCAACAGGAATTTCTCGATTTCCTCAATCCGTTCGCGAGATATGGGAGTTTGAAGTTATGGAATGGTTGAGAAACCATCAAAATTTTCGCAAGTCTAATACTCGAAACCAATAACTGGAATAGCCTAGGGAAAAAGTACACACACCGTTGTAATCGGGCAAGTTTCTACTTTCAGATACAACAGGAATTTCTCGAGTTCGTCAGTCCGTTCGCGAGATATGGGAGCTTGAAGTTAAGGAATGGTTGAGAAACCATCAAAGTTATCGCAAGTCTGATACTCGAAACCAATAACTACTATGGTCTAGAGCAAAAATACACATACCGTTGTAATCGGGCGAGTTTCTACTTTCAGATGCAACAGGAATTTCTCGAGTTCGTCAATCGGTTCGCGAGATATGGGAGTTTGAAGTTAAGGAATGGTTGAGAAACCATCAAAAATTTAGCAAGTCTGATACTCGAAACCAATAACTACTATGGCCTAGGGCAAAAATACACATACCGTTGCATTCGGGCGACTTTCTGCTTTCAGATGCAACAGGAATTTCTCGTGTTCGTCAATCCGTTCACGAGATATGGGAGTTTGAAGTTAAGGAATCGTTGAGAAACAATCAAAATTTTCGGAAGTCTGATACTCGAAACCAATAAATACTATGGCCTAGGGCAAAAATACACATACCGTTGTAATCGGGCGAGTTCCTGCTTCCAGATGCATCAGGAATTTCTCGAGTTCGTCAATCCGTTCGCGATATATGGGAGTTTGAAGTTAAGGAATGGTTGAGAATCCATCAAAATTTTGGCAAGTCTGATACTCGAAACCACTAACTGGAATGGCCAAGGGCAAAAGTACACACACCATTGTAATTGGGCGAGTATCTGCTTTCAGATGCAAGAGGAATTTCCCGAGTTCGTCGATCCGTTCGCGAGATATGGGAGTTTGAAGTTAAGGAATGGTTGAGAAACCATCAAAATTTTCGCAAGTCTGATACTCGAAACCAATAACTACAACGGCCTAGGGGAAATATACACATACGGTTGTAATCGGGAGAGTTTCTACTTTCAGATGCAACAGAAATCTTTCGGATTCGTCAATCCGTTCGGGAAATATCGGAGTTTGGAATTAAGAGATGGTTGAGAAACCATCAAAATTATCGCAAGTCTGATACTCGAAACCAATAACTACTATAGCCTGGGGCAAAAATACACATACCGTGGTAATCGGGCGAGTTTCTGCTTTCAGATGCAACAGGAATTTCTCGAGTTCGTCAATCCGTTCGCGAGATATGCGAGTTTGAAATTAAGGAATGGTTGAGAAACCATCAATGTTATCGCAAGTCTGATACTCGAAACCAATAACTACTATGGTCTAGAGCAAAAATACACATACCGTTGTAATCGGGCGAGTTTCTACTTTCAGATGCAACAGGAATTTCTCGAGTTCGGCTATCGGTTCGCGAGATATGGGAGTTTGAAGTTAAGGAATGGTTGAGAAACCATCAAAGTTTTCGCAAGTCTGATACTCGAAACCAATAACTACAATGGCCTAGGGGAAACATACAAATACTGTTGTAATCGGGCGCGCTTCTGCTTTCAGATTCAACAGGAATTTCTCGAGTTCGTCAATCCGTTCGCGAGATATGGGAGATTGAAGTTAAGGAATTATTGAGAAACCATCAAAATTTTCGCAAGTCTTATACGCGAAACCAATAACTACTTTGGCCTAGGGCAAAAATGCACTTACCGTTGTAATCGGGCGAGTTTCTGCTTTCAGATGCAACAGGAATTTCTCGAGTTCGTCAATCCGTTCGCGATATATGGGAGTTTGAAGTTATGGAATGGTTGAGAAACCATCAAAATTTTCGCAAGTCTGATACTCGAAACGAACAACTGGAATGGCCTAGGGGAAAAGTACACACACCGTTGTAATCGGGCAAGTTTCTACTTTCAGATACAACAGGAATTTCTCGAGTTCGTCAATCAGTACGCGAGATATGGGAGCTTGAAGTTAAGGAATGGTTGAGAAACCATCAAAATTTTCGGAATCTGCTACTCGAAACCATTAACTACTATGGCCTAGGGCAAGAATACACATACCGTGGTAATCGGGCGAGTTTCTACTTTCAGATGCAACAGGAATTTCCCGAGTTCGTCAATCTGTTCGCGAGATATGGGAGTTTGAAGTTAAGGAATGGTTGAGAAACCATCAAAATTTTCGCAAGTCTGATACTCGAAACCAATAACCGGAATGGCCTAGGGGAAAAGTACACACACCATTGTAATTGGGCGAGTTTCTGCTTTCAGATGCAACAGGAATTTCCCGAGTTCGTCCATCCGTTCGCGAGATATGGGAGTTTGAAGTTAAGGAATGGTTGAGAAACCATCAAAATTTTCGCAAGTCTGATACTCGAAACCAATAACTACAACGGCCTAGGGGAAATATACACATACGGTTGTAATCGGGAGAGTTTCTACTTTCAGATGCAACAGAAATCTTTCGGATTCGTCAATCCGTTCGGGAAATATCGGAGTTTGGAATTAAGAGATGGTTGAGAAACCATCAAAATTATCGCAAGTCTGATACTCGAATCTACGCGGGAATGGTCCACTCGGTGGCCCTATACGGGGCCCCCGTTTGGGCGGGCGACCTGGCCGCCTCCCGGCGCAGCAAGGTATTGCTGCGCCGGGTTCAAAGGCGGCTTGCATTGCGGATCGCCCGGGGGTACCGGACCGTTTCGTATGAGGCGGCGAGCGTCCTGTCAGGGCTACCCCCGGCGGACTTGATCGCGGGCGCGCATGCGGCTTTCTACGAGGGCCGCATGCGCGCCCGCGAGGATGGGGTGGTCCTGGCGGGATGCGAGGTGGAGGCCCTCAGGCGCCAGGCCCGGGAGTCCATGCTGCAGCTTTGGCAGCAGCGGCTGGCCGAGCCGTTGTTCGGCCAGAGGACTGTCCGGGCTATCCGGCCGGTCCTGTTTGAGTGGCTGGGTAGGCGCTTCGGCTCACTCACCTACCGGTTGGTGCAGGTGCTGTCCGGGCACGGATGCTTCGGACAGTGCCTGTGCCGGATCGGTGTGGAGGAGGCGGCGCGCTGCTGGCACTGTCCAGCGGACGAGGACACGGCGCAACACACCCTCGAGGTGTGTCCGGCCTGGGGGGTGGAGCGCCGTGTCCTCACGGCCGTGATTGGGGCGGACCTATCGCTGCCGGGCGTGGTACAGGCCATGCTCGGCAGCGAGACGAAGTGGCGGGCCGTGTCCTCCTTCTGCGAGGAGGTAATCTCGCAGAAGGAGGCCGCGAGCCGCATTCGCGAGAGCGGGCGTCCGCGAGCGAGGCCCCGTCCGAGGCCGGGGGCGGGTGGGCCTCCGGAAGGGCCGGGGAGGCCACCCTGAGAGCGGCGGGCGGGGGTGCGTAGCCCTTGAGGCTCGTGCCACCGCCCGTCGTGTGAAGGGTGGGAAGAGTAAGGGACGGCGACGCTCTCGAGGGCGGAGAGGCCAGAGCCGCCCTCGGGAGCGTACGGCCGGGTGCGGCCGCGCCGACGGCACGGTCCCAGGGCCGTGCCTCCGGCGCGGCTATGGGGGCCGTGGGCGGTCGCGAGTGTGGGACTCGCGGCCGCCCTCGGGCGGCCCCCGGGAGTGGGACGTCGGAGCAGTGTGGCCCTGCTCCGACGTCGGGCGCCAGAGCGCCGAGGAGAAAACAGGGAAGGGAGGGTGAAGTACCCCCTCCCTTCCCTGGAACGGGAGGACACGGGCGCGAGAGCCCTGCACGGGGGAGCACCTGATGTTATGATGTCTTCGGTCCCAGGTGCTCCCCCTGCATAGTGCGAGGATGGCCACCGTGGTGGGTTTTAGTGGGTAGGTCCCGCGCCCGATGGGTTTCCTCCGGGCGCGGGGAATCCCACACTCCCCCCGCCCCTCCCCAGGCGGCGGGGGGGTCTTTCGAAGATTTCCCCCACGTTAAAAAAAAAAAAAAAAAGTCTGATACTCGAAACCAATAACTACTATAGCCTGGGGCAAAAATACACATACCGTGGTAATCGGGCGAGTTTCTGCTTTCAGATGCAACAGGAATATCTCGAGTTCGTCAATCCGTTCGCGAGATATGCGAGTTTGAAATTAAGGAATGATTGAGAAACCATCAATGTTATCGCAAGTCTGATACTCGAAACCAATAACTACTATGGTCTAGAGCAAAAATACACATACCGTTGTAATCGGGCGAGTTTCTACTTTCAGATGCAACAGGAATTTCTCGAGTTCGGCTATCGGTTCGCGAGATATGGGAGTTTGAAGTTAAGGAATGGTTGAGAAACCATCAAAGTTTTCGCAAGTCTGATACTCGAAACCAATAACTACAATGGCCTAGGGGAAACATACAAATACTGTTGTAATCGGGCGCGCTTCTGCTTTCAGATTCAACAGGAATTTCTCGAGTTCGTCAATCCGTTCGCGAGATATGGGAGATTGAAGTTAAGGAATTATTGAGAAACCATCAAAATTTTCGCAAGTCTTATACGCGAAACCAATAACTACTTTGGCCTAGGGCAAAAATGCACTTACCGTTGTAATCGGGCGAGTTTCTGCTTTCAGATGCAACAGGAATTTCTCGAGTTCGTCAATCCGTTCGCGATATATGGGAGTTTGAAGTTATGGAATGGTTGAGAAACCATCAAAATTTTCGCAAGTCTGATACTCGAAACCAATAACTACTATGGCCTAGGGCAAAAATACACATACCGTTGTAAACGGGCGAATTTCTGCTATCAGATGCAACAGGAATTTCTCGAGTTCGTCAATCCGTTCGCGAGATATGGGAGTTTGAAGTTATGGAATGGTTGAGAAACCATCAAAATTTTCGCAAGTCTGATACTCGAAACAAATAAGTACTATGACCTAGGGCAAAAATACACATACCGTTGTAATCGGGCGAGTTTCTGCTTTCAGATGCAACAGGAATTTCTCGATTTCCTCAATCCGTTCGCGAGATATGGGAGTTTGAAGTTATGGAATTGTTGAGAAACCATCAAAGTTTTCGCAAGTCTGATACTCGAAACCAAAAACTGGAATGGCCTAGGGGAAAAGTACACACACCATTGTAATCGGGCGAGTTTCTACTTTCAGATGCCACAGGAATTTCTCGATTTCCTCAATCTGTTCGGGAGATATGGGAGTTTGAAGTTAAGGAATGGTTGAGAAACCATCAAAATTTTCGCAAGTCTGATACTCGAAACCAATAAATACTATGGCCTAGGGCAAAAATACACATACCGTTGTAATCGGGCGAGTTCCTGCTTCCAGATGCATCAGGAATTTCTCGAGTTCGTCAATCCGTTCGCGATATATGGGAGTTTGAAGTTAAGGAATGGTTGAGAATCCATCAAAATTTTGGCAAGTCTGATACTCGAAACCACTAACTGGAATGGCCAAGGGGAAAAGTACACACACCATTGTAATTGGGCGAGTATCTGCTTTCAGATGCAACAGGAATTTCCCGAGTTCGTCAATCCGTTCGCGAGATATGGGAGTTTGAAGTTAAGGAATAGTTGAGAAACCATAAAAATTTTCGCAATTCTGATACTCGAAACCAATAACTACAACGGCCTAGGGGAAATATACACATACCGTTGTAATCGGGAGAGTTTCTACTTTCAGATGCAACAGAAATCTTTCGGATTCGTCAATCCGTTCGCGAAATATCGGAGTATGGAATTAAGAGATGGTTGAGAAACCATCAAAATTATCGCAAGTCTGATTCTCGAAACCAATAACTACTATAGCCTAGGGCAAAAATACACATACCGTTGTAAACTGGCGAGTTTCTGCTTTCAGATGCAACAGGAATTTCTCGATTTCCTCAATCCGTTCGCGAGATATGGGAGTTTGAAGTTATGGAATGGTTGAGAAACCATCAAAATTTTCGCAAGTCTGATACTCGAAACCAATAAATACTATGGCCTAGGGCAAAAATACACATACCGTTGTAAACGGGCGAGTTTCTGCTTTCAGATGCAACAGGAATTTCTCGAGTTCGTCAATCCGTTCGCGAGATATGGGAGTTTGAAGTTACGGAATGGTTGAGAAACCATCAAAATTTTCCCAAGTCTGATACTCGAAACCAATAACTGGAATGGCCTAGGGGAAATATACACATACCGTTGTAATCGGGAGAGTTTCTACTTTCAGATGCAACAGAAATCTTTCGGATTCGTCAATCCGTTCGCGAAATATCGGAGTTTGGAATTAAGAGATGGTTGAGAAACCATCAAAATTATCGCAAGTCTGATTCTCGAAACCAATAACTACTATAGCCTAGGGCAAAAATACACATACCGTTGTAAACTGGCGAGTTTCTGCTTTCAGATGCAACAGGAATTTCTCGATTTCCTCAATCCGTTCGCGAGATATGGGAGTTTGAAGTTATGGAATGGTTGAGAAACCATCAAAATTTTCGCAAGTCTGATACTCGAAACCAATAAATACTATGGTCTAGGGCAAAAATACACATACCTTTGTAATCGGGCGAGTTTCTACTTTCAGATGCAACAGGAATTTCTCGATTTCCTCAATCCGTTCGCGAGATATGGGAGTTTGAAGTTATGGAATGGTTGAGAAACCATCAAAATTTTCGCAAGTCTGATACTCGAAACCAATAACTGGAATAGCCTAGGGAAAAAGTACACACACCGTTGTAATCGGGCAAGTTTCTACTTTCAGATACAACAGGAATTTCTCGAGTTCGTCAGTCCGTTCGCGAGATATGGGAGCTTGAAGTTAAGGAATGGTTGAGAAACCATCAAAATTTTCGGAATCTGCTACTCGAAACCATTAACTACTATGGTCTAGGGCAAGAATACACATACCGAGGCAATCGGGCGAGTTTCTGCTTTCAGATGCAACAGGAATTTCTCGAGTTCGTCAATCCGTTCGCGAGATATGCGAGTTTGAAATTAAGGAATGGTTGAGAAACCATCAAAGTTATCGCAAGTCTGATACTCGAAACCAATAACTACTATGGTCTAGAGCAAAAATACACATACCGTTGTAATCGGGCGAGTTTCTACTTTCAGATGCAACAGGAATTTCTCGAGTTCGTCAATCGGTTCGCGAGATATGGGAGTTTGAAGTTAAGGAATGGTTGAGAAACCATCAAAAATTTAGCAAGTCTGATACTCGAAACCAATAACTACTATGGCCTAGGGCAAAAATACACATACCGTTGCATTCGGGCGACTTTCTGCTTTCAGATGCAACAGGAATTTCTCGTGTTCGTCAATCCGTTCACGAGATATGGGAGTTTGAAGTTAAGGAATCGTTGAGAAACAATCAAAAATTTCGCAAGTCTGATACACGAAATCAATAACTGGAATGGCCTAGGGGAAAAGTACACACACCATTGTAATCGGGCGAGTTTCTACTTTCAAATGCAACAGGAATTTCTCGTGATCGTCAATCCGTTCGCGAGATATGGGAGTTTGAAGTTAAGGAATGATTGAGAAACCATCAAAGTTTTCGCAAGTCTGATACTCGAAACCAATAACTGGAATGGCCTAGGGGAAAACTACACACAGCATTGTAATCGGGCGAGTTTCTGCCTTCAGATGCAACAGGAATTTCTCGAGTTCGTCAATCCGTTCGCGAGATATGGGTGTGTGAAGTTAAGGAATTGTTAAGAAACCATCAAAATGTTCGAAAATCTGATACTCGAAACCAATAACTGGAATGGCTTAGTGGAAAAGTACACATACCGTTGTAATCGGGCGAGTTTCTACTTTCAGATGCCTCAGGAATTTCTCGATTTCCTCAATCTGTTCGGGAGATATGGGAGTTTGAAGTTAAGGAATGGTTGAGAAAACATCAAAATTTTCGCAAGTCTGATACTCGAAACCAATAAATACTATGGCCTAGGGCAAAAATACACATACCGTTGTAATCGGGCGAGTTCCTGCTTCCAGATGCATCAGGAATTTCTCGAGTTCGTCAATCCGTTCGCGATATATGGGAGTTTGAAGTTAAGGAATGGTTGAGGAACCATCAAAATTTTCGCAAGTCTGATACTCGAAACCAATAACTGGAATGGCCTAGGGGAAAAGTACACACACCATTGTAATTGGGCGAGTTTCTGCTTTCAGTTGCCACAGGAATTTCTCGATTTCCTCAATCTGTTCGGGAGATATGGGAGTTTGAAGTTAAGGAATGGTTGAGAAACCATCAAAATTTTCGCAAGTCTGATACTCGAAACCAATAAATACTATGGCCTAGGGCAAAAATACACATACCGTTGTAATCGGGCGAGTTCCTGCTTCCAGATGCATCAGGAATTTCTCGAGTTCGTCAATCCGTTCGCGAGATATGGGAGTTTGAAGTTATGGAATGGTTGAGAAACCATCAAAATTTTCGCAAGTCTGATACTCGAAACGAATAACTGGAATGGCCTAGGGGAAAAGTACACACATCGTTGTAATCGGGCAAGTTTCTACTTTCAGATACAACAGGAATTTCTCGAGTTCGTCAATCAGTTCGCGAGATATGGGAGCTTGAAGTTTAGGAATGGTTGAGAAACCATCAAAATTTTCGGAATCTGCTACTCGAAACCATTAACTACTATGGCCTAGGGCAAGAATACACATACCGTGGTAATCGGGCGAGTTTCTGCTTTCAGGTGCAGCAGGAATTTCTCGAGTTCGTCAATCCGTTCGCGAGATATGCGAGTTTGAAATTAAGGAATGGTTGAGAAACCATCAAAGTTATCGCAAGTCTGATACTCGAAACCAATAACTACTATGGTCTAGAGCAAAAATACACATACCGTTGTAATCGGGCGACTTTCTGCTTTCAGATGCAACAGGAATTTCTCGTGTTCGTCAATCCGTTCACGAGATATGGGAGTTTGAAGTTAAGGAATCGTTGAGAAACAATCAAAAATTTCGCAAGTCTGATACACGAAATCAATAACTGGAATGGCCTAGGGGAAAAGTACACACACCATTGTAATCGGGCGAGTTTCTACTTTCAGATGCAACAGGAATTTCTCGTGATCGTCAATCCGTTCGCGAGATATGGGAGTTTGAAGTTAAGGAATGGTTGAGAAACCATCAAAGTTTTCGCAAGTCTGATACTCGAAATCAATAACTGGAATGGCCTAGGGGAAAAGTACACACACCATAGTAATCGGGCGAGTTTCTGCCTTCAGACGCAATAGGAATTTCTCGAGTTCGTCAATCCGTTCGCGAGATATGGGAGTTTGAAGTTATGGAATGGTTGAGAAACCATCAAAATTTTCGCAAGTCTGATACTCGAAACCAATAACTACTATGGCATAGGGGAAAAGTACACACACCATTATAATCGGGCGAATTTCTTCTATCAGATGCAACAGGAATTTCTCGAGTTCGTCAATCCGTTCGCGAGATATGGGAGTTTGAAGTAATGGAATGGTTGAGAAACCATCAAAGTTTTCGCAAGTCTGATACTCGAAACCAATAACTGGAATGGCCTAGGGGAAAAGTACACACACCATAGTAATCGGGCGAGTTTCTGCCTTCAGATGGAATAGGAATTTCTCCAGTTCGTCAATCCGTTCGCGAGATATGGGAGTTTGAAGTTATGGAATGGTTGAGAAACCATCAAAATTTTCGCAAGTCTGATACTCGAAACCAATAACTACTATGGCATAGGGGAAAAGTACACACACCATTGTAATCGGGCGAATTTCTTCTATCAGATGCAACAGGAATTTCTCGAGTTCGTCAATCCGTTCGCGAGATATGGGAGTTTGAAGTAATGGAATGGTTGAGAAACCATCAAAATTTTCGCAAGTCTGATACTCGAAACCAATAACTACTATGGCATAGGGGAAAAGTACACACACCATTGTAATTGGGCGAGTTTCTGCTTTCAGATGCAACAGAAATTTCCCGAGTTCGTCAATCCGTTCGCGAGATATGGGAGTTTGAAGTTAAGGAATGGTTGAGAAACCATCAAAATTTTCGCAAGTCTGATACTCGAAACCAATAACTACAACGGCCTAGGGGAAATATACACATACCGTTGTAATCGGGAGAGTTTCTACTTTCAGATGCAACAGAAATCTTTCGGATTCGTCAATCCGTTCGCGAAATATCGGAGTTTGGAATTAAGAGATGGTTGAGAAACCATCAAAATTATCGCAAGTCTGATTCTCGAAACCAATAACTACTATAGCCTAGGGCAAAAATACACACACCATTGTAATCGGGCGAGTTTCTGCCTTTAGATGCGATTGGAATTTCTCGAGTTCGTCAATCCGTTCGCGGGATATGGGAGTTTGAATTTAAGGAATGGTTGAGAAACCGTCAAAATTTTCGCAAGTCTGATACTCGAAACCAATAGCTACTATGGCCTAGGGCAAAAATGCACATACCGTTGTAATCGGGCGAGTTTCTGCTTTCAGATGCAACAGGAATTTCTCGAGTTCGTCAATCCGTTCGCGATATATTGGAGTTTGAAGTTTTGGAATGGTTGAGAAACCATCAAAATTTTCGCAAGTCTGATACTCGAAACCAATAACTACTATGGCCTAGGGCAAAAATGCACATACCGTTGTAATCGGGCGAGTTTCTGCTTCCAGATTCAACAGGAATTTCTCGTGTTCGTCAATCGGTTCGCGAGATATGGGAGTTTGAGGTTATGGAATGGTTGAGAAACCATCAAAATTTTCGCAAGTCTGATACTAGAAACCAATAACTACTATGGCCTAGGGCAAAAATACACATACCGTGGTAATCGGGCGAGTTTCTGCTTTCAGATGCAACAGGAATTTCTCGAGTTCGTCAATCCGTTCGCGAGATATGGGATTTTGAAGTTAAGGAATGGTTGAGAAACCATCAAAGTTTTCGCAAGTCTGATACTCGAAACCAATAACTGGAATGGCCTAGGGGAAAAGTACACATACCGTTGTAATGGGGCGAGTTTCTACTTTCAGATGCAACAGGAATTTCTCGATTTCCTCAATCCGTTCGCGAGATATGGGAGTTTGAAGTTAAGGAATGGTTGAGAAACCATCAAAATTTTCGCAAATCTGATACTCGAAACCAATAACTACTATGGCCTAGGGCAAAAATAGACATACCGTTGTAATCGGGCGAGTTTCTGCTTTCAGCTGCAACAGGAATTTCTCGAGATCGTCAATTAGTTCGCGAGATATGGGAGTTTGAAGTTAAGGAATGGTTGAGAAACCGTCAAAATTTTCGCAAGTATGATACTCGAAACCAATAACTACTATGGCCTAGGGCAAAAATACACATACCGTTGTATTCGGGCGAGTTTCTGCTTTCAAATACAACAGGAATTTCTCGTGTTCGTCAATCCGTTCGCGAGATATGGGAGTTTTAAGTTAAGGAATGGTTGAGAAACCATCAAAATTTTCGGAATCTGATACTAGAAACCAATAACTACTATGGTCTAGGGCAAAAATACACATACCGTTGTAATTGGGCGAGTTTCTGCTTTCAGATGCAACCGGAATTTCTCGAGTTCGTCAATCGGTTCGCGAGATATGGGAGTTTGAATTCAAGGAATGGTTGAGAGTCCATTAAAATTTTCGCAAGTCTGATACTCGAAACCAATAACTACTATGGCCTAGGGCAAAAATACACATACAGTTGTAAACGGGCGAGTTTCTGCTTTCAGATGCAACAGGAATTTCTCGAATTCGTCAATCCGTTCGCGAGATATGGGAGATTGAAGTTACGGAATGGTTGAGAAACCATCAAAATTTTCGGAATCTGATACTAGAAACCAATAACTACTATGGTCTAGGGCAAAAATACACATACCGTTGTAATTGGGCGAGTTTCTGCTTTCAGATGCAACCGGAATTTCTCGAGTTCGTCAATCGGTTCGCGAGATATGGGAGTTTGAATTCAAGGAATGGTTGAGAGTCCATTAAAATTTTCGCAAGTCTGATACTCGAAACCAATAACTACGATGGCCTAGGGCAAAAATACACATACCGTTGTATTCGGGCGAGTTTCTGCTTTCAAATACAACAGGAATTTCTCGTGTTCGTCAATCCGTTCGCGAGATATGGGAGTTTTAAGTTAAGGAATGGTTGAGAAACCATCAAAATTTTCGGAATCTGATACTAGAAACCAATAACTACTATGGTCTAGGGCAAAAACACATACCGTTGTAATTGGGCGAGTTTCTGCTTTCAGATGCAACCGGAATTTCTCGAGTTCGTCAATCGGTTCGCGAGATATGGGAGTTTGAATTCAAGGAATGGTTGAGAGTCCATTAAAATTTTCGCAAGTCTGATACTCGAAACCAATAACTACTATGGCCTAGGGCAAAAATACACATACAGTTGTAAACGGGCGAGTTTCTGCTTTCAGATGCAACAGGAATTTCTCGAATTCCTCAATCCGTTCGCGAGATATGGGAGTTTGAAGTTAAGGAATAGTTGAGAAACCATCAAAATTTTCGCAAGTCAGATACTCGAAACCAATAACTACTATGGCCTAGGGCAAAAATACACATACCGTTGTAATCGGGCGAATTTCTGCTATCAGATGCAACAGGAATTTCTCGAGTTCTACAATCCGTTCGCGAAATATCGGAGTTTGGAATTAAGAAATGGTTGAGAAACCATCAAAATTTTCGCAAGTCTGATACTCGAAACCAATAACTACTATGGCCTAGGGCAAATATAGACATACCGTTGTAATCGGGCGAGTTTCTGCTTTCAGATGCAACAGGAATTTCTCGAGATCGTCAATCAGTTCGCGAGATATGGGAGTTTGAAGTTAAGGAATGGTTGAGAAACCATCAAAATTTTCGGAATCTGATACTCGAAACCAATAACTACTATGGTCTAGGGCAAAAATACACATACCGTTGTAAACGAGCGAGTTTCTGCTTTCAGATGCAACAGGAATTTCTCGAGTTCGTCAATCCGTTCGCGAGATATGGGAGTTTGAAGTTACGGAATGGTTGAGAAACCATCAAAATTTTCGCAAATCTGATACTCGAAACCAATAACTGGAATGGCCCAGGGGAAAAGTACACACACCGTTCTAATCGGGCGAGTTTCTACTTTCAGATGCATGAGGAATTTCTCGAGTTCGTCACTCCGTTCGCGAGATATAGGAGTCTGAAGTTAAGGAATTGTTGAGAAACCATCAAAATGTTCGCAAGTCTGATACTCGAAACCAATAACTACAATGGCCTAGGGGAATAATACACATACCGTTGTAATCGGGAGAGTTTCTACTTTCAGATGCAACAGAAATTTTTCGAATTCGTCAATCCGTTCGCGAAATATCGGAGTTTGGAATTAAGAGATGGTTGAGAAACCACCAAAATTTTCGCAAGTCTGATACTCGAAACCAATAACTACAATGGCCTAGGGCAAAAATAGACATACCGTTGTAATCGGGCGAGTTTCTGCTTTCAGATGCAACAGGAATTTCTCGAGATCGTCAATCAGTTCGCGAGATATGGGAGTTTGAAGTTAAGGAATGGTTGTGAAACCATCAAAATTTTCGGAATCTGATACTCGAAACCAATAACTACTATGGTCTAGGGCAAAAATGCACATACCGTTGTAATCGGGCGAGTTTCTGCTTTCAGATGCAACAGGAATTTCTCGAGTTCGTCAATCCGTTCGCGAGATATGGGAGTTTGAAGTAACGGAATGGTTGAGAAACCATCAAAATTTTCGCAAATCTGATACTCGAAACCAATAACTGGAATGGCCCAGGGGAAAAGTACACACACCATTCTAATCGGGCGAGTTTCTACTTTCAGATGCATGGGGAATTTCTCGAGTTCGTCAATCCGTTCGCGATATATGGGAGTTTGAAGTCATGGAATGGTTGAGAAACCATCAAAATTTTCGCATGTCTGATACTCGAAACCAATAACTACTATGGCCTAGGGCAAAAATACACATACCGTTGTAAACGGGCGAATTTCTGCTATCAGATGCAATAGGAATTTCTCGAGTTCGTCAATCCGTTCATGAGATATGGGAGCTTGAAGTTATGGAATGGTTGAGAAACCATCAAAATTTTCGCAAGTCTGATACTCGAAACCAATAACTGGAATGGCCTAGGAGAAAAGTACACACACCATTGTAATCGGGCGAGTTTCTACTTTCAGATGCAACAGGAAATTCTCGAGTTCGTCAATCCGTTCGCGAGATATGGGAGTTTGAAGTAATGGAATGGTTGAGAAACCGTCACAATTTTCGCAAGTCTGATACTCGAAACCAATAACTACAGTGGCCTAGGGCAAAAATAGACATACCGTTGTGATCGGGCGAGTTTCTGCTTTCAGATGCAACAGGAATTTCTCGAGATCGTCAATCAGTTCGCGAGATATGGGAGTTTGCAGTTAAGGAATGGTTGAGAAACCATCAAAATTTTCGGAATCTGATACTCGAAACCAATAACTACTATGGTCTAGGGCAAAAATACACATACCGTTGTAATCGGGCGAGTTTCTGCTTTCAGATGCAACAGGAATTTCTCGAGTTCGTCAATCCGTTCGCGAGATATGGGAGTTTGAAGTTAAGGAATGGTTGAGAAACCATCAAAATTTTCGCAAGTCTGATACTCGAAACCAATAACTGGAATGGCCTAGGGGAAAAGTACACACACCATTGTAATCGGGCGAGTTTCTACTTTCAGATGCAACAGGAATTTCTCGAGTTCGTCAATCCGTTCGCGAGATATGGGAGTTTGAAGTAATGGAATGGTTGAGAAACCATCAAAATTTTAGCAAGTCTGATACTCGAAACCAATAACTACATTGGCCTAGGGAAAAAATACACATACCGTTGTAATCGGGAGAGTTTCTTCTTTCAGATGCAACAGAAATTTATCGGATTCGTCAATCCGTTCGCGAAATATCGGAGTATGGAATTAAGAGATGGTTGAGAAACCACCAAAATTTTCGCAAGTCTGATACTCGAAACCAATAACTACAATGGCCTAGGGTAAAAATAGACATACCGTTGTAATCGGGCGAGTTTCTGCTTTCAGATGCAACAGGAATTTCTCGAGATCGTCAATCAGTTCGCGAGATATGGGAGTTTGAAGTTAAGGAATGGTTGAGAAACCATCAAAATTTTCGGAATCTGATACTCGAAACCAATAACTACTATGGTCTAGGGCAAAAATACACATACCGTTGTAATCGGGCGTGTTTCTGCTCTCAGTTGCAACAGGAATTTCTCGAGTTCGTCAATCCTTTCACGAGATATGCGAGTTTGAAATTAAGGAATGGTTGAGAAGCCATCAAAATTTTTGCAAGTCTGATACTCGAAACAAATAACTACAATGGCCAAGTGGAAAAATACACATACCGTTGTAATCCGGCGAGTTTCTACTTTCAGATGCAACAGGAATTTCTCGATTTCCTCAATCCGTTCGCGAGATATGCGAGTTTGAAGTTAAGGAATGGTTGAGAAACCATCAAAATTTTCGCAAGTCTGATACTCGAAACCAATAACTACTATGGCCTAGGGCAAAAATACACATACCGTTGTAATCGGGCGAATTTCTGCTATCAGATGCAACAGGAATTTCTCGAGTTCGTCAATCCGTTCGCGAAATATCGGAGTTTGGAATTAAGAGATGGTTGAGAAACCATCAAAATTTTCGCAAGTCTGATACTCGAAACCAATAACTACAATGGCCTAGGGGAAAAATACCCACACCGTTGTAATCGGGAGAGTTTCTACTTTCAGATGCAACAGAAATTTTTCGGATTCGTCAATCCTTTCGCGAAATATCGGGGTTTGGAATTAAGAGATGGTTGAGAAACCATCAAAATTTTCGCAAGCCTGATACTCGAAACCAATAACTACAGTGGCCTAAGGGAAAAATACACATACCGTTGTAATCGGGAGAGTTTCTACAATCAGATGCAACAGAAATTTTTCGGATTCGTCAATCCGTTCGCGAAATATCGGAGTATGGAATTAAGAGATGGTTGAGAAACCACCAAAATTTTCGCAAGTCTGATACTCGAAACCAATAACTACAATGGCCTAGAGTAAAAATAGACATACCGTTGTAATCGGGCGAGTTTCTGCTTTCAGATGCAACAGGAATTTCTCGAGATCGTCAATCAGTTCGCGAGATATGGGAGTTTGAAGTTAAGGAATGGTTGAGAAACCATCAAAATTTTCGGAATCTGATACTCGAAACCAATAACTACTATGGTCTAGGGCAAAAATACACATACCGTTGTAATCGGGCGTGTTTCTGCTCTCAGTTGCAACAGGAATTTCTCGAGTTCGTCAATCCTTTCACGAGATATGCGAGTTTGAAATTAAGGAATGGTTGAGAAGCCATCAAAATTTTTGCAAGTCTGATACTCGAAACAAATAACTACAATGGCCAAGTGGAAAAATACACATACCGTTGTAATCCGGCGAGTTTCTACTTTCAGATGCAACAGGAATTTCTCGATTTCCTCAATCCGTTCGCGAGATATGCGAGTTTGAAGTTAAGGAATGGTTGAGAAACCATCAAAATTTTCGCAAGTCTGATACTCGAAACCAATAACTACTATGGCCTAGGGCAAAAATACACATACCGTTGTAATCGGGCGAATTTCTGCTATCAGATGCAACAGGAATTTCTCGAGTTCGTCAATCCGTTCGCGAAATATCGGAGTTTGGAATTAAGAGATGGTTGAGAAACCATCAAAATTTTCGCAAGTCTGATACTCGAAACCAATAACTACAATGGCCTAGGGGAAAAATACCCACACCGTTGTAATCGGGAGAGTTTCTACTTTCAGATGCAACAGAAATTTTTCGGATTCGTCAATCCGTTCGCGAAATATCGGGGTTTGGAATTAAGAGATGGTTGAGAAACCATCAAAATTTTCGCAAGCCTGATACTCGAAACCAATAACTACAGTGGCCTAAGGGAAAAATACACATACCGTTGTAATCGGGAGAGTTTCTACAATCAGATGCAACAGAAATTTTTCGGATTCGTCAATCCGTTCGCGAAATATCGGAGTATGGAATTAAGAGATGGTTGAGAAACCACCAAAATTTTCGCAAGTCTGATACTCGAAACCAATAACTACAATGGCCTAGGGCAAAAATAGACATACCGTTGTAATCGGGCGAGATTCTGCTTTCAGATGCAACTGGAATTTCTCGAGTTCGTCAATCCTTTCGCGATATATGCGAGTTTGAAGTTAAGGAATGGTTGAGAAACCATCAAAATTTTCGCAAGTCTGATACTCGAAACCAATATCTGGAATGTCCCAGGGGAAAAGTACACACACCATTGTAATCGGGCGAGTTTCTACTTTCTGATGCAACAGAAATTTTTCGGATTCGTCAATCCGTTCCCGAAATATCGGAGTTTGGAATTAAGAGATGGTTGAGAAACCCTCAAAATTTTAGCAAGTCTGATACTCGAATCCAATAACTACTATGGTCTAGGGCAAAAATGCACATACCGTTGTAATCGGGCGAGTTTCTGCTTACAGATGCAACAGGAATTTCTCGAGTTCGTCAATCCGTTCGCGATATATGGGAGTTTGAAGTTATGGAATGGTTGAGAAACCATCAAAATTTTCGCAAGTCTGATACTCGAAACCAATAACAACTATGGCCTAGGCCAAAAATACACATACCGTTGTAATCGGGCGAGTTTCTGCTTTCAGATGCAACAGGAATTTCTCGAGTTCGTCAATCCGTTCGCGATATATGGGAGTTTGAAGTTAAGGAATGGTTGAGAAACCATCAAAATTTTCGCAAGTCTGATACTCGAAACCAATAACTACAATGGCCTAGGGCAAAAATAGACATACCGTTGTAATCGGGCGAGTTTCTGCTTTCAGATGCAATAGGAATTTCTCGAGATCGTCAATCAGTTCGCGAGATATGGGAGTTTGAAGTTAAGGAATGGCTGAGAAACCGTCAAAATTTTCGGAATCTGATACTCGAAACCAATAACTACTGTGGTCTAGGGCAAAAGTACACATACCGTTGTAATCGGGCGAGTTTCTGCTTTCAGTTGCAACAGGAATTTCTCGAGTTCGTCAATCCGTTCGCGAAATATCGGAGTTTGGAATTAAGAGATGGTTGAGAAACCATCAAAATTTTCGCAAGTCTGATACTCGAAACCAATAACTACAATGGCCTAGGGGAAAAATACCCATACCGTTGTAATCGGGAGAGTTTCTACTTTCAGATGCAACAGAAATTTTTCGGATTCGTCAATCCATTCGCGAAATATCGGAGTTTGGAATTAAGAGATGGTTGAGAACCCATCAAAATTTTCGCAAGTCTGATACTCGAAACCAATAACTACTATGGCCTAGGGCAAAGATGCACATACCGTTGTAGTCGGGCGAGTTTCTGCTTTCAGATGCAACAGGAATTTCTCGAGTTCCTCAATCCGTTCGCGATATATGGGAGTTTGAAGTTAAGGAATGGTTGAGAAACCATCAAAATTTTCGCAAGTCTGATACTCGAAACCAATAACTACAGTGGCCTAGGGGAAAAATACACATACCGTTGTAATCGGGAGAGTTTCTACAATCAGATGCAACAGAAATTTTTCGGATCCGTCAATCCGTTCGCGAAATATCGGAGTTTGGAATTAAGAGATGGTTGAGAAACCATCAAAATTTTCGCAAGTCTGATACTCGAAACCAATAACTACAATGGCCTAGGGCAAAAATACACATACCGTTGTAATCGGGCGAGTTTCTGCTTTCAGATGCAACAGGAATTTCTCGAGTTCGTCAATCCGTTCGCGATATATGGGAGTTTGAAGTTAAGGAATGGTTGAGAAACCATCAAAATTTTCGGAATCTGATACTCGAAACCAATAACTACTATGGTCTAGGGCAAAAATAGACATACCGTTGTAATCGGGCGAGATTCTGCTTTCAGATGCAACTGGAATTTCTCGAGTTCGTCAATCCTTTCGCGATATATGCGAGTTTGAAATTAAGGTATGATTGAGAAACCATCAAAATTTTCGCAAGTCTGATACTCGAAAGCAATAACTACAATGGCCTAGGGGAAAAATACACATACCCTTGTAATCGGGCGAGTTTCTACTTTCAGATGCAACAGAAATTTTTCGGATTCGTCAATCCGTTCGCGAAATATCGGAGTTTGGAATTAAGAGATGGTTGAGAAACCCTCAAAATTTTCGCAAGTCTGATACCCGAAACCAATAACTACTATGGTCTAGGGCAAAAATACACATATCGTTGTAATCGGGCGAGTTTCTACTTTCAGATGCAACAGGAATTTCTCGATTTCCTCAATGCGTTCGCGAGATATGGGAGTTTGAAGTTATGGAATGGTTGAGAAACCATCAAAATTTTCGCAAGTCTGTTACGCGAAACCAATAACTACTATGGCCTAGGGCAAAAATAGACATACCGTTGTAAACGGGCGAGTTTCTGCTTTCAGATGCAACAGGAATTTCTCGAGTTCGTCAATCCGTTCGCGAGATATGGGAGTTTGAAGTTAAGGTATGATTGAGAAACCATCAAAATTTTCGCAAGTCTGATACTCGAAAGCAATAACTACAATGGCCTAGGGGAAAAATACGCATACCCTTGTAATCGGGCGAGTTTCTACTTTCAGATGCAACAGGAATTTCTCGAGTTCGTCAATCCGTTCGCGAGATATGCGAGTTTGAAGTTAAGGAATGGCTGAGAAACCATCAAAATTTTAGGAATCTGATACTCGAAACCAATAACTACTGTGGTCTAGGGCAAAAGTACACATACCGTTGTAATCGGGAGAGTTTCTACTTTCAGATGCAACAGAAATTTTTCGGATTCGTCAATCCGTTCGCGAAATATCGGGGTTTGGAATTAAGAGATGGTTGAGAAACCATCAAAATTTTCGCAAGCCTGATACTCGAAACCAATAACTACAGTGGCCTAAGGGAAAAATACACATACCGTTGTAATCGGGAGAGTTTCTACAATCAGATGCAACAGAAATTCTTCGGATTCGTCAATCCGTTCGCGAAATAACGGAGTTTGGAATTAAGAGATGGTTGAGGAGCCATCAAAATTTTCGCAAATCTGATACTCGAAACCAATAACTACAATGGCCTAGGGCAAAAATAGACATACCGTTGTAATCGGGCGAGTTTCTGCTTTCAGATGCAACAGGAATTTCTCGAGTTCGTCAATCCGTTCGCGATATATGGGAGTTTGAAGTTAAGGAATGGTTGAGAAACCATCAAAATTTTCGCAAGTCTGATACTCGAAACCAATAACTACAATGGCCTAGGGCAAAAATAGACATACCGTTGTAATCGGGCGAGTTTCTGCTTTCAGATGCAATAGGAATTTCTCGAGATCGTCAATCAGTTCGCGAGATATGGGAGTTTGAAGTTAAGGAATGGCTGAGAAACCGTCAAAATTTTCGGAATCTGATACTCGAAACCAATAACTACTGTGGTCTAGGGCAAAAGTACACATACCGTTGTAATCGGGCGAGTTTCTGCTTTCAGTTGCAACAGGAATTTCTCGAGTTCGTCAATCCGTTCGCGAAATATCGGAGTTTGGAATTAAGAGATGGTTGAGAAACCATCAAAATTTTCGCAAGTCTGATACTCGAAACCAATAACTACAATGGCCTAGGGGAAAAATACCCATACCGTTGTAATCGGGAGAGTTTCTACTTTCAGATGCAACAGAAATTTTTCGGATTCGTCAATCCATTCGCGAAATATCGGAGTTTGGAATTAAGAGATGGTTGAGAACCCATCAAAATTTTCGCAAGTCTGATACTCGAAACCAATAACTACTATGGCCTAGGGCAAAGATGCACATACCGTTGTAGTCGGGCGAGTTTCTGCTTTCAGATGCAACAGGAATTTCTCGAGTTCCTCAATCCGTTCGCGATATATGGGAGTTTGAAGTTAAGGAATGGTTGAGAAACCATCAAAATTTTCGCAAGTCTGATACTCGAAACCAATAACTACAGTGGCCTAGGGGAAAAATACACATACCGTTGTAATCGGGAGAGTTTCTACAATCAGATGCAACAGAAATTTTTCGGATCCGTCAATCCGTTCGCGAAATATCGGAGTTTGGAATTAAGAGATGGTTGAGAAACCATCAAAATTTTCGCAAGTCTGATACTCGAAACCAATAACTACAATGGCCTAGGGCAAAAATACACATACCGTTGTAATCGGGCGAGTTTCTGCTTTCAGATGCAACAGGAATTTCTCGAGTTCGTCAATCCGTTCGCGATATATGGGAGTTTGAAGTTAAGGAATGGTTGAGAAACCATCAAAATTTTCGGAATCTGATACTCGAAACCAATAACTACTATGGTCTAGGGCAAAAATAGACATACCGTTGTAATCGGGCGAGATTCTGCTTTCAGATGCAACTGGAATTTCTCGAGTTCGTCAATCCTTTCGCGATATATGCGAGTTTGAAATTAAGGTATGATTGAGAAACCATCAAAATTTTCGCAAGTCTGATACTCGAAAGCAATAACTACAATGGCCTAGGGGAAAAATACACATACCCTTGTAATCGGGCGAGTTTCTACTTTCAGATGCAACAGAAATTTTTCGGATTCGTCAATCCGTTCGCGAAATATCGGAGTTTGGAATTAAGAGATGGTTGAGAAACCCTCAAAATTTTCGCAAGTCTGATACCCGAAACCAATAACTACTATGGTCTAGGGCAAAAATACACATATCGTTGTAATCGGGCGAGTTTCTACTTTCAGATGCAACAGGAATTTCTCGATTTCCTCAATGCGTTCGCGAGATATGGGAGTTTGAAGTTATGGAATGGTTGAGAAACCATCAAAATTTTCGCAAGTCTGTTACGCGAAACCAATAACTACTATGGCCTAGGGCAAAAATAGACATACCGTTGTAAACGGGCGAGTTTCTGCTTTCAGATGCAACAGGAATTTCTCGAGTTCGTCAATCCGTTCGCGAGATATGGGAGTTTGAAGTTAAGGTATGATTGAGAAACCATCAAAATTTTCGCAAGTCTGATACTCGAAAGCAATAACTACAATGGCCTAGGGGAAAAATACGCATACCCTTGTAATCGGGCGAGTTTCTACTTTCAGATGCAACAGGAATTTCTCGAGTTCGTCAATCCGTTCGCGAGATATGCGAGTTTGAAGTTAAGGAATGGCTGAGAAACCATCAAAATTTTAGGAATCTGATACTCGAAACCAATAACTACTGTGGTCTAGGGCAAAAGTACACATACCGTTGTAATCGGGAGAGTTTCTACTTTCAGATGCAACAGAAATTTTTCGGATTCGTCAATCCGTTCGCGAAATATCGGGGTTTGGAATTAAGAGATGGTTGAGAAACCATCAAAATTTTCGCAAGCCTGATACTCGAAACCAATAACTACAGTGGCCTAAGGGAAAAATACACATACCGTTGTAATCGGGAGAGTTTCTACAATCAGATGCAACAGAAATTCTTCGGATTCGTCAATCCGTTCGCGAAATAACGGAGTTTGGAATTAAGAGATGGTTGAGGAGCCATCAAAATTTTCGCAAATCTGATACTCGAAACCAATAACTACAATGGCCTAGGGCAAAAATAGACATACCGTTGTAATCGGGCGAGTTTCTACTTTCAGATGCATGAGGAATTTCTCGAGTTCGTCAATCCGTTCGCGAGATATGGGAGTTTGAAGTTAAGGAATTGTTGAGAAACCATCAAAATGTGCGCAAGTCTGATACTCGAAACCAATAACTACAATGGCCTAGGGGCAAAATACACATACCTTTGTAATCGGGAGAGTTTCTACTTTCAGATGCAACAGAAATTTTTCGGATTCGTCAATCCGTTCGCGAAATATCGGAGTTTGGAATTAAGAGATGGTTGAGAAACCCTCAAAATTTTCGCAAGTCTGATACTCGAAACCAATAACTACTATGGTCTAGGGCAAAAATGCACATACCGTTGTAATCGGGCGAGTTTCTGCTTTCAGATGCAACAGGAATGTCTCGAGAACGTCAATCAGTTCTCGAGATATGGGAGTTTGAAGTTAAGGAATGGTTGAGAAACCATCAAAATTTTCGGAATCTGATACTCGAAACCAATAACTACTATGGTCTAGGGCAAAAATACACATATCGTTGTAATCGGGCGAGTTTCTACTTTCAGATGCAACAGAAATTTTTCGGATTCGTCAATCCGTTCGCGAAATATCGGAGTTTGGAATTAAGAGATGGTTGAGAAACCATCAAAATTTTCGCAAGTCTGATACTTGAAACCAATAACTACAATGGCCTAGGGGAAAAATACCCATACCGTTGTAATCGGGAGAGTTTCTACTTTCAGATGCAACAGAAATTTTTCGGATTCGTCAATCCGTTCGCGAAATATCGGAGTTTGGAATTAAGAGATGGTTGAGAAACCATCAAAATTTTCGCAAGTCTGATACTCGAAACCAATAACTACTATGGTCTAGGGCAAAAATGCACATACCGTTGTAATCGGGCGAGTTTCTGCTTTCAGATGCAACAGGAATGTCTCGAGAACGTCAATCAGTTCGCGAGATATGGGAGTTTGAAGTTAAGGAAAGGTTGAGAAACCATCAAAACTTTCGGAATCTGATACTCGAAACCACTAACTACTATGGCCTAGGGGCAAAATACACATACCTTTGTAATCGGGAGAGTTTCTACAATCAGATGCAACAGAAATTTTTCGGATTCGTCAATCCGTTCGCGAAATATCGGAGTATGGAATTAAGAGATGGTTGAGAAACCACCAAAATTTTCGCAAGTCTGATACTCGAAACCAATAACTACAATGGCCTAGGGCAAAAATAGACATACCGTTGTAATCGGGCGAGATTCTGCTTTCAGATGCAACTGGAATTTCTCGAGTTCGTCAATCCTTTCGCGATATATGCGAGTTTGAAGTTAAGGAATGGTTGAGAAACCATCAAAATTTTCGCAAGTCTGATACTCGAAACCAATATCTGGAATGTCCCAGGGGAAAAGTACACACACCATTGTAATCGGGCGAGTTTCTACTTTCTGATGCAACAGAAATTTTTCGGATTCGTCAATCCGTTCCCGAAATATCGGAGTTTGGAATTAAGAGATGGTTGAGAAACCCTCAAAATTTTAGCAAGTCTGATACTCGAATCCAATAACTACTATGGTCTAGGGCAAAAATGCACATACCGTTGTAATCGGGCGAGTTTCTGCTTACAGATGCAACAGGAATTTCTCGAGTTCGTCAATCCGTTCGCGATATATGGGAGTTTGAAGTTATGGAATGGTTGAGAAACCATCAAAATTTTCGCAAGTCTGATACTCGAAACCAATAACAACTATGGCCTAGGCCAAAAATACACATACCGTTGTAATCGGGCGAGTTTCTGCTTTCAGATGCAACAGGAATTTCTCGAGTTCGTCAATCCGTTCGCGATATATGGGAGTTTGAAGTTAAGGAATGGTTGAGAAACCATCAAAATTTTCGCAAGTCTGATACTCGAAACCAATAACTACAATGGCCTAGGGCAAAAATAGACATACCGTTGTAATCGGGCGAGTTTCTGCTTTCAGATGCAATAGGAATTTCTCGAGATCGTCAATCAGTTCGCGAGATATGGGAGTTTGAAGTTAAGGAATGGCTGAGAAACCGTCAAAATTTTCGGAATCTGATACTCGAAACCAATAACTACTGTGGTCTAGGGCAAAAGTACACATACCGTTGTAATCGGGCGAGTTTCTGCTTTCAGTTGCAACAGGAATTTCTCGAGTTCGTCAATCCGTTCGCGAAATATCGGAGTTTGGAATTAAGAGATGGTTGAGAAACCATCAAAATTTTCGCAAGTCTGATACTCGAAACCAATAACTACAATGGCCTAGGGGAAAAATACCCATACCGTTGTAATCGGGAGGGTTTCTACTTTCAGATGCAACAGAAATTTTTCGGATTCGTCAATCCATTCGCGAAATATCGGAGTTTGGAATTAAGAGATGGTTGAGAACCCATCAAAATTTTCGCAAGTCTGATACTCGAAACCAATAACTACTATGGCCTAGGGCAAAGATGCACATACCGTTGTAGTCGGGCGAGTTTCTGCTTTCAGATGCAACAGGAATTTCTCGAGTTCGTCAATCCGTTCGCGATATATGGGAGTTTGAAGTTAAGGAATGGTTGAGAAACCATCAAAATTTTCGCAAGTCTGATACTCGAAACCAATAACTACAGTGGCCTAGGGGAAAAATACACATACCGTTGTAATCGGGAGAGTTTCTACAATCAGATGCAACAGAAATTTTTCGGATCCGTCAATCCGTTCGCGAAATATCGGAGTTTGGAATTAAGAGATGGTTGAGAAACCATCAAAATTTTCGCAAGTCTGATACTCGAAACCAATAACTACAATGGCCTAGGGCAAAAATACACATACCGTTGTAATCGGGCGAGTTTCTGCTTTCAGATGCAACAGGAATTTCTCGAGTTCGTCAATCCGTTCGCGATATATGGGAGTTTGAAGTTAAGGAATGGTTGAGAAACCATCAAAATTTTCGGAATCTGATACTCGAAACCAATAACTACTATGGTCTAGGGCAAAAATAGACATACCGTTGTAATCGGGCGAGATTCTGCTTTCAGATGCAACTGGAATTTCTCGAGTTCGTCAATCCTTTCGCGATATATGCGAGTTTGAAATTAAGGTATGATTGAGAAACCATCAAAATTTTCGCAAGTCTGATACTCGAAAGCAATAACTACAATGGCCTAGGGGAAAAATACACATACCCTTGTAATCGGGCGAGTTTCTACTTTCAGATGCAACAGAAATTTTTCGGATTCGTCAATCCGTTCGCGAAATATCGGAGTTTGGAATTAAGAGATGGTTGAGAAACCCTCAAAATTTTCGCAAGTCTGATACCCGAAACCAATAACTACTATAGTCTAGGGCAAAAATACACATATCGTTGTAATCGGGCGAGTTTCTACTTTCAGATGCAACAGGAATTTCTCGATTTCCTCAATGCGTTCGCGAGATATGGGAGTTTGAAGTTATGGAATGGTTGAGAAACCATCAAAATTTTCGCAAGTCTGTTACGCGAAACCAATAACTACTATGGCCTAGGGCAAAAATAGACATACCGTTGTAAACGGGCGAGTTTCTGCTTTCAGATGCAACAGGAATTTCTCGAGTTCGTCAATCCGTTCGCGAGATATGGGAGTTTGAAGTTAAGGTATGATTGAGAAACCATCAAAATTTTCGCAAGTCTGATACTCGAAAGCAATAACTACAATGGCCTAGGGGAAAAATACACATACCCTTGTAATCGGGCGAGTTTCTACTTTCAGATGCAACAGGAATTTCTCGAGTTCGTCAATCCGTTCGCGAGATATGCGAGTTTGAAGTTAAGGAATGGCTGAGAAACCATCAAAATTTTAGGAATCTGATACTCGAAACCAATAACTACTGTGGTCTGGGGCAAAAGTACACATACCGTTGTAATCGGGAGAGTTTCTACTTTCAGATGCAACAGAAATTTTTCGGATTCGTCGATCCGTTCGCGAAATATCGGGGTTTGGAATTAAGAGATGGTTGAGAAACCATCAAAATTTTCGCAAGCCTGATACTCGAAACCAATAACTACAGTGGCCTAAGGGAAAAATACACATACCGTTGTAATCGGGAGAGTTTCTACAATCAGATGCAACAGAAATTCTTCGGATTCGTCAATCCGTTCGCGAAATAACGGTGTTTGGAATTAAGAGATGGTTGAGGAACCATCAAAATTTTCGCAAATCTGATACTCGAAACCAATAACTACAATGGCCTAGGGCAAAAATAGACATACCGTTGTAATCGGGCGAGTTTCTACTTTCAGATGCATGAGGAATTTCTCGAGTTCGTCAATCCGTTCGCGAGATATGGGAGTTTGAAGTTAAGGAATTGTTGAGAAACCATCAAAATGTGCGCAAGTCTGATACTCGAAACCAATAACTACTATGGTCTAGGGCAAAAATGCACATACCGTTGTAATCGGGCGAGTTTCTGCTTTCAGATGCAACAGGAATGTCTCGAGAACGTCAATCAGTTCGCGAGATATGGGAGTTTGAAGTTAAGGAATGGTTGAGAAACCATCAAAACTTTCGGAATCTGATACTCGAAACCAATAACTACTATGGTCTAGGGCAAAAATACACATATCGTTGTAATCGCGCGAGTTTCTACTTTCAGATGCAACAGAAATTTTTCGGATTCGTCAATCCGTTCGTGAAATATCGGAGTTTGGAATGAAGAGACGGTTGAGAAACCATCAAAATTTTCGCAAGTCTGATACTCGAAACCAATAACTACATTGGCCTAGGGGAAAAATACCCATACCGTTGTAATCGGGAGAGTTTCTACTTTCAGACGCAACAGAAATTTTTCGGATTCGTCAATCCGTTCGCGAAATATCGGAGTTTGGAATTAAGAGATGGTTGAGAAACCATCAAAATTTTCGCAAGTCTGATACTTGAAACCAATAACTACAATGGCCTAGGGGAAAAATACCCATACCGTTGTAATCGGGAGAGTTTCTACTTTCAGATGCAACAGAAATTTTTCGGATTCGTCAATCCGTTCGCGAAATATCGGAGTTTGGAATTAAGAGATGGTTGAGAAACCATCAAAATTTTCGCAAGTCTGATACTCGAAACCAATAACTACTATGGCCTAGGGCAAAAATGCACATACCGTTGTAATCGGGCGAGTTTCTGCTTTCAGATGCAACAGGAATTTCTCGAGTTCGTCAATCTGTTCGCGATATATGGAGTTTGAAGTTATGGAATGCATGAGAAACCATCAAAATTTTCGCAAGTCTGATACTCGAAACCAATAACTACTATGGCCTAGGGCAAAAATACACATAACGTTGTAAACGGGCGAATTTCTGCTATCAGATGCAACAGGAATTTCTCGAGTTCGTCAATCCGTTCGCGAGATATGGGAGTTTGAAGTTATGGAATGGTTGAGAAACCATTAAAATTTTCGCATGTCTGATACTCGAAACCAATAACTACTATGGCCTAGGGCAAAAATACACATACCGTTGTAAACGGGCGAATTTCTGCTATCAGATGCAATAGGAATTTCTCGAGTTCGTCAATCCGTTCATGAGATATGGGAGTTTGAAGTTATGGAATGGTTGAGAAACCATCAAAATTTTCGCAAGTCTGATACTCGAAACCAATAACTGGAATGGCCTAGGAGAAAAGTACACACACCATTGTAAACGGGCGAGATTCTACTTTCAGATGCAACAGGAATTTCTCGAGTTCGTCAATCCGTTCATGAGATATGGGAGTTTGAAGTTATGGAATGGTTGAGAAACCATCAAAATTTTCGCAAGTCTGATACTCGAAACCAATAACTGGAATGGCCTAGGAGAAAAGTACACACACCTTTGTAATCGGGCGAGTTTCTACTTTCAGATGCAACAGGAATTTCTCGAGTTCGTCAATCCGTTCGCCATATATGGGAGTTTGAAGTTATGGAATGGATGAGAAACCATCAAAATTTTCGCAAGTCTGATACACGAAACCAATAACTACTATGGCCTAGGGCAAAAATAGACATACCGTTGTAATCGGGCGAGTTTCTGCTTTCAGATGCAACAGGAATGTCTCGAGAACGTCAATCAGTTCGCGAGATATGGGAGTTTGAAGTTAAGGAATGGTTGAGAAACCATCAAAATTTTCGGAATCTGATACTCGAAACCAATAACTACTATGGTCTAGGGCAAAAATAGACATACCGTTGTAATCGGGCGAGATTCTGCTTTCAGATGCAACTGGAATTTCTCGAGTTCGTCAATCCTTTCGCGATATATGCGAGTTTGAAATTAAGGTATGATTGAGAAACCATCAAAATTTTCGCAAGTCTGATACTCGAAAGCAATAACTACAATGGCCTAGGGGAAAAATACACATACCCTTGTAATCGGGCGAGTTTCTACTTTCAGATGCAACAGAAATTTTTCGGATTCGTCAATCCGTTCGCGAAATATCGGAGTTTGGAATTAAGAGATGGTTGAGAAACCCTCAAAATTTTCGCAAGTCTGATACCCGAAACCAATAACTACTATAGTCTAGGGCAAAAATACACATATCGTTGTAATCGGGCGAGTTTCTACTTTCAGATGCAACAGGAATTTCTCGATTTCCTCAATGCGTTCGCGAGATATGGGAGTTTGAAGTTATGGAATGGTTGAGAAACCATCAAAATTTTCGCAAGTCTGTTACGCGAAACCAATAACTACTATGGCCTAGGGCAAAAATAGACATACCGTTGTAAACGGGCGAGTTTCTGCTTTCAGATGCAACAGGAATTTCTCGAGTTCGTCAATCCGTTCGCGAGATATGGGAGTTTGAAGTTAAGGTATGATTGAGAAACCATCAAAATTTTCGCAAGTCTGATACTCGAAAGCAATAACTACAATGGCCTAGGGGAAAAATACACATACCCTTGTAATCGGGCGAGTTTCTACTTTCAGATGCAACAGGAATTTCTCGAGTTCGTCAATCCGTTCGCGAGATATGCGAGTTTGAAGTTAAGGAATGGCTGAGAAACCATCAAAATTTTAGGAATCTGATACTCGAAACCAATAACTACTGTGGTCTGGGGCAAAAGTACACATACCGTTGTAATCGGGAGAGTTTCTACTTTCAGATGCAACAGAAATTTTTCGGATTCGTCAATCCGTTCGCGAAATATCGGGGTTTGGAATTAAGAGATGGTTGAGAAACCATCAAAATTTTCGCAAGCCTGATACTCGAAACCAATAACTACAGTGGCCTAAGGGAAAAATACACATACCGTTGTAATCGGGAGAGTTTCTACAATCAGATGCAACAGAAATTCTTCGGATTCGTCAATCCGTTCGCGAAATAACGGTGTTTGGAATTAAGAGATGGTTGAGGAACCATCAAAATTTTCGCAAATCTGATACTCGAAACCAATAACTACAATGGCCTAGGGCAAAAATAGACATACCGTTGTAATCGGGCGAGTTTCTACTTTCAGATGCATGAGGAATTTCTCGAGTTCGTCAATCCGTTCGCGAGATATGGGAGTTTGAAGTTAAGGAATTGTTGAGAAACCATCAAAATGTGCGCAAGTCTGATACTCGAAACCAATAACTACTATGGTCTAGGGCAAAAATGCACATACCGTTGTAATCGGGCGAGTTTCTGCTTTCAGATGCAACAGGAATGTCTCGAGAACGTCAATCAGTTCGCGAGATATGGGAGTTTGAAGTTAAGGAATGGTTGAGAAACCATCAAAACTTTCGGAATCTGATACTCGAAACCAATAACTACTATGGTCTAGGGCAAAAATACACATATCGTTGTAATCGCGCGAGTTTCTACTTTCAGATGCAACAGAAATTTTTCGGATTCGTCAATCCGTTCGTGAAATATCGGAGTTTGGAATGAAGAGACGGTTGAGAAACCATCAAAATTTTCGCAAGTCTGATACTCGAAACCAATAACTACATTGGCCTAGGGGAAAAATACCCATACCGTTGTAATCGGGAGAGTTTCTACTTTCAGACGCAACAGAAATTTTTCGGATTCGTCAATCCGTTCGCGAAATATCGGAGTTTGGAATTAAGAGATGGTTGAGAAACCATCAAAATTTTCGCAAGTCTGATACTTGAAACCAATAACTACAATGGCCTAGGGGAAAAATACCCATACCGTTGTAATCGGGAGAGTTTCTACTTTCAGATGCAACAGAAATTTTTCGGATTCGTCAATCCGTTCGCGAAATATCGGAGTTTGGAATTAAGAGATGGTTGAGAAACCATCAAAATTTTCGCAAGTCTGATACTCGAAACCAATAACTACTATGGCCTAGGGCAAAAATGCACATACCGTTGTAATCGGGCGAGTTTCTGCTTTCAGATGCAACAGGAATTTCTCGAGTTCGTCAATCTGTTCGCGATATATGGAGTTTGAAGTTATGGAATGCATGAGAAACCATCAAAATTTTCGCAAGTCTGATACTCGAAACCAATAACTACTATGGCCTAGGGCAAAAATACACATAACGTTGTAAACGGGCGAATTTCTGCTATCAGATGCAACAGGAATTTCTCGAGTTCGTCAATCCGTTCGCGAGATATGGGAGTTTGAAGTTATGGAATGGTTGAGAAACCATTAAAATTTTCGCATGTCTGATACTCGAAACCAATAACTACTATGGCCTAGGGCAAAAATACACATACCGTTGTAAACGGGCGAATTTCTGCTATCAGATGCAATAGGAATTTCTCGAGTTCGTCAATCCGTTCATGAGATATGGGAGTTTGAAGTTATGGAATGGTTGAGAAACCATCAAAATTTTCGCAAGTCTGATACTCGAAACCAATAACTGGAATGGCCTAGGAGAAAAGTACACACACCATTGTAAACGGGCGAGATTCTACTTTCAGATGCAACAGGAATTTCTCGAGTTCGTCAATCCGTTCATGAGATATGGGAGTTTGAAGTTATGGAATGGTTGAGAAACCATCAAAATTTTCGCAAGTCTGATACTCGAAACCAATAACTGGAATGGCCTAGGAGAAAAGTACACACACCTTTGTAATCGGGCGAGTTTCTACTTTCAGATGCAACAGGAATTTCTCGAGTTCGTCAATCCGTTCGCCATATATGGGAGTTTGAAGTTATGGAATGGATGAGAAACCATCAAAATTTTCGCAAGTCTGATACACGAAACCAATAACTACTATGGCCTAGGGCAAAAATAGACATACCGTTGTAATCGGGCGAGTTTCTGCTTTCAGATGCAACAGGAATGTCTCGAGAACGTCAATCAGTTCGCGAGATATGGGAGTTTGAAGTTAAGGAATGGTTGAGAAACCATCAAAATTTTCGGAATCTGATACTCGAAACCAATAACTACTATGGTCTAGGGCAAAAATACACATATCGTTGTAATCGGGCGAGTTTCTACTTTCAGATGCAACAGGAATTTCTCGATTTCCTCAATGCGTTCGCGAGATATGGGAGTTTGAAGTTATGGAATGTTTGAGAAACCATCAAAATTTTCGCAAGTCTGTTACGCGAAACCAATAACTACTATGGCCTAGGGCAAAAATAGACATACCGTTGTAAACGGTCGAGTTTCTGCTTTCAGATGCAACAGGGATTTCTCGAGTTCGTCAACCCGTTCATGAGATATGGGAGTTTGAAGTTATGGAATGGTTGAGAAACCATCAAAATTTTCGCAAGTCTGATACTCGAAAGCAATAACTGGAATGGCCTAGGAGAAAAGTACACAAACCATTGTAATCGGGCGAGTTTCTACTTTCAGATGCAACAGGAATTTCTCGAGTTCGTCAATCCGTTCATGAGATATGGGAGTTTGAAGTTATGGAATGGTTGAGAAACCATCAAAATTTTCGCAAGTCTGATACTCGAAACCAATAACTGGAATGGCCTAGGAGAAAAGTACACACACCATTGTAATCGGGCGAGTTTCTACTTTCAGATGCAACAGGAATTTCTCGAGTTCGTCAATCCGTTCGCGAGATATGGGAGTTTGAAGTAATGGATTGGTTGAGAAACCATCAAAATTTTAGCAAGTCTGATACTCGAAACCAATAAGTACCATGGCCTAGGGCAAAAATACACATACCATTGTAAACGGGCGAATTTCTGCTATCAGATGCAATAGGAATTTCTCGAGTTCGTCAATCCGTTCATGAGATATGGGAGTTTGAAGTTATGGAATGGTTGAGAAACCATCAAAATTTTCGCAAGTCTGATACTCGAAACCAATAACTGGAATGGCCTAGGAGAAAAGTACACACACCATTGTAATCGGGCGTGTTTCTACTTTCAGATGCAACAGGAATTTCTCGAGTTCGTCAATCCGTTCGCGAGATATGGGAGTTTGAAGTAATGGATTGGTTGAGAAACCATCAAAATTTTAGCAAGTCTGATACTCGAAACCAATAAGTACCATGGCCTAGGGCAAAAATACACATACCATTGTAAACGGGCGAGCTTCTGCTTTCAGATGCAACAGGAATTTCTCGAGTTCGTCAATCCGTTCGCCATATATGGGATTTTGAAGTTATGGAATGGATGAGAAACCATCAAAATTTTCGCAAGTCTGATACACGAAACCAATAACTACTATGGCCTAGGGCAAAAATAGACATACCGTTGTAATCGGGCGAGTTTCTGCTTTCAGATGCAACAGGAATGTCTCGAGAACGTCAATCAGTTCGCGAGATATGGGAGTTTGAAGTTAAGGAATGGTTGAGAAACCATCAAAACTTTCGGAATCTGATACTCGAAACCAATAACTACTATGGTCTAGGGCAAAAATACACATATCGTTGTAATCGGGCGAGTTTCTGCTTTCAGATGCAACAGGAATGTCTCGAGAACGTCAATCAGTTCGCGAGATATGGGAGTTTGAAGTTAAGGAATGGTTGAGAAACCATCAAAACTTTCGGAATCTGATACTCGAAACCAATAACTACTATGGTCTAGGGCAAAAATACACATATCGTTGTAATCGCGCGAGTTTCTACTTTCAGATGCAACAGAAATTTTTCGGATTCGTCAATCCGTTCGTGAAATATCGGAGTTTGGAATGAAGAGACGGTTGAGAAACCATCAAAATTTTCGCAAGTCTGATACTCGAAACCAATAACTACATTGGCCTAGGGGAAAAATACCCATACCGTTGTAATCGGGAGAGTTTCTACTTTCAGATGCAACAGAAATTTTTCGGATTCGTCAATCCGTTCGCGAAATATCGGAGTTTGGAATTAAGAGATGGTTGAGAAACCATCAAAATTTTCGCAAGTCTGATACTTGAAACCAATAACTACAATGGCCTAGGGGAAAAATACCCATACCGTTGTAATCGGGAGAGTTTCTACTTTCAGATGCAACAGAAATTTTTCGGATTCGTCAATCCGTTCGCGAAATATCGGAGTTTGGAATTAAGAGATGGTTGAGAAACCATCAAAATTTTCGCAAGTCTGATACTCGAAACCAATAACTACTATGGCCTAGGGCAAAAATGCACATACCGTTGTAATCGGGCTAGTTTCTGCTTTCAGATGCAACAGGAATGTCTCGAGAACGTCAATCAGTTCGCGAGATATGGGAGTTTGAAGTTAAGGAATGGTTGAGAAACCATCAAAACTTTCGGAATCTGATACTCGAAACCAATAACTACTATGGTCTAGGGCAAAAATACACATATCGTTGTAATCGGGCGAGTTTCTACTTTCAGATGCAACAGAAATTTTTCGGATTCGTCAATCCGTTCGTGAAATATCGGAGTTTGGAATGAAGAGACGGTTGAGAAACCATCAAAATTTTCGCAAGTCTGATACTCGAAACCAATAACTACATTGGCCTAGGGGAAAAATACCCATACCGTTGTAATCGGGAGAGTTTCTACTTTCAGATGCAACAGAAATTTTTCGGATTCGTCAATCCGTTCGCGAAATATCGGAGTTTGGAATTAAGAGATGGTTGAGAAACCATCAAAATTTTCGCAAGTCTGATACTTGAAACCAATAACTACTATGGCCTAGGGCAAAAATGCACATACCGTTGTAATCGGGCGAGTTTCTGCTTTCAGATGCAAAAGGAATGTCTCGAGAACGTCAATCAGTTCGCGAGATATGGGAGTTTGAAGTTAAGGAATGGTTGAGAAACCATCAAAATTTTCGGAATCTGATACTCGAAACCAATAACTACTATGGTCTAGGGCAAAAATACACATATCGTTGTAATCGGGCGAGTTTCTGCTTTCAGATGCAACAGGAATGTCTCGAGAACGTCAATCAGTTCGCGAGATATGGGAGTTTGAAGTTAAGGAATGGTTGAGAAACCATCAAAATTTTCGGAATCTGATACTCGAAACCAATAACTACTATGGTCTAGGGCAAAAATACACATATCGTTGTAATCGGGCGAGTTTCTACTTTCTGATGCAACAGGAATTTCTCGATTTCCTCAATGCGTTCGCGATATATGGGATTTTGAAGTTATGGAATGGTTGAGAAACCATCAAAATTTTCCCATGTCTGTTACGCGAAACCAATAAATACTATGGCCTAGGGCAAAAATAGACATACCGTTGTAAACGGTCGAGTTTATGCTTTCAGATGCAACAGGAATTTCTCGAGTTCGTCAATCCGTTCGCGAAATATGGCAGTTTGAAATTAAGGAATGATTGAGAAACCATCAAAATTTTCGCAAGTCTGATACACGAAAGCAATAACTACAATGGCCTAGGGGAAAAATACACATACCGTTGAAATCGGGCGAGTTTCTGCTTTCAGATGCAACAGGAATTTCTCGAGTTCGTCAATCCGTTCGCGATATATGGGAGTTTGAAGTTATGGAATGGTTGAGAAACCATCAAAATTTTCGCATGTCTGATACTCGAAACCAATAACTACTATGGCCTAGGGCAAAAATTCACATACCATTGTAAACGGGCGAATTTCTGCTATCAGATGCAATAGGAATTTCTCGAGTTCGTCAATCCGTTCATGAGATATGGGAGTTTGAAGTTATGGAATGGTTGAGAAACCATCAAAATTTTCGCAAGTCTGATACTCGAAACCAATAACTGGAATGGCCTAGGAGAAAAGTACACACACCATTGTAATCGGGCGAGTTTCTACTTTCAGATGCAACAGGAATTTCTCGAGTTCGTCAATCCGTTCATGAGATATGGGAGTTTGAAGTTATGGAATGGTTGAGAAACCATCAAAATTTTCGCAAGTCTGATACTCGAAACCAATAAGTACCCTGGCCTAGGGCAAAAATACACATACCGTTGTAAACGGGCGAGCTTCTGCTTTCAGATGCAACAGGAATTTCTCGAGTTCGTCAATCCGTTCGCCATATATGGGAGTTTGAAGTTATGGAATGGATGAGAAACCATCAAAATTTTCGCAAGTCTGATACACGAAACCAATAACTACTATGGCCTAGGGCAAAAATAGACATACCGTTGTAATCGGGCGAGTTTCTGCTTTCAGATGCAACAGGAATGTCTCGAGAACGTCAATCAGTTCGCGAGATATGGGAGTTTGATGTTAAGGAATGGTTGAGAAACCATCAAAATTTTCGGAATCTGATACTCGAAACCAATAACTACTATGGTCTAGGGCAAAAATACACATATCGTTGTAATCGGGCGAGTTTCTACTTTCAGATGCAACAGGAATTTCTCGATTTCCTCAATGCGTTCGCGAGATATGGGAGTTTGAAGTTATGGAATGGTTGAGAAACCATCAAAATGTTCGCAAGTCTGATACTCGAAACCAATAACTACAATGGCCTAGGGGCAAAATACACATACCTTTGTAATCGGGAGAGTTTCTACTTTCAGATGCAACAGAAATTTTTCGGATTCGTCAATCCGTTCGCGAAATATCGGAGTTTGGAATTAAGAGATGGTTGAGAAACCCTCAAAATTTTCGCAAGTCTGATACTCGAAACCAATAACTACTATGGTCTAGGGCAAAAATGCACATACCGTTGTAATCGGGCGAGTTTCTGCTTTCAGATGCAACAGGAATGTCTCGAGAACGTCAATCAGTTCTCGAGATATGGGAGTTTGAAGTTAAGGAATGGTTGAGAAACCATCAAAATTTTCGGAATCTGATACTCGAAACCAATAACTACTATGGTCTAGGGCAAAAATACACATATCGTTGTAATCGGGCGAGTTTCTACTTTCAGATGCAACAGGAATTTCTCGATTTCCTCAATGCGTTCGCGAGATATGGGAGTTTGAAGTTATGGAATGGTTGAGAAACCATCAAAATGTTCGCAAGTCTGATACTCGAAACCAATAACTACAATGGCCTAGGGGCAAAATACACATACCTTTGTAATCGGGAGAGTTTCTACTTTCAGATGCAACAGAAATTTTTCGGATTCGTCAATCCGTTCGCGAAATATCGGAGTTTGGAATTAAGAGATGGTTGAGAAACCCTCAAAATTTTCGCAAGTCTGATACTCGAAACCAATAACTACTATGGTCTAGGGCAAAAATGCACATACCGTTGTAATCGGGCGAGTTTCTGCTTTCAGATGCAACAGGAATGTCTCGAGAACGTCAATCAGTTCGCGAGATATGGGAGTTTGAAGTTAAGGAATGGTTGAGAAACCATCAAAACTTTCGGAATCTGATACTCGAACCCAATAACTACTATGGTCTAGGGCAAAAATACACATATCGTTGTAATCGGGCGAGTTTCTACTTTCAGATGCAACAGAAATTTTTCGGATTCGTCAATCCGTTCGTGAAATATCGGAGTTTGGAATGAAGAGACGGTTGAGAAACCATCAAAATTTTAGCAAGTCTGATACTCGAAACCAATAACTACATTGGCCTAGGGGAAAAATACCCATACCGTTGTAATCGGGAGAGTTTCTACTTTCAGATGCAACAGAAATTTTTCGGATTCGTCAATCCGTTCGCGAAATATCGGAGTTTGGAATTAAGAGATGGTTGAGAAACCATCAAAATTTTCGCAAGTCTGATACTTGAAACCAATAACTACAATGGCCTAGGGGAAAAATACCCATACCGTTGTAATCGGGAGAGTTTCTACTTTCAGATGCAACAGAAATTTTTCAGATTCGTCAATCCGTTCGCGAAATATCGGAGTTTGGAATTAAGAGATGGTTGAGAAACCATCAAAATTTTCGCAAGTCTGATACTCGAAACCAATAACTACTATGGCCTAGGGCAAAAATGCACATACCGTTGTAATCGGGCGAGTTTCTGCTTTCAGATGCAACAGGAATTTCTCGAGTTCGTCAATCCGTTCGCGATATATGGGAGTTTGAAGTTATGGAATGGATGAGAAACCATCAAAATTTTCGCAAGTCTGATACTCGAAACCAATAACTACTATGGCCTAGGGCAAAAATACACATACCGTTGTAAACGGGCGAATTTCTGCTATCAGATGCAACAGGAATTTCTCGAGTTCGTCAATCCGTTCGCGAGATATGGGAGTTTGAAGTTATGGAATGGTTGAGAAACCATCAAAATTTTCGCATGTCTGATACTCGAAACCAATAACTACTATGGCCTAGGGCAAAAATGCACATACCGTTGTAATCGGGCTAGTTTCTGCTTTCAGATGCAACAGGAATGTCTCGAGAACGTCAATCAGTTCGCGAGATATGGGAGTTTGAAGTTAAGGAATGGTTGAGAAACCATCAAAACTTTCGGAATCTGATACTCGAAACCAATAACTACTATGGTCTAGGGCAAAAATACACATATCGTTGTAATCGGGCGAGCTTCTACTTTCAGATGCAACAGAAATTTTTCGGATTCGTCAATCCGTTCGTGAAATATCGGAGTTTGGAATGAAGAGACGGTTGAGAAACCATCAAAATTTTCGCAAGTCTGATACTCGAAACCAATAACTACATTGGCCTAGGGGAAAAATACCCATACCGTTGTAATCGGGAGAGTTTCTACTTTCAGATGCAACAGAAATTTTTCGGATTCGTCAATCCGTTCGCGAAATATCGGAGTTTGGAATTAAGAGATGGTTGAGAAACCATCAAAATTTTCGCAAGTCTGATACTTGAAACCAATAACTACAATGGCCTAGGGGAAAAATACCCATACCGTTGTAATCGGGAGAGTTTCTACTTTCAGATGCAACAGAAATTTTTCGGATTCGTCAATCCGTTCGCGAAATATCGGAGTTTGGAATTAAGAGATGGTTGAGAAACCATCAAAATTTTCGCAAGTCTGATACTCGAAACCAATAACTACTATGGCCTAGGGCAAAAATACACATACCGTTGTAAACGGGCGAATTTCTGCTATCAGATGCAATAGGAATTTCTCGAGTTCGTCAATCCGTTCATGAGATATGGGAGTTTGAAGTTATGGAATGGTTGAGAAACCATCAAAATTTTCGCAAGTCTGATACTCGAAACCAATAACTGGAATGGCCTAGGAGAAAAGTACACACACCATTGTAAACGGGCGAGATTCTACTTTCAGATGCAACAGGAATTTCTCGAGTTCGTCAATCCGTTCATGAGATATGGGAGTTTGAAGTTATGGAATGGTTGAGAAACCATCAAAATTTTCGCAAGTCTGATACTCGAAACCAATAACTGGAATGGCCTAGGAGAAAAGTACACACACCTTTGTAATCGGGCGAGTTTCTACTTTCAGATGCAACAGGAATTTCTCGAGTTCGTCAATCCGTTCGCCATATATGGGAGTTTGAAGTTATGGAATGGATGAGAAACCATCAAAATTTTCGCAAGTCTGATACACGAAACCAATAACTACTATGGCCTAGGGCAAAAATAGACATACCGTTGTAATCGGGCGAGTTTCTGCTTTCAGATGCAACAGGAATGTCTCGAGAACGTCAATCAGTTCGCGAGATATGGGAGTTTGAAGTTAAGGAATGGTTGAGAAACCATCAAAATTTTCGGAATCTGATACTCGAAACCAATAACTACTATGGTCTAGGGCAAAAATACACATATCGTTGTAATCGGGCGAGTTTCTACTTTCAGATGCAACAGGAATTTCTCGATTTCCTCAATGCGTTCGCGAGATATGGGAGTTTGAAGTTATGGAATGTTTGAGAAACCATCAAAATTTTCGCAAGTCTGTTACGCGAAACCAATAACTACTATGGCCTAGGGCAAAAATAGACATACCGTTGTAAACGGTTGAGTTTCTGCTTTCAGATGCAACAGGGATTTCTCGAGTTCGTCAATCCGTTCGCGATATATGGGAGTTTGAAGTAATGGAATGGTTGAGAAACCATCAAAATTTTCGCATGTCTGATACTCGAAACCACTAACTACTATGGCCTAGGGCAAAAATACACATACCGTTGTAAACGGGCGAATTTCTGCTATCAGATGCAATAGGAATTTCTCGAGTTCGTCAATCCGTTCATGAGATATGGGAGTTTGAAGTTATGGAATGGTTGAGAAACCATCAAAATTTTCGCAAGTCTGATACTCGAAAGCAATAACTGGAATGGCCTAGGAGAAAAGTACACAAACCATTGTAATCGGGCGAGTTTCTACTTTCAGATGCAACAGGAATTTCTCGAGTTCGTCAATCCGTTCATGAGATATGGGAGTTTGAAGTTATGGAATGGTTGAGAAACCATCAAAATTTTCGCAAGTCTGATACTCGAAACCAATAACTGGAATGGCCTAGGAGAAAAGTACACACACCATTGTAATCGGGCGAGTTTTTACTTTCAGATGCAACAGGAATTTCTCGAGTTCGTCAATCCGTTCGCGAGATATGGGAGTTTGAAGTAATGGATTGGTTGAGAAACCATCAAAATTTTAGCAAGTCTGATACTCGAAACCAATAAGTACCATGGCCTAGGGCAAAAATACACATACCATTGTAAACGGGCGAATTTCTGCTATCAGATGCAATAGGAATTTCTCGAGTTCGTCAATCCGTTCATGAGATATGGGAGTTTGAAGTTATGGAATGGTTGAGAAACCATCAAAATTTTCGCAAGTCTGATACTCGAAACCAATAACTGGAATGGCCTAGGAGAAAAGTACACACACCATTGTAATCGGGCGTGTTTCTACTTTCAGATGCAACAGGAATTTCTCGAGTTCGTCAATCCGTTCGCGAGATATGGGAGTTTGAAGTAATGGATTGGTTGAGAAACCATCAAAATTTTAGCAAGTCTGATACTCGAAACCAATAAGTACCATGGCCTAGGGCAAAAATACACATACCATTGTAAACGGGCGAGCTTCTGCTTTCAGATGCAACAGGAATTTCTCGAGTTCGTCTATCCGTTCGCCATATATGGGAGTTTGAAGTTATGGAATGGATGAGAAACCATCAAAATTTTCGCAAGTCTGATTCACGAAACCAATAACTACTATGGCCTAGGGCAAAAATAGACATACCGTTCTAATCGGGCGAGTTTCTGCTTTCAGATGCAACAGGAATGTCTCGAGAACGTCAATCAGTTCGCGAGATATGGGAGTTTGAAGTTAAGGAACGGTTGAGAAACCATCAAAATTTTCGCAAGTCTGATACTCGAAAGCAATAACTACAATGGCCTAGGGGAAAAATACACATACCCTTGTAATCGGGCGAGTTTCTACGTTCAGATGCAACAGGAATTTCTCGAGTTCGTCAATCCGTTCGCGAGATATGCGAGTTTGAAGTTAAGGAATGGCTGAGAAACCATCAAAATTTTAGGAATCTGATACTCGAAACCAATAACTACTGTGGTCTAGGGCAAAAGTACACATACCGTTGTAATCGGGAGAGTTTCTACTTTCAGATGCAACAGAAATTTTTCGGATTCGTCAATCCGTTCGCGAAATATCGGGGTTTGGAATTAAGAGATGGTTGAGAAACCATCAAAATTTTCGCAAGCCTGATACTCGAAACCAATAACTACAGTGGCCTAAGGGAAAAATACACATACCGTTGTAATCGGGAGAGTTTCTACAATCAGATGCAACAGAAATTCTTCGGATTCGTCAATCCGTTCGCGAAATATCGGAGTTTGGAATTAAGAGATGGTTGAGAAACCATCAAAATTTTCGCAAATCTGATACTCGAAACCAATAACTACAATGGCCTAGGGCAAAAATAGACATACCGTTGTAATCGGGCGAGTTTCTACTTTCAGATGCATGAGGAATTTCTCGAGTTCGTCAATCCGTTCGCGAGATATGGGAGTTTGAAGTTAAGGAATTGTTGAGAAACCATCAAAATGTTCGCAAGTCTGATACTCGAAACCAATAACTACAACGGCCTAGGGGCAAAATACACATACGTTTGTAATCGGGAGAATTTCTACTTTCAGATGCAACAGAAATTTCTCGGATTCGTCAATCCGTTCGCGAAATATCGGAGTTTGGAATTAAGAGATGGTTGAGAAACCCTCAAAATTTTCGCAAGTCTGATACTCGAAACCAATAACTACTATGGTCTAGGGCAAAAATGCACATACCGTTGTAATCGGGCGAGTTTCTGCTTTCAGATGCAACAGGAATGTCTCGAGAACGTCAATCAGTTCTCGAGATATGGGAGTTTGAAGTTAAGGAATGGTTGAGAAACCATCAAAATTTTCGGAATCTGATACTCGAAACCAATAACTACTATGGTCTAGGGCAAAAATACACATATCGTTGTAATCGGGCGAGTTTCTACTTTCAGATGCAACAGAAATTTTTCGGATTCGTCAATCCGTTCGTGAAATATCGGAGTTTGGAATGAAGAGACGGTTGAGAAACCATCAAAATTTTCGCAAGTCCGATACTCGAAACCAATAACTACAATGGCCTAGGGGAAAAATACCCATACCGTTGTAATCGGGAGAGTTTCTACTTTCAGATGCAACATAAATTTTTCGGATTCGTCAATCCGTTCGCGAAATATCGGAGTTTGGAATTAAGAGATGGTTGAGAAACCATCAAAATTTTCGCAAGTCTGATACTTGAAACCAATAACTACAATGGCCTAGGGGAAAAATACCCATACCGTTGTAATCGGGAGAGTTTCTACTTTCAGATGCAACAGAAATTTTTCGGATTCGTCAATCCGTTCGCGAAATATCGGAGTTTGGAATTAAGAGATGGTTGAGAAACCATCAAAATTTTCGCAAGTCTGATACTCGAAACCAATAACTACTATGGCCTAGGGCAAAAATGCACATACCGTTGTAATCGGGCGAGTTTCTGCTTTCAGATGCAACAGGAATTTCTCGAGTTCGTCAATCCGTTCGCGATATATGGGAGTTTGAAGTTATGGAATGGATGAGAAACCATCAAAATTTTCGCAAGTCTGATACTCGAAACCAATAACTACTATGGCCTAGGGCAAAAATACACATACCGTTGTAAACGGGCGAATTTCTGCTATCAGATGCAACAGGAATTTCTCGAGTTCGTCAATCCGTTCGCGAGATATGGGAGTTTGAAGTTATGGAATGGTTGAGAAACCATCAAAATTTTCACAAGTCTTATACTCGAAACCAATAACTACTATGGCCTAGGGCAAAAATACACATACCGTTGTAAACGGGCGAATTTCTGCTATCAGATGCAATAGGAATTTCTCGAGTTCGTCAATCCGTTCATGAGATATGGGAGTTTGAAGTTATGGAATGGTTGAGAAACCATCAAAATTTTCGCAAGTCTGATACTCGAAACCAATAACTGGAATGGCCTAGGAGAGAAGTACACACACCATTGTAATCGGGCGAGTTTCTACTTTCAGATGCAACAGGAATTTCTCGAGTTCGTCAATCCGTTCGCGAGATATGGGAGTTTGAAGTAATGGATTGGTTGTGAAACCATCAAAATTTTAGCAAGTTTGATACTCGAAACCAATAAGTACCATGGCCTAGGGCAAAAATACACATACCATTGTAAACGGGCGAGCTTCTGCTTTCAGATGCAACAGGAATTTCTCGAGTTCGTCTATCCGTTCGCCATATATGGGAGTTTGAAGTTATGGAATGGATGAGAAACCATCAAAATTTTCGCAAGTCTGATTCACGAAACCAATAACTACTATGGCCTAGGGCAAAAATAGACATACCGTTGTAATCGGGCGAGTTTCTGCTTTCAGATGCAACAGGAATGTCTCGAGAACGTCAATCAGTTCGCGAGATATGGGAGTTTGAAGTTAAGGAATGGTTGAGAAACCATCAAAATTTTCGGAATCTGATACTCGAAACCAATAACTACTATGGTCTAGGGCAAAAATACACATATCGTTGTAATCGGGCGAGTTTCTACTTTCAGATGCAACAGGAATTTCTCGATTTCCTCAATGCGTTCGCGAGATATGGGAGTTTGAAGTTATGGAATGGTTGAGAAACCATCAAAATTTTCGCAAGTCTGTTACGCGAAACCAATAACTACTATGGCCTAGGGCAAAAATAGACATACCGTTGTAAACGGTCGAGTTTCTGCTTTCAGATGCAACAGGAATTTCTCGAGTTCGTCAATCCGTTCGCGAGATACGGCAGTTTGAAGTTAAGGAATGATTGAGAAACCATCAAAATTTTCGCAAGTCTGAAACTCGAAAGCAATAACTACAATGGCCTAGGGGAAAAATACACATACCCTTGTAATCGGGAGAGTTTCTACTTTCAGATGCAACAGAAATTTTTCGGATTCGTCAATCCGTTCGCCATATATGGGAGTTTGAAGTTATGGAATGGATGAGAAACCGTCAAAATTTTCGCAAGTCAGATACTCGAAACCAATAACTACTATGGCCTAGGGCAAAAATAGACATACCGTTGTAATCGGGCGAGTTTCTGCTTTCAGATGCAACAGGAATTTCTCGAGTTCGTCAATCCGTTCGCGATATATGTGAGTTTGAAGTTATGGAATGCTTGAGACACCATCAAAATTTTCGCATGTCCGATACTCGAAACCAATAACTACTATGGCCTAGGGCAAAAATACACATACCGTTGTAAACGGGCGAATTTCTGCTATCAGATGCAATAGGAATTTCTCGAGTTCGTCAATCCGTTCATGAGATATGGGAGTTTGAATTTATGGAATGGTTGAGAAACCATCAAAATTTTCGCAAGTCTGATACTCGAAACCAATAACTACCATGGCCTAGGGCAAAAATACACATATCGTTGTATACGGGCGAGTTTCTGCTTTCAGATGCAACAGGAATTTCTCGAGTTCGTCAATCCGTTCGCGAGATATGGGAGTTTGAAGTTAAGGAATGGTTGAGAAACCATCAAAATTTTCGCAAGTCTGATACTCGAAGCCGATAACTACTATGGCCTAGGGCAAAAATACACATACCGTTGTAATCGGGCGAGTTTCTGCTTTCAGATGCAACAGGAATTTCTCGAGTTCGTCAATCCGTCCGCGAGACATGGGAGTTTGAAGTTAAGGAATTGTTGAGAAACCATCAAAATGTTCGAAAGTCTGATACTCGAAACCAATAACTAAAATGGCCTATGGGAAAAATACACATACCGTTGTAATCGGGAGAGTTTCTACTTTCAGAGGCAACAGAAATTTTTCGGATTCGTCAATCCGTTCGCGAAATATCGGAGTTTGGAATTAAGAGATGGTTGAGAAACCATCAAAATTTTCGCAAGTCTGATACTCGAAACCAATAAGTACCATGGCCTAGGGCAAAAATACACATACCGTTGTAAACGGGCGAGCTTCTGCTTTCAGATGCAACAGGAATTTCTCGAGTTCGTCAATCCGTTCGCCATATATGGGAGTTTGAAGTTATGGAATGGATGAGAAACCATCAAAATTTTCGCAAGTCTGATACACGAAACCAATAACTACTATGGCCTAGGGCAAAAATAGACATACCGTTGTAATCGGGCGAGTTTCTGCTTTCAGATGCAACAGGAATGTCTCGAGAACGTCAATCAGTTCGCGAGATATGGGAGTTTGATGTTAAGGAATGGTTGAGAAACCATCAAAATTTTCGGAATCTGATACTCGAAACCAATAACTACTATGGTCTAGGGCAAAAATACACATATCGCTGTAATCGGGCGAGTTTCTACTTTCAGATGCAACAGGAATTTCTCGATTTCCTCAATGCGTTCGCGAGATATGGGAGTTTGAAGTTATGGAATGGTTGAGAAACCATCAAAATGTTCGCAAGTCTGATACTCGAAACCAATAACTACAATGGCCTAGGGGCAAAATACACATACCTTTGTAATCGGGAGAGTTTCTACTTTCAGATGCAACAGAAATTTTTCGGATTCGTCAATCCGTTCGCGAAATATCGGAGTTTGGAATTAAGAGATGGTTGAGAAACCCTCAAAATTTTCGCAAGTCTGATACTCGAAACCAATAACTACTATGGTCTAGGGCAAAAATGCACATACCGTTGTAATCGGGCGAGTTTCTGCTTTCAGATGCAACAGGAATGTCTCGAGAACGTCAATCAGTTCTCGAGATATGGGAGTTTGAAGTTAAGGAATGGTTGAGAAACCATCAAAATTTTCGGAATCTGATACTCGAAACCAATAACTACTATGGTCTAGGGCAAAAATACACATATCGTTGTAATCGGGCGAGTTTCTACTTTCAGATGCAACAGGAATTTCTCGATTTCCTCAATGCGTTCGCGAGATATGGGAGTTTGAAGTTATGGAATGGTTGAGAAACCATCAAAATTTTCGCAAGTCTGTTACGCGAAACCAATAACTACTATGGCCTAGGGCAAAAATAGACATACCGTTGTAAACGGTCGAGTTTCTGCTTTCAGATGCAACAGGAATTTCTCGAGTTCGTCAATCCGTTCGCGAGATACGGCAGTTTGAAGTTAAGGAATGATTGAGAAACCATCAAAATTTTCGCAAGTCTGAAACTCGAAAGCAATAACTACAATGGCCTAGGGGAAAAATACACATACCCTTGTAATCGGGAGAGTTTCTACTTTCAGATGCAACAGAAATTTTTCGGATTCGTCAATCCGTTCGCCATATATGGGAGTTTGAAGTTATGGAATGGATGAGAAACCGTCAAAATTTTCGCAAGTCAGATACTCGAAACCAATAACTACTATGGCCTAGGGCAAAAATAGACATACCGTTGTAATCGGGCGAGTTTCTGCTTTCAGATGCAACAGGAATTTCTCGAGTTCGTCAATCCGTTCGCGATATATGTGAGTTTGAAGTTATGGAATGCTTGAGACACCATCAAAATTTTCGCATGTCCGATACTCGAAACCAATAACTACTATGGCCTAGGGCAAAAATACACATACCGTTGTAAACGGGCGAATTTCTGCTATCAGATGCAATAGGAATTTCTCGAGTTCGTCAATCCGTTCATGAGATATGGGAGTTTGAATTTATGGAATGGTTGAGAAACCATCAAAATTTTCGCAAGTCTGATACTCGAAACCAATAACTACCATGGCCTAGGGCAAAAATACACATATCGTTGTATACGGGCGAGTTTCTGCTTTCAGATGCAACAGGAATTTCTCGAGTTCGTCAATCCGTTCGCGAGATATGGGAGTTTGAAGTTAAGGAATGGTTGAGAAACCATCAAAATTTTCGCAAGTCTGATACTCGAAGCCGATAACTACTATGGCCTAGGGCAAAAATACACATACCGTTGTAATCGGGCGAGTTTCTGCTTTCAGATGCAACAGGAATTTCTCGAGTTCGTCAATCCGTCCGCGAGACATGGGAGTTTGAAGTTAAGGAATTGTTGAGAAACCATCAAAATGTTCGAAAGTCTGATACTCGAAACCAATAACTAAAATGGCCTATGGGAAAAATACACATACCGTTGTAATCGGGAGAGTTTCTACTTTCAGAGGCAACAGAAATTTTTCGGATTCGTCAATCCGTTCGCGAAATATCGGAGTTTGGAATTAAGAGATGGTTGAGAAACCATCAAAATTTTCGCAAGTCTGATACTCGAAACCAATAAGTACCATGGCCTAGGGCAAAAATACACATACCGTTGTAAACGGGCGAGCTTCTGCTTTCAGATGCAACAGGAATTTCTCGAGTTCGTCAATCCGTTCGCCATATATGGGAGTTTGAAGTTATGGAATGGATGAGAAACCATCAAAATTTTCGCAAGTCTGATACACGAAACCAATAACTACTATGGCCTAGGGCAAAAATAGACATACCGTTGTAATCGGGCGAGTTTCTGCTTTCAGATGCAACAGGAATGTCTCGAGAACGTCAATCAGTTCGCGAGATATGGGAGTTTGATGTTAAGGAATGGTTGAGAAACCATCAAAATTTTCGGAATCTGATACTCGAAACCAATAACTACTATGGTCTAGGGCAAAAATACACATATCGCTGTAATCGGGCGAGTTTCTACTTTCAGATGCAACAGGAATTTCTCGATTTCCTCAATGCGTTCGCGAGATATGGGAGTTTGAAGTTATGGAATGGTTGAGAAACCATCAAAATGTTCGCAAGTCTGATACTCGAAACCAATAACTACAATGGCCTAGGGGCAAAATACACATACCTTTGTAATCGGGAGAGTTTCTACTTTCAGATGCAACAGAAATTTTTCGGATTCGTCAATCCGTTCGCGAAATATCGGAGTTTGGAATTAAGAGATGGTTGAGAAACCCTCAAAATTTTCGCAAGTCTGATACTCGAAACCAATAACTACTATGGTCTAGGGCAAAAATGCACATACCGTTGTAATCGGGCGAGTTTCTGCTTTCAGATGCAACAGGAATGTCTCGAGAACGTCAATCAGTTCTCGAGATATGGGAGTTTGAAGTTAAGGAATGGTTGAGAAACCATCAAAATTTTCGGAATCTGATACTCGAAACCAATAACTACTATGGTCTAGGGCAAAAATACACATATCGTTGTAATCGGGCGAGTTTCTACTTTCAGATGCAACAGGAATTTCTCGATTTCCTCAATGCGTTCGCGAGATATGGGAGTTTGAAGTTATGGAATGGTTGAGAAACCATCAAAATGTTCGCAAGTCTGATACTCGAAACCAATAACTACAATGGCCTAGGGGCAAAATACACATACCTTTGTAATCGGGAGAGTTTCTACTTTCAGATGCAACAGAAATTTTTCGGATTCGTCAATCCGTTCGCGAAATATCGGAGTTTGGAATTAAGAGATGGTTGAGAAACCCTCAAAATTTTCGCAAGTCTGATACTCGAAACCAATAACTACTATGGTCTAGGGCAAAAATGCACATACCGTTGTAATCGGGCGAGTTTCTGCTTTCAGATGCAACAGGAATGTCTCGAGAACGTCAATCAGTTCGCGAGATATGGGAGTTTGAAGTTAAGGAATGGTTGAGAAACCATCAAAACTTTCGGAATCTGATACTCGAACCCAATAACTACTATTGTCTAGGGCAAAAATACACATATCGTTGTAATCGGGCGAGTTTCTACTTTCAGATGCAACAGAAATTTTTCGGATTCGTCAATCCGTTCGTGAAATATCGGAGTTTGGAATGAAGAGACGGTTGAGAAACCATCAAAATTTTCGCAAGTCTGATACTCGAAACCAATAACTACATTGGCCTAGGGGAAAAATACCCATACCGTTGTAATCGGGAGAGTTTCTACTTTCAGATGCAACAGAAATATTTCGGATTCGTCAATCCGTTCGCGAAATATCGGAGTTTGGAATTAAGAGATGGTTGAGAAACCATCAAAATTTTCGCAAGTCTGACACTTGAAACCAATAACTACAATGGCCTAGGGGAAAAATACCCATACCGTTGTAATCGGGAGAGTTTCTACTTTCAGATGCAACAGAAATTTTTCGGATTCGTCAATCCGTTCGCGAAATATCGGAGTTTGGAATTAAGAGATGGTTGAGAAACCATCAAAATTTTCGCAAGTCTGATACTCGAAACCAATAACTACTATGGCCTAGGGCAAAAATGCACATACCGTTGTAATCGGGCGAGTTTCTGCTTTCAGATGCAACAGGAATTTCTCGAGTTCGTCAATCCGTTCGCGATATATGGGAGTTTGAAGTTATGGAATGGATGAGAAACCATCAAAATTTTCGCAAGTCTGATACTCGAAACCAATAACTACTATGGCCTAGGGCAAAAATACACATACCGTTGTAAACGGGCGAATTTCTGCTATCAGATGCAACAGGAATTTCTCGAGTTCGTCAATCCGTTCGCGAGATATGGGAGTTTGAAGTTATGGAATGGTTGAGAAACCATCAAAATTTTCGCATGTCTGATACTCGAAACCAATAACTACTATGGCCTAGGGCAAAAATACACATACCGTTGTAAACGGGCGAATTTCTGCTATCAGATGCAATAGGAATTTCTCGAGTTCGTCAATCCGTTCATGAGATATGGGAGTTTGAAGTTATGGAATGGTTGAGAAACCATCAAAATTTTCGCAAGTCTGATACTCGAAACCAATAACTGGAATGGCCTAGGAGAAAAGTACACACACCATTGTAAACGGGCGAGATTCTACTTTCAGATGCAACAGGAATTTCTCGAGTTCGTCAATCCGTTCATGAGATATGGGAGTTTGAAGTTATGGAATGGTTGAGAAACCATCAAAATTTTCGCAAGTCTGATACTCGAAACCAATAACTGGAATGGCCTAGGAGAAAAGTACACACACCTTTGTAATCGGGCGAGTTTCTACTTTCAGATGCAACAGGAATTTCTCGAGTTCGTCAATCCGTTCGCCATATATGGGAGTTTGAAGTTATGGAATGGATGAGAAACCATCAAAATTTTCGCAAGTCTGATACACGAAACCAATAACTACTATGGCCTAGGGCAAAAATAGACATACCGTTGTAATCGGGCGAGTTTCTGCTTTCAGATGCAACAGGAATGTCTCGAGAACGTCAATCAGTTCGCGAGATATGGGAGTTTGAAGTTAAGGAATGGTTGAGAAACCATCAAAATTTTCGGAATCTGATACTCGAAACCAATAACTACTATGGTCTAGGGCAAAAATACACATATCGTTGTAATCGGGCGAGTTTCTACTTTCAGATGCAACAGGAATTTCTCGATTTCGTCAATCCGTTCATGAGATATGGGAGTTTGAAGTTATGGAATGGTTGAGAAACCATCAAAATTTTCGCAAGTCTGATACTCGAAAGCAATAACTGGAATGGCCTAGGAGAAAAGTACACAAACCATTGTAATCGGGCGAGTTTCTACTTTCAGATGCAACAGGAATTTCTCGAGTTCGTCAATCCGTTCGCGATATATGGGAGTTTGAAGTAATGGAATGGTTGAGAAACCATCAAAATTTTCGCATGTCTGATACTCGAAACCACTAACTACTATGGCCTAGGGCAAAAATACACATACCGTTGTAAACGGGCGAATTTCTGCTATCAGATGCAATAGGAATTTCTCGAGTTCGTCAATCCGTTCATGAGATATGGGAGTTTGAAGTTATGGAATGGTTGAGAAACCATCAAAATTTTCGCAAGTCTGATACTCGAAAGCAATAACTGGAATGGCCTAGGAGAAAAGTACACAAACCATTGTAATCGGGCGAGTTTCTACTTTCAGATGCAACAGGAATTTCTCGAGTTCGTCAATCCGTTCATGAGATATGGGAGTTTGAAGTTATGGAATGGTTGAGAAACCATCAAAATTTTCGCAAGTCTGATACTCGAAACCAATAACTGGAATGGCCTAGGAGAAAAGTACACACACCATTGTAATCGGGCGAGTTTCTACTTTCAGATGCAACAGGAATTTCTCGAGTTCGTCAATCCGTTCGCGAGATATGGGAGTTTGAAGTAATGGATTGGTTGAGAAACCATCAAAATTTTAGCAAGTCTGATACTCGAAACCAATATGTACCATGGCCTAGGGCAAAAATACACATACCATTGTAAACGGGCGAATTTCTGCTATCAGATGCAATAGGAATTTCTCGAGTTCGTCAATCCGTTCATGAGATATGGGAGTTTGAAGTTATGGAATGGTTGAGAAACCATCAAAATTTTCGCAAGTCTGATACTCGAAACCAATAACTGGAATGGCCTAGGAGAAAAGTACACACACCATTGTAATCGGGCGTGTTTCTACTTTCAGATGCAACAGGAATTTCTCGAGTTCGTCAATCCGTTCGCGAGATATGGGAGTTTGAAGTAATGGATTGGTTGAGAAACCATCAAAATTTTAGCAAGTCTGATACTCGAAACCAATAAGTACCATGGCCTAGGGCAAAAATACACATACCATTGTAAACGGGCGAGCTTCTGCTTTCAGATGCAACAGGAATTTCTCGAGTTCGTCTATCCGTTCGCCATATATGGGAGTTTGAAGTTATGGAATGGATGAGAAACCATCAAAATTTTCGCAAGTCTGATTCACGAAACCAATAACTACTATGGCCTAGGGCAAAAATAGACATACCGTTCTAATCGGGCGAGTTTCTGCTTTCAGATGCAACAGGAATGTCTCGAGAACGTCAATCAGTTCGCGAGATATGGGAGTTTGAAGTTAAGGAACGGTTGAGAAACCATCAAAATTTTCGCAAGTCTGATACTCGAAAGCAATAACTACAATGGCCTAGGGGAAAAATACACATACCCTTGTAATCGGGCGAGTTTCTACGTTCAGATGCAACAGGAATTTCTCGAGTTCGTCAATCCGTTCGCGAGATATGCGAGTTTGAAGTTAAGGAATGGCTGAGAAACAATCAAAATTTTAGGAATCTGATACTCGAAACCAATAACTACTGTGGTCTAGGGCAAAAGTACACATACCGTTGTAATCGGGAGAGTTTCTACTTTCAGATGCAACAGAAATTTTTCGGATTCGTCAATCCGTTCGCGAAATATCGGGGTTTGGAATTAAGAGATGGTTGAGAAACCATCAAAATTTTCGCAAGCCTGATACTCGAAACCAATAACTACAGTGGCCTAAGGGAAAAATACACATACCGTTGTAATCGGGAGAGTTTCTACAATCAGATGCAACAGAAATTCTTCGGATTCGTCAATCCGTTCGCGAAATATCGGAGTTTGGAATTAAGAGATGGTTGAGAAACCATCAAAATTTTCGCAAATCTGATACTCGAAACCAATAACTACAATGGCCTAGGGCAAAAATAGACATACCGTTGTAATCGGGCGAGTTTCTACTTTCAGATGCATGAGGAATTTCTCGAGTTCGTCAATCCGTTCGCGAGATATGGGAGTTTGAAGTTAAGGAATTGTTGAGAAACCATCAAAATGTTCGCAAGTCTGATACTCGAAACAAATAACTACAATGGCCTAGGGGCAAAATACACATACCTTTGTAATCGGGAGAATTTCTACTTTCAGATGCAACAGAAATTTCTCGGATTCGTCAATCCGTTCGCGAAATATCGGAGTTTGGAATTAAGAGATGGTTGAGAAACCCTCAAAATTTTCGCAAGTCTGATACTCGAAACCAATAACTACTATGGTCTAGGGCAAAAATGCACATACCGTTGTAATCGGGCGAGTTTCTGCTTTCAGATGCAACAGGAATGTCTCGAGAACGTCAATCAGTTCTCGAGATATGGGAGTTTGAAGTTAAGGAATGGTTGAGAAACCATCAAAATTTTCGGAATCTGATACTCGAAACCAATAACTACTATGGTCTAGGGCAAAAATACACATATCGTTGTAATCGGGCGAGTTTCTACTTTCAGATGCAACAGAAATTTTTCGGATTCGTCAATCCGTTCGTGAAATATCGGAGTTTGGAATGAAGAGACGGTTGAGAAACCATCAAAATTTTCGCAAGTCTGATACTCGAAACCAATAACCACAGTGGCCTAGGGGAAAAATACCCATACCGTTGTAATCGGGAGAGTTTCTACTTTCAGATGCAACATAAATTTTTCGGATTCGTCAATCCGTTCGCGAAATATCGGAGTTTGGAATTAAGAGATGGTTGAGAAACCATCAAAATTTTCGCAAGTCTGATACTTGAAACCAATAACTACAATGGCCTAGGGGAAAAATACCCATACCGTTGTAATCGGGAGAGTTTCTACTTTCAGATGCAACAGAAATTTTTCGGATTCGTCAATCCGTTCGCGAAATATCGGAGTTTGGAATTAAGAGATGGTTGAGAAACCATCAAAATTTTCGCAAGTCTGATACTCGAAACCAATAACTACTATGGCCTAGGGCAAAAATGCACATACCGTTGTAATCGGGCGAGTTTCTGCTTTCAGATGCAACAGGAATTTCTCGAGTTCGTCAATCCGTTCGCGATATATGGGAGTTTGAAGTTATGGAATGGATGAGAAACCATCAAAATTTTCGCAAGTCTGATACTCGAAACCAATAACTACTATGGCCTAGGGCAAAAATACACATACCGTTGTAAACGGGCGAATTTCTGCTATCAGATGCAACAGGAATTTCTCGAGTTCGTCAATCCGTTCGCGAGATATGGGAGTTTGAAGTTATGGAATGGTTGAGAAACCATCAAAATTTTCGCAAGTCTGATACTCGAAACCAATAACTGGAATGGCCTAGGAGAAAAGTACACACACCATTGTAATCGGGCGAGTTTCTACTTTCAGATGCAACAGGAATTTCTCGAGTTCGTCAATCCGTTCGCGAGATATGGGAGTTTGAAGTAATGGATTGGTTGTGAAACCATCAAAATTTTAGCAAGTTTGATACTCGAAACCAATAAGTACCATGGCCTAGGGCAAAAATAAACATACCATTGTAAACGGGCGAGCTTCTGCTTTCAGATGCAACAGGAATTTCTCGAGTTCGTCTATCCGTTCGCCATATATGGGAGTTTGAAGTTATGGAATGGATGAGAAACCATCAAAATTTTCGCAAGTCTGATTCACGAAACCAATAACTACTATGGCCTAGGGCAAAAATAGATATACCGTTGTAATCGGGCGAGTTTCTGCTTTCAGATGCAACAGGAATGTCTCGAGAACGTCAATCAGTTCGCGAGATATGGGAGTTTGAAGTTAAGGAATGGTTGAGAAACCATCAAAATTTTCGGAATCTGATACTCGAAACCAATAACTACTATGGTCTAGGGCAAAAATACACATATCGTTGTAATCGGGCGAGTTTCTACTTTCAGATGCAACAGGAATTTCTCGATTTCCTCAATGCGTTCGCGAGATATGGGAGTTTGAAGTTATGGAATGGTTGAGAAACCATCAAAATTTTCGCAAGTCTGTTACGCGAAACCAATAACTACTATGGCCTAGGGCAAAAATAGACATACCGTTGTAAACGGTCGAGTTTCTGCTTTCAGATGCAACAGGAATTTCTCGAGTTCGTCAATCCGTTCGCGAGATACGGCAGTTTGAAGTTAAGGAATGATTGAGAAACCATCAAAATTTTCGCAAGTCTGAAACTCGAAAGCAATAACTACAATGGCCTAGGGGAAAAATACACATACCCTTGTAATCGGGAGAGTTTCTACTTTCAGATGCAACAGAAATTTTTCAGATTCGTCAATCCGTTCGCCATATATGGGAGTTTGAAGTTATGGAATGGATGAGAAACCGTCAAAATTTTCGCAAGTCAGATACTCGAAACCAATAACTACTATGGCCTAGGGCAAAAATAGACATACCGTTGTAATCGGGCGAGTTTCTGCTTTCAGATGCAACAGGAATTTCTCGAGTTCGTCAATCCGTTCGCGATATATGGGAGTTTGAAGTTATGGAATGCTTGAGACACCATCAAAATTTTCGCATGTCCGATACTCGAAACCAATAACTACTATGGCCTAGGGCAAAAATACACATACCGTTGTAAACGGGCGAATTTCTGCTATCAGATGCAATAGGAATTTCTCGAGTTCGTCAATCCGTTCATGAGATATGGGAGTTTGAATTTATGGAATGGTTGAGAAACCATCAAAATTTTCGCAAGTCTGATACTCGAAACCAATAACTACCATGGCCTAGGGCAAAAATACACATATCGTTGTATACGGGCGAGTTTCTGCTTTCAGATGCAACAGGAATTTCTCGAGTTCGTCAATCCGTTCGCGAGATATGGGAGTTTGAAGTTAAGGAATGGTTGAGAAACCATCAAAATTTTCGCAAGTCTGATACTCGAAGCCGATAACTACTATGGCCTAGGGCAAAAATACACATACCGTTGTAATCGGGCGAGTTTCTGCTTTCAGATGCAACAGGAATTTCTCGAGTTCGTCAATCCGTCCGCGAGACATGGGAGTTTGAAGTTAAGGAATTGTTGAGAAACCATCAAAATGTTCGAAAGTCTGATACTCGAAACCAATAACTAAAATGGCCTATGGGAAAAATACACATACCGTTGTAATCGGGAGAGTTTCTACTTTCAGAGGCAACAGAAATTTTTCGGATTCGTCAATCCGTTCGCGAAATATCGGAGTTTGGAATTAAGAGATGGTTGAGAAACCATCAAAATTTTCGCAAGTCTGATACTCGAAACCAATAACTACTATGGCCTAGGGCAAAAATACACATACCGTTGTAAACGGGCGAATTTCTGCTATCAGATGCAATAGGAATTTCTCAAGTTCGTCAATCCATTCGCGATATATGGGAGTTTGAAGTTATGGAATGGTTGAGAAACCATCAAAATTTTCGCATGTCTGATATTCGAAACCAATAACTACTATGGCCTAGGGCAAAAATACACATACCGTTGTAAACGGGCGAATTTCTGCTATCAGATGCAATAGGAATTTCTCGAGTTCGTCAATCCGTTCATGAGATATGGGAGTTTGAAGTTATGGAATGGTTGAGAAACCATCAAAATTTTCGCAAGTCTGATACTCGAAACCAATAACTGGAATGGCCTAGGAGAAAAGTACACACACCATTGTAATCGGGCGAGTTTCTACTTTCAGATGCAACAGGAATTTCTCGAGTTCGTCAATCCGTTCATGAGATAAGGGAGTTTGAAGTTATGGAATGGTTGAGAAACCATCAAAATTTTCGCAAGTCTGATACTCGAAACCAATAACTGGAATGGCCTAGGAGAAAAGTACACACACCATTGTAATCGGGCGAGTTTCTACTTTCAGATGCAACAGGAATTTCTCGAGTTCGTCAATCCGTTCGCGAGATATGGGAGTTTGAAGTAATGGATTGGTTGAGAAACCATCAAAATTTTAGCAAGTCTGATACTCGAAACCAATAAGTACCATGGCCTAGGGCAAAAATACACATACCATTGTAAACGGGCAAGCTTCTGCTTTCAGATGCAACAGGAATTTCTCGAGTTCGTCTATCCGTTCGCCATATATGGGAGTTTGATGTTATGGAATGGATGAGAAACCATCAAAATTTTCGCAAGTCTGATTCACGAAACCAATAACTACTATGGCCTAGGGCAAAAATAGACATACCGTTGTAATCGGGCGAGTTTCTGCTTTCAGATGCAACAGGAATGTCTCGAGAACGTCAATCAGTTCGCGAGATATGGGAGTTTGAAGTTAAGGAATGGTTGAGAAACCATCAAAATTTTCGGAATCTGATACTCGAAACCAATAACTACTATGGTCTAGGGCAAAAATACACATATCGTTGTAATCGGGCGAGTCTCTACTTTCAGATGCAACAGGAATTTCTCGATTTCCTCAATGCGTTCGCGAGATATGGGAGTTTGAAGTTATGGAATGGTTGAGAAACCATCAAAATTTTCGCAAGTCTGTTACGCGAAACCAATAACTACTATGGCCTAGGGCAAAAATAGACATACCGTTGTAAACGGTCGAGTTTCTGCTTTCAGATGCAACAGGAATTTCTCGAGTTCGTCAATCCGTTCGCGAGATACGGCAGTTTGAAGTTAAGGAATGATTGAGAAACCATCAAAATTTTCGCAAGTCTGATACTCGAAAGCAATAACTACAATGGCCTAGGGGAAAAATACACATACCCTTGTAATCGGGAGAGTTTCTACATTCAGATGCAACAGAAATTTTTCGGATTCGTCAATCCGTTCGCCATATATGGGAGTTTGAAGTTATGGAATGGATGAGAAACCGTCAAAATTTTCGCAAGTCAGATACTCGAAACCAATAACTACTATGGCCTAGGGCAAAAATAGACATACCGTTGTAATCGGGCGAGTTTCTGCTTTTAGATGCAACAGGAATTTCTCGAGTTCGTCAATCCGTTCGCGATATATGGGAGTTTGAAGTTATGGAATGGTTGAGACACCATCAAAATTTTCGCATGTCCGATACTCGAAACCAATAACTACTATGGCCTAGGGCAAAAATACACATACCGTTGTAAACGGGCGAATTCCTGCTATCAGATGCAATAGGAATTTCTCGAGTTCGTCAATCCGTTCATGAGATATGGGAGTTTGAATTTATGGAATGGTTGAGAAACCATCAAAATTTTCGCAAGTCTGATACTCGAAACCAATAACTACTATGGCCTAGGGCAAAAATACACATACCGTTGTAATCGGGCGAGTTTCTGCTTTCAGATGCAACAGGAATTTCTCGAGTTCGTCAATCCGTCCGCGAGACATGGGAGTTTGAAGTTAAGGAATTGTTGAGAAACCATCAAAATGTTCGAATGTCTGATACTCGAAACCAATAACTAAAATGGCCTATGGGAAAAATACACATACCGTTGTAATCGGGAGAGTTTCTACTTTCAGAGGCAACAGAAATTTTTCGGATTCGTCAATCCGTTCGCGAAATATCGGAGTTTGGAATTAAGAGATGGTTGAGAAACCATCAAAATTTTCGCAAGTCTGATACTCGAAACCAATAACTACTATGGCCTAGGGCAAAAATACACATACCTTTGTAAACGGGCGAATTTCTGCTATCAGATGCAACAGGAATTTCTCGAGTTCGTCAATCCGTTCGCGAGATATGGGAGTTTGAAGTTATGGAATGGTTGAGAAACCATCAAACTTTTCACATGTCTTATATTCGAAACCAATAACTACTATGGCCTAGGGCAAAAATGCACATACCGTTGTAATCGGGCGAGTCTCTGCTTTCAGATGCAACAGGAATTTCTCGAGTTCGTCAATCCGTTCGCGAGATATGGGAGTTTGAAGTAATGGAATGGTTGAGAAACCATCAAAATTTTAGCAAGTCTGATACTCGAAACCAATAACTGGAATGGCCTAGGGGAAAAGTACACACACCATTGTAATCGGGCGAGTTTCTACTTTCAGATGCAACAGGAATTTCTCGAGTTCGTCAATCCGTTCGCGAGATATGGGAGTTTGAAGTAATGGAATGGTTGAGAAACCATCAAAATTTTAGCAAGTCTGATACTCGAAACCAATAAGTACCATGGCCTAGGGCAAAAATACACATACCGTTGTAAACGGGCGAGCTTCTGCTTTCAGATGCAACAGGAATTTCTCGAGTTCGTCAATCCGTTCGCCATATATGGGAGTTTGAAGTTATGGAATGCATGAGAAACCATCAAAATTTTCGCAAGTCTGATACTCGAAACCAATAACTACTATGGCCTAGGGCAAAAATACACATACCGTTGTAAACGGGCGAATATCTGCTATCAGATGCAACAGGAATTTCTCGAGTTCGTCAATCCGTTCGCGATATATGGGAGTTTGAAGTTATGGAATGGTTGAGAAACCATCAAAATTTTCGCATGTCTGATACTCGAAACCAATAACTATTAGGGCCTAGGGCAAAAATACACATACCGTTGTAAACGGGCGAATTTCTGCTCTCAGGTGCGACAGGAATTTCTCGAGTTCGTCAATCCGTTCATGAGATATGGGAGTTTGAAGTTATGGAATGGTGGAGAAACCATCAAAATTTTCGCAAGTCTGATACTCGAAAACAATAACTGGAATGGCCTAGGGGAAAAGTACACATACCGTTGTAATCGGGAGAGTTTCTACTTTCAGATGCAACAGAAATTTTTCGGATTCGTCAATCCGTTCGCGAAATATCGGAGTTTGGAATTAAGAGATGGTTGAGAAACCATCAAAATTTTCGCAAGTCTGATACTCGAATCCAATAACTACTATGGCCTAGGGCAAAAATGCACATACCGTTGTAATCGGGCGAGTTTCTGCTTTCAGATGCAACAGGAATTTATCGAGCTCGTCAATCCGTTCGCGAGATATGGGAGTTTGAAGTAATGGAATGGTCGAGAAACCATCAAAATTTTCGCAAGTCTGATACTCGAAACCAATAACTACTATGGCCTAGGGGAAAAGTACACACACCATTGTAATCGGGCGAGTTTCTGCCTTCAGATGCAATAGGAATTTCGCGAGTTCGTCAATCCGTTCGCGAGATATGGGAGTTTGAAGTTAAGGAATGGTTGAGAAACCATCAAAATTTTCGCAAGTCTGATACTCGAAACCAATAACTACTATGGCCTAGGGCAAAAATGCACATATCGTTGTATACGGGCGAGTTTCTGCTTTCAGATGCAACAGGAATTTCTCGAGTTCGTCAATCCGCTCGCGAGATATGGGAGTTTGAAGTTAAGGAATTGTTGAGAAACCATCAAAATGTTCGCAAGTCTGATACTCGAAACCAATAACTACAATGGCCTAGGGGAAAAATACACATACCGTTGTAATCGGGAGAGTTTCTACTTTCAGATGCAACAGAAATTTTTCGGATTCGTCAATCCGTTCGCGAAATATCGGAGTTTGGAATTAAGAGATGGTTGAGAAACCATCAAAATTTTCGCAAGTCTGATACTCGAAACCAATAAGTACTATGGCCTAGGTCAAAAATACACATACCGTTGTAAACGGGCGAGTATCTGCATTCAGATGCAACAGGAATTTCTCGAGTTCGTCAATCCGTTCGCGAGATATGGGAGTTTGAAGTTAAGGTATGGTTGAGAAACCATCAAAATTTTCGGAATCTGATACTCGAAACCAATAACTACTATGGTCTAGGGCAAAAATACACATACCGTTGTAATCGGGCGAGTTTCTACTTTCAGATGCAACAGGAATTTCTCGATTTCCTCAATCCGTTCGCGAGATATGGGAGTTTGAAGTTATGGAATGGTTGAGAAACCATCAAAATTTTCGCAAGTCTGACACTCGAAACCAATAACTGGACTGGCCTAGGGGAAAAGTAAACACACCATTGTAATCGGGCGAGTTTCTGCTTTCAGATGCAACAGGAATTTCCCGAGTTCGTCAATCCGTTCGCGAGATATGGTAGTTTGAAGTTAAGGAATGGTTGAGAAACCATCAAAATTTTCGCAAGTCTGACACTCGAAACCAGTAAGTACAATGGCGTAGGGGAAAAATACACATACCGTTGTAATCGGGAGAGTTTCTACTTTCAGATGCAACAGAATTTTTTCGGATTCGTCAAATAGTTCGCGAAATGTCGGAGTTTGGAATTAAGAGATGGTTGAGAAACCATCAAAATTATCGCAAGTCTGATACTCGAAACCAATAAGTACTATGGCCTAGGGCAAAAATACACACACCGTTGTAAACGGGCGAGTTTCTGCCTTCAGATGCGACAGGAATTTCTCGAGTTCGTCAATCCGTTCTCGAGATATGGGAGTTTGAAGATATGGAATGGTTGAGAAACCATCAAAATTTTCGCAAGTCTGATACGCGAAACCAATAACTACTATGGCCTAGGGGAAAAGTACACACACCATTGTAATCGGGCGAGTTTCTACTTTCAGATGCAACAGGAATATCTCGAGTTCGTCAATCCGTTCGCGAGATATGGGAGTTTGAAGTTAAGGAATGGTTGAGAAACCATCAAAGTTTTCGCAAGTCTGATACTCGAAACCAATAACTACAATGGCCTAGGGGAAAAATACAAATACTGTTGTAATCGGGCGAGCTTCTGCTTTCAGATTCAACAGGAATTTCTCGAGTTCGTTAATGCGTTCGCGAGATATGGGAGTTTGAAGATAAGGAATGGTTGAGAAACCATCAAAATTTTCGGAATCTGATACTCGAAACCAATAACTACTATGGCCTAGGGCAAAAATGCACATACCGTTGTAATCGGGCGAGTTTCTGCTTTCAGATGCAATAGGAATTTCTCGAGTTCGTCAATCCGCTCGCGAGATATGGGAGTTTGAAGTTAAGGAATTGTTGAGAAACCATCAAAATGTTCGCATGTCCGATACTCGAAACCAATAACTACAATGGCCTAGGGGAAAAATACACATACCGTTGTAATCGGGGAGTTTCTACTTTCAGATGCAACAGAAATTTTTCGGATTCGTCAATCCGTTCGCGAAATATCGGAGTTTGGAATTAAGAGATGGTTGAGAAACCATCAAAATTTTCGCAAGTCTGATACTCGAAACCAATAAGTACTATGGCCTAGGGCAAAAATACACATACCGTTGTAAACGGGCGAGTATCTGCATTCAGATGCAACAGGAATTTCTCGAGTTCGTCAATCCGTTCGCGAGATATGGGAGTTTGAAGATATGGAATGGTTGAGAAACCATCAAAATTTTCGCAAGTCTGATACGCGAAACCAATAACTACTATGGCCTAGGGGAAAAGTACACACACCATTGTAATCGGGCGAGTTTCTACTTTCAGATGCAACAGGAATATCTCGAGTTCGTCAATCCGTTCGCGAGATATGGGAGTTTGAAGTTAAGGAATGGTTGAGAAACCATCAAAGTTTTCGCAAGTCTGATACTCGAAACCAATAACTACAATGGCCTAGGGGAAAAATACAAATACTGTTGTAATCGGGCGAGCTTCTGCTTTCAGATTCAACAGGAATTTCTCGAGTTCGTTAATGCGTTCGCGAGATATGGGAGTTTGAAGATAAGGAATGGTTGAGAAACCATCAAAATTTTCGGAATCTGATACTCGAAACCAATAACTACTATGGCCTAGGGCAAAAATGCACATACCGTTGTAATCGGGCGAGTTTCTGCTTTCAGATGCAACAGGAATTTCTCGAGTTCGTCAATCCGCTCGCGAGATATGGGAGTTTGAAGTTAAGGAATTGTTGAGAAACCATCAAAATGTTCGCAAGTCCGATACTCGAAACCAATAACTACAATGGCCTAGGGGAAAAATACACATACCGTTGTAATCGGGGAGTTTCTACTTTCAGATGCAACAGAAATTTTTCGGATTCGTCAATCCGTTCGCGAAATATCGGAGTTTGGAATTAAGAGATGGTTGAGAAACCATCAAAATTTTCGCAAGTCTGATACTCGAAACCAATAAGTACTATGGCCTAGGGCAAAAATACACATACCGTTGTAAACGGGCGAGTATCTGCATTCAGATGCAACAGGAATTTCTCGGGTTCGTCAATCCGTTCGCGAGATATGGGAGTTTGAAGTTAAGGTATGGTTGAGAAACCATCAAAATTTTCGGAATCTGATACTCGAAACCAATAACTACTATGGTCTAGGGCAAAAATACACATACCGTTGTAATCGGGCGAGTTTCTACTTTCAGATGCAACAGGAATTTCTCGATTTCCTCAATCCGTTCGCGAGATATGGGAGTTTGAATTTATGGAATGGTTGAGAAACCATCAAAATTTTCGCAAGTCTGATACTCGAAACCAATAACTGGAATGGCCTAGGGGAAAAGTAAACACACCATTGTAATCGGGCGAGTTTCTGCTTTCAGATGCAACAGGAATTTCCCGAGTTCGTCAATCCGTTCGCGAGATATGGTAGTTTGAAGTTAAGGAATGGTTGAGAAACCATCAAAATTTTCGCAAGTCTGACACTCGAGCCAGTAAGTACAATGGCCTAGGGGAAAAATACACATACCGTTGTAATCGGGAGAGTTTCTACTTTCAGGTGCAACAGAATTTTTTCGGATTCGTCAAATAGTTCGCGAAATATCGGAGTTTGGAATTAAGAGATGGTTGAGAAACCATCAAAATTATCGCAAGTCTGATACTCGAAACCAATAAGTACTATGGCCTAGGGCAAAAATACACACACCGTTGTAAACGGGCGAGTTTCTGCCTTCAGATGCGACAGGAATTTCTCGAGTTCGTCAATCCGTTCTCGAGATATGGGAGTTTGAAGATATGGAATGGTTGAGAAACCATCAAAATTTTCGCAAGTCTGATACGCGAAACCAATAACTACTATGGCCTAGGGGAAAAGTACACACACCATTGTAATCGGGCGAGTTTCTACTTTCAGATGCAACAGGAATATCTCGAGTTCGTCAATCCGTTCGCGAGATATGGGAGTTTGAAGTTAAGGAATGGTTGAGAAACCATCAAAGTTTTCGCAAGTCTGATACTCGAAACCAATAACTACAATGGCCTAGGGGAAAAATACAAATACTGTTGTAATCGGGCGAGCTTCTGCTTTCAGATTCAACAGAAATTTCTCGAGTTCGTTAATGCGTTCGCGAGATATGGGAGTTTGAAGATAAGGAATGGTTGAGAAACCATCAAAATTTTCGGAATCTGATACTCGAAACCAATAACTACTATGGCCTAGGGCAAAAATGCACATACCGTTGTAATCGGGCGAGTTTCTGCTTTCAGATGCAACAGGAATTTCTCGAGTTCGTCAATCCGCTCGCGAGATATGGGAGTTTGAAGTTAAGGAATTGTTGAGAAACCATCAAAATGTTCGCAAGTCCGATACTCGAAACCAATAACTACAATGGCCTAGGGGAAAAATACACATACCGTTGTAATCGGGGAGTTTCTACTTTCAGATGCAACAGAAATTTTTCGGATTCGTCAATCCGTTCGCGAAATATCGGAGTTTGGAATTAAGAGATGGTTGAGAAACCATCAAAATTTTCGCAAGTCTGATACTCGAAACCAATAAGTACTATGGCCTAGGGCAAAAATACACATACCGTTGTAAACGGGCGAGTATCTGCATTCAGATGCAACAGGAATTTCTCGAGTTCGTCAATCCGTTCGCGAGATATGGGAGTTTGAAGATATGGAATGGTTGAGAAACCATCAAAATTTTCGCAAGTCTGATACGCGAAACCAATAACTACTATGGCCTAGGGGAAAAGTACACACACCATTGTAATCGGGCGAGTTTCTACTTTCAGATGCAACAGGAATATCTCGAGTTCGTCAATCCGTTCGCGAGATGTGGGAGTTTGAAGTTAAGGAATGGTTGAGAAACCATCAAAGTTTTCGCAAGTCTGATACTCGAAACCAATAACTACAATGGCCTAGGGGAAAAATACAAATACTGTTGTAATCGGGCGAGCTTCTGCTTTCAGATTCAACAGGAATTTCTCGAGTTCGTTAATGCGTTCGCGAGATATGGGAGTTTGAAGATAAGGAATGGTTGAGAAACCATCAAAATTTTCGGAATCTGATACTCGAAACCAATAACTACTATGGCCTAGGGCAAAAATACACATACCGTTGTAATCGGGCGAGTTTCTACTTTCAGATGCAACAGGAATTTCTCGATTTCCTCAATCCGTTCGCGAGATATGGGAGTTTGAATTTATGGAATGGTTGAGAAACCATCAAAATTTTCGCAAGTCTGATACTCGAAACCAATAACTGGAATGGCCTAGGGGAAAAGTAAACACACCATTGTAATCGGGCGAGTTTCTGCTTTCAGATGCAACAGGAATTTCGCGAGTTCGTCAATCCGTTCGCGAGATATGGGAGTTTGAAGTTACGAAATGGTTGGGAAACCATCAAAATTTTCGCAAGTCTGATACTCGAAACCAATAACTACTATGGTCTAGGGCAAAAATACACATACCGTTGTAAACGGGCGAGTATCTGCATTCAGATGCAACAGGAATTTCTCGAGTTCGTCAATCCGTTCGCGAGATATGGGAGTTTGAAGATATGGAATGGTTGAGAAACCATCAAAATTTTCGCAAGTCTGATACGCGAAACCAATAACTACTATGGCCTAGGGGAAAAGTACACACACCATTGTAATCGGGCGAGTTTCTACTTTCAGATGCAACAGGAATTTCCCGAGTTCGTCAATCCGTTCGCGAGATATGGGAGTTTGAAGTTAAGGAATGGTTGAGAAACCATCAAAATTTTCGCAAGTCTGACACTCGAAACCAGTAAGTACAATGGCCTAGGGGAAAAATACACATACCGTTGTAATCGGGAGAGTTTCTACTTTCAGATGCAACAGAATTTTTTCGGATTCGTCAAATAGTTCGCGAAATATCGGAGTTTGGAATTAAGAGATGGTTGAGAAACCATCAAAATTATCGCAAGTCTGACACACGAAACCAATAACTACTATGGCCTAGGGCAAAAATAGACATACCGTTGTAATCGGGCGAGTTTCTACTTTCAGATGCAACAGGAATTTCTCGATTTCCTCAATCCGTTCGCGAGATATGGGAGTTTGAAGTTATGGAATGGTTGGGAAACCATCAAAATTTTCGCAAGTCTGATACGCGAAACCAATAACTACTATGGCCTAGGGCAAAAATACATATACCGTTGTAATCGGGAGAGTTTCTACTTTCAGCTACAACAGAAATTTTTCGGATTCGTCAATCCGTTCGCGAAATATCGGAGTTTGGAATTAAGAGATGGTTGAGAAACCATCAAAATTTTCCCAAGTCTGATAACCGAAACCAATAACTACTATGGCCTAGGGAAAAATAGACATACCGTTGTAATCGGGCGAGTTTCTGCTTTCAGATGCAACAGGAATTTCTCGAGATCGTCAATCAGTTCGCGAGATATGGGAGTTTGAAGTTAAGGAATGGTTGAGAAACCATCAAAATTTTCGCAAGACTGATACTCGAAACCAATAACTACTATGGTCTAGGGCAAAAATACACATACCGTTGTAATCGGGCGAGTTTCTACTTTCAGATGCAAGAGGAACTTCTCGAATTCCTCAATCCGTTCGCGAGATATGGGAGTGTGAAATTATGGAATGGTTGAGGAACCATCAAAATTTTCGCAAGACTGATACTCGAAACCAATAACTACAATGGCCTAGGGGAAAAATACACATACCCTTGTAATCGGGCGATTTTCTACTTTCAGATGCAACAGGAATTTCTCGAGTTCGTCAATCCGTTCGCGAGATATGGGAGTTTGAAGTTAAGGAATGGTTGAGAATCCATCAAAATTTTCGCAAGTCTGGTACTCGAAACCAATAAGTGGATTGGCCTAGGGGAAAAGTAAACACACCATTGTAATCGGGCGAGTTTCTGCTTTCAGATGCAACAGGAATTTCGCGAGTTCGTCAATCCGTTCGCGAGATATGGGAGTTTGAAGTAATGGAATGGTTGGGAAACCATCAAAATTTTAGCAAGTCTGATACTCGAAACCAATAACTACTATGGCCTAGGGCAAAAATACACATATCGTTGTATACGGGCGAGTTTCTGCTTTCAGATGCAACAGGAATTTCTCGAGTTCGTCAATCCGCTCGCGAGATATGGGAGTTTGAAGTTAAGGAATTGTTGAGAAACCATCAAAATGTTCGCAAGTCTGATACTCGAAACCAATAACTACAATGGCCTAGGGGAAAAATACACATACCGTTGTAAACGGGCGAGTATCTGCATTCAGATGCAACAGGAATTTCTCGAGTTCGTCAATCCGTTCGCGAGATATGGGAGTTTGAAGTTAAGGTATGGTTGAGAAACCATCAAAATTTTCGGAATCTGATACTCGAAACCAATAACTACTATGGTCTAGGGCAAAAATACACATACCGTTGTAAGCGGGCGAGTTTCTACTTTCAGATGCAACAGGAATTTCTCGATTTCCTCAATCCGTTCGCGAGATATGGGAGTTTGAAGTTATGGAATGGTTGAGAAACCATAAAAATTTTCGCAAGTCTGATACCCGAAACCAATAACTGGAATGGCCCAGAGGAAAAGAACACACACCATTGTAATCGGGCGAGTTTCTACTTTCAGATGCATCAGGAATTTCTCGAGTTCGTCAATCCGTTCGCGATATATGGGAGTTTGAACTTAAGGAATGGTTGAGAATCCATCAAAATTTTCGCAAGTCTGGTACTCGAAACCAATAACTGGAATGGCCTAGGGGAAAAGTACACACACCATTGTAATCGGGCGAGTTCTGGCTTTCAGATGCAACAGGAATTTCCCGAGTTCGTCAATCCGTTCGCGAGATATGGTAGTTTGAAGTTAAGGAATGGTTGAGAAACCATCAAAATTTTCGCAAGTCTGACACTCGAAACCAGTAAGTACAATGGCCTAGGGTAAAAGTACACATACCGTTGTAATCGGGAGAGTTTCTACTTTCAGATGCAACAGAATTTTTTCGGATTCGTCAAATAGTTCGCGAAATATCGGAGTTTGGAATTAAGAGATGGTTGAGAAACCATCAAAATTATCGCAAGTCTGATACTCGAAACCAATAACTGGAGTGGCCTAGGGGAAAAGTAAACACACCATTGTAATCGGGCGAGTTTCTGCTTTCAGATGCAACAGGAATTTCGCGAGTTCGTCAATCCGTTCGCGAGATATGGGAGTTTGAAGTTACGAAATGGTTGGGAAACCATCAAAATTTTCGCAAGTCTGATACCCGAAACCAATAACTGGAATGGCCCAGAGGAAAAGAACACACACCATTGTAATCGGGCGAGTTTCTACTTTCAGATGCATCAGGAATTTCTCGAGTTCGTCAATCCGTTCGCGATATATGGGAGTTTGAAGTTAAGGAATGGTTGAGAATCCATCAAAATTTTCGCAAGTCTGGTACTCGAAACCAATAACTGGAATGGCCTAGGGGAAAAGTACACACACCATTGTAATCGGGCGAGTTTCTGCTTTCAGATGCAACAGGAATTTCCCGAGTTCGTCAATCGGTTCGCGAGATATGGGAGTTTGAAGTTAAGGAATGGTTGAGAAACCATCAAAATTTTCGCAAGTCTGACACTCGAAACCAGTAAGTACAATGGCCTAGGGGAAAAATACACATACCGTTGTAATCGGGAGAGTTTCTACTTTCAGATGCAACAGAATTTTTTCGGATTCGTCAAATAGTTCGCGAAATATCGGAGTTTGGAATTAAGAGATGGTTGAGAAACCATCAAAATTATCGCAAGTCTGATACTCGAAACCAATAAGTACTATGGCCTAGGGCAAAAATACACACACCGTTGTAAACGGGCGAGTTTCTGCCTTCAGATGCGACAGGAATTTCTCGAGTTCGTCAATCCGTTCTCGAGATATGGGAGTTTGAAGATATGGAATGGTTGAGAAACCATCAAAATTTTCGCAAGTCTGATACGCGAAACCAATAACTACTATGGCCTAGGGGAAAAGTACACACACCATTGTAATCGGGCGAGTTTCTACTTTCAGATGCAACAGGAATATCTCGAGTTCGTCAATCCGTTCGCGAGATATGGGAGTTTGAAGTTAAGGGATGGTTGAGAAACCATCAAAGTTTTCGCAAGTCTGATACTCGAAACCAATAACTACAATGGCCTAGGGGAAAAATACAAATACTGTTGTAATCGGGCGAGCTTCTGCTTTCAGATTCAACAGGAATTTCTCGAGTTCGTTAATGAGTTCGCGAGATATGGGAGTTTGAAGATAAGGAATGGTTGAGAAACCATCAAAATTTTCGGAATCTGATACTCGAAACCAATAACTACTATGGTCTAGGGCAAAAATACACATACCGTTGTAATCGTGCGAGTTTCTACTTTCAGATGCATCAGGAATTTCTCGAGTTCGTCAATCCGTTCGCGATATATGGGAGTTTGAAGTTAAGGAATGGTTGAGAATCCATCAAAATTTTCGCAAGTCTGGTACTCGAAACCAATAACTGGATTGGCCTAGGGGAAAAGTACACACACCATTGTAATCGGGCGAGTTTCTGCTTTCAGATGCAACAGGAATTTCCCGAGTTCGTCAATCCGTTCGCGAGATATGGGAGTTTGAAGTTAAGGAATGGTTGAGAAACCATCAAAATTTTCGCAAGTCTGACACTCGAAACCAGTAAGTACAATGGCCTAGGGGAAAAATACACATACCGTTGTAATCGGGAGATTTTCTACTTTCAGATGCAACAGAATTTTTTCGGATTCGTCAAATAGTTCGCGAAATATCGGAGTTTGGAATTAAGAGATGGTTGAGAAACCATCAAAATTATCGCAAGTCTGATACACGAAACCAATAACTACTATGGCCTAGGGCAAAAATAGACATACCGTTGTAATCGGGCGAGTTTCTACTTTCAGATGCAACAGGAATTTCTCGATTTCCTCAATCCGTTCGCGAGATATGGGAGTTTGAAGTTATGGAATGGTTGGGAAACCATCAAAATTTTCGCAAGTCTGATACGCGAAACCAATAACTACTATGGCCTAGGGCAAAAATATATATACCGTTGTAATCGGGAGAGTTTCTACTTTCAGCTGCAACAGAAATTTTTCGGATTCGTCAATCCGTTCGCGAAATATCGGAGTTTGGAATTAAGAGATGGTTGAGAAACCATCAAAATTTTCCCAAGTCTGATAACCGAAACCAATAACTACTATGGCCTAGGGAAAAATAGACATACCGTTGTAATCGGGCGAGTTTCTGCTTTCAGATGCAACAGGAATTTCTCGAGATCGTCAATCAGTTCGCGAGATATGGGAGTTTGAAGTTAAGGAATGGTTGAGAAACCATCAAAATTTTCGCAAGACTGATACTCGAAACCAATAACTACTATGGTCTAGGGCAAAAATACACATACCGTTGTAATCGGGCGAGTTTCTACTTTCAGATGCAAGAGGAATTTCTCGAATTCCTCAACCCGTTCGCGAGATATGGGAGTTTGAAGTTATGGAATGGTTGAGGAACCATCAAAATTTTCGCAAGACTGATACTCGAAACCAATAACTAAAATGGCCTAGGGGAAAAATACACATACCCTTGTAATCGGGCGAGTTTCTACTTTCAGATGCAACAGGAATTTCTCGAGTTCGTCAATCCGTTCGCGAGATATGGGAGTTTGAAGTAATGGAATGGTTGAGAAACCATCAAAATTTTAGCAAGTCTGATACTCGAAACCATTAAGTACTATGGCCTAGGGCAAAAATACACACACCGTTGTAAACGGGCGAGTTGCTGCCTTCAGATGCGACAGGAATTTCTCGAGTTCGTCATTCCGTTCTCGAGATATGGGAGTTTGAAGATATGGAATGGTTGAGAAACCATCAAAATTTTCGCAAGTCTGATACGAGAAACCAATAACTACTATGGCCTAGGGGAAAAGTACACACACCATTGTAATCGGGCGAGTTTCTACTTTCAGATGCAACAGGAATATCTCGAGTTCGTCAATCCGTTCGCGAGATATGGGAGTTTGAAGTTATGGAATGGTTGGGAAACCATCAAAATTTTCGCAAGTCTGATACGCGAAACCAATAACTACAATGGCCTAGGGGAAAAATACAAATACTGTTGTAATCGGGCGAGCTTCTGCTCTCAGATTCAACAGGAATTTCTCGAGTTCGTTAATGCGTTCGCGAGAAATGGGAGTTTGAAGATAAGGAATGGTTGAGAAACCATCAAAATTTTCGGAATCTGATACTCGAAACCAATAACTACTATGGTCTAGGGCAAAAATACACATACCGTTGTAATCGGGCGAGTTTCTGCTATCAGATGCAACAGGAATTTCTCGAGATCGTCAATCAGTTCGCGAGATATGGGAGTTTGAAGTTAAGGAATGGTTGAGAAACCATCAAAATTTTCGCAAGACTGATACTCGAAACCAATAACTACTATGGTCTAGGGCAAAAATACACATACCGTTGTAATCGGGCGAGTTTCTACTTTCAGATGCAAGAGGAATTTCTCGAATTCCTCAATCCGTTCGCGAGATATGGGAGTTTGAAGTTATGGAATGGTTGAGGAACCATCAAAATTTTCGCAAGACTGATACTCGAAACCAATAACTACAATGGCCTAGGGGAAAAATACACATACCCTTGTAATCGGGCGAGTTTCTACTTTCAGATGCAACAGGAATATCTCGAGTTCGTCAATCCGTTCGCGAGATATGGGAGTTTGAAGTTAAGGAATGGTTGAGAAACCATCAAAGTTTTCGCAAGTCTGGTACTCGAAACCAATAACTACAATGGCCTAGGGGAAAAATACAAATACTGTTGTAATCGGGCGAGCTTCTTCTTTCAGGTTCAACAGGAATTTCTCGAGTTCGTTAATGCGTTCGCGAGATATGGGAGTTTGAAGATAAGGAATGGTTGAGAAACCATCAAAATTTTCGGAATCTGATACTCGAAACCAATAACTACTATGGTCTAGGGCAAAAATACACATACCGTTGTAATCGGGCGAATTTCTACTTTCAGATGCAACAGGAATTTCTCGATTTCCTCAATCCGTTCGCGAGATATGGGAGTTTGAAGTTATGGAATGGTTGAGAAACCATCAAAATTTTCGCAAGTCTGATACTCGAAACCAATAACTGGAATGGCCTAGGGGAAAAGTAAACACACCATTGTAATCGGGCGAGGTTCTGCTTTCAGATGCAACAGGAATTTCGCGAGTTCGTCAATCCGTTCGCGAGATATGGGAGTTTGAAGTTACGAAATGGTTGGGAAACCATCAAAATTTTCGCAAGTCTGATACTCGAAACCAATAACTGGAATGGCCTAGGGGAAAAGTAAACACACCATTGTAATCGGGCGAGTTTCTGCTTTCAGATGCAACAGGAATTTCGCGAGTTCGTCAATCCGTTCGCGAGATATGGGAGTTTGAAGTTACGAAATGGTTGGGAAACCATCAAAATTTTCGCAAGTCTGATACCCGAAACCAATAACTGGAATGCCCCAGAGGAAAAGAACACACACCATTGTAATCGGGCGAGTTTCTACTTTCAGATGCATCAGGAATTTCTCGAGTTCGTCAATCCGTTCGCGATATATGGGAGTTTGAAGTTAAGGAATGGTTGAGAATCCATCAAAATTTTCGCAAGTCTGGTACTCGAAACCAATAACTGGATTGGCCTAGGGGAAAAGTACACACACCATTGTAATCGGGCGAGTTTCTGCTTTCAGATGCAACAGGAATTTCCCGAGTTCGTCAATCCGTTCGCGAGATATGGGAGTTTGAAGTTAAGGAATGGTTGAGAAACCATCAAAATTTTCGCAAGTCTGACACTCGAAACCAGTAAGTACAATGGCCTAGGGGAAAAATACACATACCGTTGTAATCGGGAGATTTTCTACTTTCAGATGCAACAGAATTTTTTCGGATTCGTCAAATAGTTCGCGAAATATCGGAGTTTGGAATTAAGAGATGGTTGAGAAACCATCAAAATTATCGCAAGTCTGATACACGAAACCAATAACTACTATGGCCTAGGGCAAAAATAGACATACCGTTGTAATCGGGCGAGTTTCTACTTTCAGATGCAACAGGAATTTCTCGATTTCCTCAATCCGTTCGCGAGATATGGGAGTTTGAAGTTATGGAATGGTTGGGAAACCATCAAAATTTTCGCAAGTCTGATACGCGAAACCAATAACTACTATGGCCTAGGGCAAAAATATATATACCGTTGTAATCGGGAGAGTTTCTACTTTCAGCTGCAACAGAAATTTTTCGGATTCGTCAATCCGTTCGCGAAATATCGGAGTTTGGAATTAAGAGATGGTTGAGAAACCATCAAAATTTTCCCAAGTCTGATAACCGAAACCAATAACTACTATGGCCTAGGGAAAAATAGACATACCGTTGTAATCGGGCGAGTTTCTGCTTTCAGATGCAACAGGAATTTCTCGAGATCGTCAATCAGTTCGCGAGATATGGGAGTTTGAAGTTAAGGAATGGTTGAGAAACCATCAAAATTTTCGCAAGACTGATACTCGAAACCAATAACTACTATGGTCTAGGGCAAAAATACACATACCGTTGTAATCGGGCGAGTTTCTACTTTCAGATGCAAGAGGAATTTCTCGAATTCCTCAACCCGTTCGCGAGATATGGGAGTTTGAAGTTATGGAATGGTTGAGGAACCATCAAAATTTTCGCAAGACTGATACTCGAAACCAATAACTAAAATGGCCTAGGGGAAAAATACACATACCCTTGTAATCGGGCGAGTTTCTACTTTCAGATGCAACAGGAATTTCTCGAGTTCGTCAATCCGTTCGCGAGATATGGGAGTTTGAAGTAATGGAATGGTTGAGAAACCATCAAAATTTTAGCAAGTCTGATACTCGAAACCATTAAGTACTATGGCCTAGGGCAAAAATACACACACCGTTGTAAACGGGCGAGTTGCTGCCTTCAGATGCGACAGGAATTTCTCGAGTTCGTCATTCCGTTCTCGAGATATGGGAGTTTGAAGATATGGAATGGTTGAGAAACCATCAAAATTTTCGCAAGTCTGATACGAGAAACCAATAACTACTATGGCCTAGGGGAAAAGTACACACACCATTGTAATCGGGCGAGTTTCTACTTTCAGATGCAACAGGAATATCTCGAGTTCGTCAATCCGTTCGCGAGATATGGGAGTTTGAAGTTATGGAATGGTTGGGAAACCATCAAAATTTTCGCAAGTCTGATACGCGAAACCAATAACTACAATGGCCTAGGGGAAAAATACAAATACTGTTGTAATCGGGCGAGCTTCTGCTCTCAGATTCAACAGGAATTTCTCGATTTCCTCAATCCGTTCGCGAGATATGGGAGTTTGAAGTTATGGAATGGTTGGGAAACCATCAAAATTTTCGCAAGTCTGATACGCGAAACCAATAACTACTATGGCCTAGGGCAAAAATATATATACCGTTGTAATCGGGAGAGTTTCTACTTTCAGCTGCAACAGAAATTTTTCGGATTCGTCAATCCGTTCGCGAAATATCGGAGTTTGGAATTAAGAGATGGTTGAGAAACCATCAAAATTTTCCCAAGTCTGATAACCGAAACCAATAACTACTATGGCCTAGGGAAAAATAGACATACCGTTGTAATCGGGCGAGTTTCTGCTTTCAGATGCAACAGGAATTTCTCGAGATCGTCAATCAGTTCGCGAGATATGGGAGTTTGAAGTTAAGGAATGGTTGAGAAACCATCAAAATTTTCGCAAGACTGATACTCGAAACCAATAACTACTATGGTCTAGGGCAAAAATACACATACCGTTGTAATCGGGCGAGTTTCTACTTTCAGATGCAAGAGGAATTTCTCGAATTCCTCAACCCGTTCGCGAGATATGGGAGTTTGAAGTTATGGAATGGTTGAGGAACCATCAAAATTTTCGCAAGACTGATACTCGAAACCAATAACTAAAATGGCCTAGGGGAAAAATACACATACCCTTGTAATCGGGCGAGTTTCTACTTTCAGATGCAACAGGAATTTCTCGAGTTCGTCAATCCGTTCGCGAGATATGGGAGTTTGAAGTAATGGAATGGTTGAGAAACCATCAAAATTTTAGCAAGTCTGATACTCGAAACCATTAAGTACTATGGCCTAGGGCAAAAATACACACACCGTTGTAAACGGGCGAGTTGCTGCCTTCAGATGCGACAGGAATTTCTCGAGTTCGTCATTCCGTTCTCGAGATATGGGAGTTTGAAGATATGGAATGGTTGAGAAACCATCAAAATTTTCGCAAGTCTGATACGAGAAACCAATAACTACTATGGCCTAGGGGAAAAGTACACACACCATTGTAATCGGGCGAGTTTCTACTTTCAGATGCAACAGGAATATCTCGAGTTCGTCAATCCGTTCGCGAGATATGGGAGTTTGAAGTTATGGAATGGTTGGGAAACCATCAAAATTTTCGCAAGTCTGATACGCGAAACCAATAACTACAATGGCCTAGGGGAAAAATACAAATACTGTTGTAATCGGGCGAGCTTCTGCTCTCAGATTCAACAGGAATTTCTCGAGTTCGTTAATGCGTTCGCGAGAAATGGGAGTTTGAAGATAAGGAATGGTTGAGAAACCATCAAAATTTTCGGAATCTGATACTCGAAACCAATAACTACTATGGTCTAGGGCAAAAATACACATACCGTTGTAATCGGGCGAGTTTCTGCTTTCAGATGCAACAGGAATTTCTCGAGATCGTCAATCAGTTCGCGAGATATGGGAGTTTGAAGTTAAGGAATGGTTGAGAAACCATCAAAATTTTCGCAAGACTGATACTCGAAACCAATAACTACTATGGTCTAGGGCAAAAATACACATACCGTTGTAATCGGGCGAGTTTCTACTTTCAGATGCAAGAGGAATTTCTCGAATTCCTCAATCCGTTCGCGAGATATGGGAGTTTGAAGTTATGGAATGGTTGAGGAACCATCAAAATTTTCGCAAGACTGATACTCGAAACCAATAACTACAATGGCCTAGGGGAAAAATACACATACCCTTGTAATCGGGCGAGTTTCTACTTTCAGATGCAACAGGAATATCTCGAGTTCGTCAATCCGTTCGCGAGATATGGGAGTTTGAAGTTAAGGAATGGTTGAGAAACCATCAAAGTTTTCGCAAGTCTGGTACTCGAAACCAATAACTACAATGGCCTAGGGGAAAAATACAAATACTGTTGTAATCGGGCGAGCTTCTTCTTTCAGGTTCAACAGGAATTTCTCGAGTTCGTTAATGCGTTCGCGAGATATGGGAGTTTGAAGATAAGGAATGGTTGAGAAACCATCAAAATTTTCGGAATCTGATACTCGAAACCAATAACTACTATGGTCTAGGGCAAAAATACACATACCGTTGTAATCGGGCGAATTTCTACTTTCAGATGCAACAGGAATTTCTCGATTTCCTCAATCCGTTCGCGAGATATGGGAGTTTGAAGTTATGGAATGGTTGAGAAACCATCAAAATTTTCGCAAGTCTGATACTCGAAACCAATAACTGGAATGGCCTAGGGGAAAAGTAAACACACCATTGTAATCGGGCGAGGTTCTGCTTTCAGATGCAACAGGAATTTCGCGAGTTCGTCAATCCGTTCGCGAGATATGGGAGTTTGAAGTTACGAAATGGTTGGGAAACCATCAAAATTTTCGCAAGTCTGATACCCGAAACCAATAACTGGAATGGCCCAGAGGAAAAGAACACACACCATTGTAATCGGGCGAGTTTCTACTTTCAGATGCATCAGGAATTTCTCGAGTTCGTCAATCCGTTCGCGATATATGGGAGTTTGAAGTTAAGGAATGGTTGAGAAACCATCAAAATTTTCGCAAGTCTGGTACTCGAAACCAATAACTGGAATGGCCTAGGGGAAAAGTACACACACCATTGTAATCGGGCGAGTTTCTGCTTTCAGATGCAACAGGAATTTCCCGAGTTCGTCAATCCGTTCGCGAGATATGGGAGTTTGAAGTTAAGGAATGGTTGAGAAGCCATCAAAATTTTCGCAAGTCTGACACTCGAAACCAGTAAGTACAATGGCCTAGGGGAAAAATACACATACCGTTGTAATCGGGAGAGTTTCTACTTTCTGATGCAACAGAATTTTTTCGGGTTCGTCAAATAGTTCGCGAAATATCGGAGTTTGGAATTAAGAGATGGTTGAGAAACCATCAAAATTATCGCAAGTCTGATACACGAAACCAATAACTACTATGGCCTAGGGCAAAAATAGACATACCGTTGTAATCGGGCGAGTTTCTGCTTTCAGATGCAACAGGAATTTCTCGAGATCGTCAATCAGTTCGCGAGATATGGGAGTTTGAAGTTAAGGAATGGTTGAGGAACCATCAAAATTTTCGCAAGACTGATACTCGAAACCAATAACTACAATGGCCTAGGGGAAAAATACACATACCCTTGCAATCGGGCGAGTTTCTACTTTCAGATGCAACAGGAATTTCTCGAGTTCGTCAATCCGTTCGCGAGATATGCGAGTTTGGAGTTAAGGAATGGTTGAGAAACCATCAAAATTTTCGCAAGTCTGGTACTCGAAACCAATAACTGGAATGGCCTAGGGGAAAAGTACACACACCATTGTAATCGGGCGAGTTTCTGCTTTCAGATGCAACAGGAATTTCCCGAGTTCGTCAAGCCGTTCGCGAGATATGGGAGTTTGAAGATATGGAATGGTTGAGAAACCATCAAAATTTTCGCAAGTCTGATACGCGAAACCAATAACTACTATGGCCTAGGGCAAAAATACACATACCGTTGTAATCGGGAGAGTTTCTACTTTCAGATGCAACAGAAATTTTTCGGATTCGTCAATCCGTTCGCGAAATATCTAAGTTTGGAATTAAGAGATGGTTGAGAAACCATCAAAATTTTCGCAAGTCTGATACTCGAAACCAATAACTACTATGGCCTAGGGCAAAAATAGACATACCGTTGTAATCGGGCGAGTTTCTGCTTTCAGATGCAACAGGAATTTCTCGAGATCGTCAATCAGTTCGCGAGATATGGGAGTTTGAAGTTAAGGAATGGTTGAGGAACCATCAAAATTTTCGCAAGACTGATACTCGAAACCAATAACTACAATGGCCTAGGGGAAAAACACACATACCGTTGTAATCGGGCGAGTTTCTGCTTTCAGTTGCAACAGGAATTTCTCGAGTTCGTCAATCCGTTCGCGAGATATGGGAGTTTGAAGTTAAGGAATGGTTGAGAAACCATCAAAATTTTCGGAATCTGATACTCGAAACCAATAACTACTATGGTCTAGGGCAAAAATAGACATACCGTTGTAATCGGGCGAGTTTCTGCTTTCAGATGCAACAGGAATTTCTCGAGATCGTCAATCAGTTCGCGAGATATGGGAGTTTGAAGTTAAGGAATGGTTGAGAAACCATCAAAATTTTCGGAATCTGATACTCGAAACCAATAACTACTATGGCCTAGGGCAAAAATAGACATACCGTTGTAATCGGGCGAGTTTCTGCTTTCAGATGCAACAGGAATTTCTCGAGTTCGTCAATGCGTTCGCGAGATATGGGAGTTTGAAGTTAAGGAATGGTTGAGAATCCATCAAAATTTTCGCAAGTCTGATACTCGAAACCAATAACTGGAATGGCCTAGGGGAAAAGTACACACACCATTGTAATCGGGCGAGATACTGCTTTCAGATGCAACAGGAATTTCCCGAGTTCGTCAATCCGTTCGCGAGATATGGGAGTTTGAAGTTAATGAATGGTTGAGAAACCATCAAAATTTTCGCAAGTCTGATACTCGAAACCAATAACTACTATGGCCTAGGGCAAAAATAGACATACCGTTGTAATCGGGCGAGTTTCTGCTTTCAGATGCAACAGGAATTTCTCGAGATCGTCAATCAGTTCGCGAGATATGGGAGTTTGAAGTTAAGGAATGGTTGAGAAACCATCAAAATTTTCGGAATCTGATACTCGAAACCAATAACTACTATGGCCTAGGGCAAAAATAGACATACCGTTGTAATCGGGCGAGTTTCTGCTTTCAGATGCAACAGGAATTTCTCGAGATCGTCAATCAGTTCGCGAGATATGGGAGTTTGAAGTTAAGGAATGGTTGAGAAACCATCAAAATTTTCGCAAGACTGATACTCGAAACCAATAACTACAATGGCCTAGGGGAAGAATACACATACCCTTGTAATCGGGCGAGTTTCTACTTTCAGATGCAACAGGAATTTCTCGATTTCCTCAATCCGTTCGCGAGATATGGGAGTTCAAAGTAATGGAATGGTTGAGAAACCATCAAAATTTTAGCAAGTCTGATACGCGAAACCAATAACTACTATGGCCTAGGGCAAAAATACACACACCATTGTAATCGGGCGAGTTTCTGCCTTCAGATGCAATAGGAATTTCGCGAGTTCGTCAATCCGTTCGCGAGATATGGTAGTTTGAAGTTAAGGAATGTTTGAGGAACCACCAAAGATTTCGCAAGTCTGATACTCGAAACCAATAACTACTATGGCCTAGGGCAAAAATACACATACCGTTGTAAGTGGGCGAGTTTCTGCTATCAGATGCAACAGGAATTTCTCGAGTTCGTCAATCCGTTCGCGAGATATGGGAGTTTGAAGTTACGGAATGATTGAGAAACCATAAAAATTTTCGCAAGTCTGATACTCGCAAGCAATAACTACAATGGCCTAGGGCAAAAATACACATACCGTTGTCAACGGGCGAGTATCTGCATTCAGATGCAACAGGAATTTCTCGAGTTCGTCAATCCGTTCGCGAGATATGGGAGTTTGAAGTTAAGGAATGGTTGAGAAACCATCAAAATTTTCGGAATCTGATACTCGAAACCAATAACTACTATGGTCTAGGGCAAAAATACACATACCGTTGTAATCGGGCGAGTTTCTGCTTTCAGATGCAAAAGGAATTTCTCGAGTTCGTCAATCCGTTCGCGAGATATGCGAGCTTGAAATTGAGGAATGTTTGAGAAACCATCAAAATTTGCGCATGTCTGATACTCGAAACCAATAACTGGAATTGCCTAGGGGAAGAGTACACACACCATTGTAATCGGGCGAGTTTCTACTTTCAGATGCAACAGGAATTTCTCGAGATCGTCAATCAGTTCGTGAGATATGGGAGTTTGAAGTTAAGGAATGGTTGAGAAACCATCAAAATTTTAGGAATCTGATACTCGAAACCAATAACTACTATGGTCTAGGGCAAAAATACACATACCGTTGTAATCGGGCGAGTTTCTACTTTCAGATGCAACAGGAATTTCTCGATTTCCTCAATCCGTTCGCGAGATATGGGAGTTTGAAGTTATGGAATGGTTGAGCAACCATCAAAATTTTCGCAAGTCTGATACGCGAAACCAATAACTACTATGGCCTAGGGCAAAAATACACACACCATTGTAATCGGGCGAGTTTCTGCCTTCAGATGCAATTGGAATTTCGCGAGTTCGTCAATCCGTTCGCGAGATATGGGAGTTTGAAGTTAAAGAATGGTTGAGAAACCACGAAAGATTTCGCAAGTCTGATACTCGAAACCAATAACTACTATGGCCTAGGGCAAAAATACACATACCGTTGTAAGTGGGCGAGTTTCTGCTATCAGATGCAACAGGAATTTCTCGAGTTCGTCAATCCGTTCGCGAGATATGGGAGTTTGAAGTTACGGAATGATTGAGAAACCATAAAAATTTTCGCAAGTCTGATACTCGCAAGCAATAACTACAATGGCCTAGGGGAAAAATACACATACCGTTGTAATCGGGAGAGTTTCTACTTTCAGATGCAATAGAAATTTTTCGGATTCGTCAATCCGTTCGCGAAATATCGGAGTTTGGAATTAAGAGATGGTTGAGAAACCATCAAAATTTTCGCAAGTTTGATACTCGAAACCAATAACTACTATGGCCTAGGGCAAAAATAGACATACCGTTGTAATCGGGCGAGTTTCTGCTTTCAGATGCAACAGGAATTTCCCGAGATCGTCAATCAGTTCGCGAGATATGGGAGTTTGAAGTTAAGGAATGGTTGAGAAACCATCAAAATTTTCGCAAGACTGATACTCGAAACCAATAACTACAATGACCTAGGGGATGAATACACATACCCTTGTAATCGGGCGAGTTTCTACTTTCAGATGCAACAGGAATTTCTCGATTTCCTCAATCCGTTCGCGAGATATGGGAGTTCAAAGTAATGGAATGGTTGAGAAACCATCAAAATTTTAGCAAGTCTGATACGCGAAACCAATAAGTACTATGGCCTTGGGCAAAAATACACATACCGTTGTAAACGGGCGAGTATCTGCATTCAGATGCAACAGGAATTTCTCGAGTTCGTCAATCCGTTCGCGAGATGTGGGAGTTTGAAGTTAAGGAATGGTTGAGAAACCATCAAAATTTTCGGAATCTGATACTCGAAACCAATAACTACTATGGTCTAGGGCAAAAATACACATACCGTTGTAATCGGGCGAGTTTCTGCTTTCAGACGCAAAAGGAATTTCTCGAGATCGTCAATCAGTTCGTGAGGTATGGGAGTTTGAAGTTAAGGAATGGTTGAGAAACCATCAAAATTTTCGGAATCTGATACTCGAAACCAATAACTACTATGGTCTAGGGCAAAAATACACATACCGTTGTAAGTGGGCGAGTTTCTGCTATCAGATGCAACAGGAATTTCTCGAGTTCGTCAATCCGTTCGCGAGATATGGGAGTTTGAAGTAATGGAACGGTTGAGAAACCATCAAAATTTGCGCAAGTCTGATACTCGAAACCAATAACTGGAATTGCCTAGGGGAAAAGTACACACACCATTGTAATCGGGCGAGTTTCTACTTTCAGATGCAACAGGAATTTCTCGAGATCGTCAATCAGTTCGTGAGATATGGGAGTTTGAAGTTAAGGAATGGTTGAGAAACCATCAAAATTTTCGGAATCTGATACTCGAAACAAATAACTACTATGGTCTAGGGCAAAAATACACATACCGTTGTAATCGGGCGAGTTTCTGCTTTCAGATGCAACAGGAATTTCCCGAGATCGTCAATCAGTTCGCGAGATATGGGAGTTTGAAGTAATGGAATGGTTGAGAAACCATCAAAATTTTCGCAAGACTGATACTCGAAACCAATAACTACAATGGCCTAGGGGAAGAATACACATACCCTTGTAATCGGGCGAGTTTCTACTTTCAGATGCAACAGGAATTTCTCGATTTCCTCAATCCGTTCGCGAGATATGGGAGTTCAAAGTAATGGAATGGTTGAGAAACCATCAAAGTTTTCGCAAGCCTGATACTCGCAAGCAATAACTACAATGGCCTAGGGGAAAAATACACATACCGTTGTAATCGGGAGAGTTTCTACTTTCAGATGCAACAGAAATTTTTCGGATTCGTCAATCCGTTCGCGAAATATCGGAGTTTGGAATTAAGAGATGGTTGAGAAACCATCAAAATTTTCGGAATCTGATACTCGAAACCAATAACTACTATGGTCTAGGGCAAAAATACACATACCGTTGTAAGTGGGCGAGTTTCTGCTATCAGATGCAACAGGAATTTCTCGAGTGCGTCAATCCGTTCGCGAGATATGGGAGTTTGAAGTAATGGAACGGTTGAGAAACCATCAAAATTTGCGCAAGTCTGATACTCGAAACCAATAACTGGAATTGCCTAGGGGAAAAGTACACACACCATTGTAATCGGGCGAGTTTCTACTTTCAGATGCAACAGGAATTTCTCGAGATCGTCAATCAGTTCGTGAGATATGGGAGTTTGAAGTAAAGGAATGGTTGAGAAACCATCAAAATTTTCGGAATCTGATACTCGAAACCAATAACTACTATGGTCTAGGGCAAAAATACACATACCGTTGTAAGTGGGCGAGTTTCTGCTATCAGATGCAACAGGAATTTCTCGAGTTCGTCAATCCGTTCGCGAGATATGGGAGTTTGAAGTAATGGAACGGTTGAGAAACCATCAAAGTTTTCGCAAGCCTGATACTCGCAAGCAATAACTACAATGGCCTAGGGGAAAAATACACATACCGTTGTAATCGGGAGAGTTTCTACTTTCAGATGCAACAGAAATTTTTCGGATTCGTCAATCCGTTCGCGAAATATCGGAGTTTGGAATTAAGAGATGGTTGAGAAACCATCAAAATTTTCGCATGTTTGATACTCGAAACCAATAACTACTATGGCCTAGGGCAAAAATAGACATACCGTTGTAATCGGGCGAGTTTCTGCTTTCAGATGCAACAGGAATTTCCCGAGATCGTCAATCAGTTCGCGAGATATGGGAGTTTGAAGTTAAGGAATGGTTGAGAAACCATCAAAATTTTCGCAAGACTGATACTCGAAACCAATAACTACAATGGCCTAGGGGAAGAATACACATACCCTTGTAATCGGGCGAGTTTCTACTTTCAGATGCAACAGGAATTTCTCGATTTCCTCAATCCGTTCGCGAGATATGGGAGTTCAAAGTAATGGAATGGTTGAGAAACCATCAAAATTTTAGCAAGTCTGATACGCGAAACCAATAACTACTATGGCCTAGGGGAAAAGTACACACACCATTGTAATCGGGCGAGTTTCTGCCTTCAGATGCAATAGGAATTTCGCGAGTTCGTCAATCCGTTCGCGAGATATGGGAGTTTGAAGTTACGGAATGATTGAGAAACCATCAAAATTTTCGCAAGTCTGATACTCGAAACCAATAACTACTATGGCCTGGGGCAAAAATACACATACGGTGGTAATCGGGCGAGTTTCTACTTTCAGATGCAACAGGAATTTCTCGAGTTCGTCAATCCGTTCGCGAGATATGGGAGTTAGAAGTAATGGAACGGTTGAGAAACCATCAAAATTTTCGCAAGTCTGATACTCGAAACCAATAAGTACTATGGCCTTGGGCAAAAATACACATACCGTTGTAAACGGGCGAGTATCTGCATTCAGATGCAACAGGAATTTCTCGAGTTCGTCAATCCGTTCGCGAGATGTGGGAGTTTGAAGTTAAGGAATGGTTGAGAAACCATCAAAATTTTCGGAATCTGATACTCGAAACCAATAACTACTATGGTCTGGGGCAAAAATACACATACCGTTGTAATCGGGCGAGTTTCTGCTTTCAGACGCAAAAGGAATTTCTCGAGATCGTCAATCAGTTCGTGAGATATGGGAGTTTGAAGTTAAGGAATGGTTGAGAAACCATCAAAATTTTCGGAATCTGATACTCGAAACCAATAACTACTATGGTCTAGGGCAAAAATACACATATCGCTGTAATCGGGCGAGTTTCTACTTTCAGATGCAACAGGAATTTCTCGAGTTCGTCAATCCGTTCGCGAGATATGGGAGTTTGAAGTAATGGAACGGTTGAGAAACCATCAAAATTTGCGCAAGTCTGATACTCGAAACCAATAACTGGAATTGCCTAGGGGAAAAGTACACACACCATTGTAATCGGGCGAGTTTCTACTTTCAGATGCAACAGGAATTTCTCGAGATCGTCAATCAGTTCGTGAGATATGGGAGTTTGAAGTTAAGGAATGGTTGAGAAACCATCAAAATTTTCGGAATCTGATACTCGAAACAAATAACTACTATGGTCTAGGGCAAAAATACACATACCGTTGTAATCGGGCGAGTTTCTGCTTTCAGATGCAACAGGAATTTCCCGAGATCGTCAATCAGTTCGCGAGATATGGGAGTTTGAAGTAATGGAATGGTTGAGAAACCATCAAAATTTTCGCAAGACTGATACTCGAAACCAATAACTACAATGGCCTAGGGGAAGAATACACATACCCTTGTAATCGGGCGAGTTTCTACTTTCAGATGCAACAGGAATTTCTCGATTTCCTCAATCCGTTCGCGAGATATGGGAGTTCAAAGTAATGGAATGGTTGAGAAACCATCAAAATTTTAGCAAGTCTGATACGCGAAACCAATAACTACTATGGCCTAGGGGAAAAGTACACACACCATTGTAATCGGGCGAGTTTCTGCCTTCAGATGCAACAGGAATTTCTCGAGTTCGTCAATCCGTTCGCGAGATATGGGAGTTAGAAGTAATGGAACGGTTGAGAAACCATCAAAATTTTCGCAAGTCTGATACTCGAAACCAATAAGTACTATGGCCTAGGGCAAAAATACACATACCGTTGTAAACGGGCGAGTATCTGCATTCAGATGCAACAGGAATTTCTCGAGTTCGTCAATCCGTTCGCGAGATATGGGAGTTTGAAGTTACGGAATGATTGAGAGACCATCAAAATTTTCGCAAGTCTGATACTCGAAACCAATAACTACTATGGCCTAGGGGAAAAGTACACACACCATTGTAATCGGGCGAGTTTCTGCCTTCAGATGCAATAGGAATTTCGCGAGTTCGTCAATCCGTTCGCGAGATATGGGAGTTTGAAGTTAAGGAATGGTTGAGAAACCACCAAAGATTTCGCAAGCCTGATACTCGAAACCAATAAATACTATGGCCTAGGGCAAAAATACACATACCGTTGTAAGTGGGCGAGTTTCTGCTATCAGATGCAACAGGAATTTCTCGAGTTCGTCAATCCGTTCGCGAGATATGGGAGTTAGAAGTAATGGAACGGTTGAGAAACCATCAAAATTTTCGCAAGTCTGATACTCGAAACCAATAAGTACTATGGCCTAGGGCAAAAATACACATACCGTTGTAAACGGGCGAGTATCTGCATTCAGATGCAACAGGAATTTCTCGAGTTCGTCAATCCGTTCGCGAGATATGAGAGTTTGAAGTTAAGGAATGGTTGAGAAACCATCAAAATTTTAGGAATCTGATACTCGAAACCAATAACTACTATGGTCTAGGGCAAAAATACACATACCGTTGTAATCGGGCGAGTTTCTGCTTTCAGATGCAAAAGGAATTTCTCGAGTTCGTCAATCCGTTCGCGAGATATGCGAGCTTGAAATTGAGGAATGTTTGAGAAACCATCAAAATTTGCGCAAGTCTGATACTCGAAACCAATAACTGGAATTGCCTAGGGGAAAAGTACACACACCATTGTAATCGGGCGAGTTTCTACTTTCAGATGCAACAGGAATTTCTCGAGATCGTCAATCAGTTCGTGAGATATGGGAGCTTGAAGTTAAGGAATGGTTGAGAAACCATCAAAATTTTCGGAATCTGATACTCGAAACCAATAACTACTATGGTCTAGGGCAAAAATACACATACCGTTGTAAGTGGGCGAGTTTCTGCTATCAGATGCAACAGGAATTTCTCGAGTTCTTCAATCCGTTCGCGAGATATGGGAGTTTGAAGTAATGGAACGGTTGAGAAACCATCAAAATTTTCGCAAGCCTGATAATCGAAACCAATAACTACTATGGCCTAGGGCAAAAATACACATACCGTTGTAAGTGGGCGAGTTTCTGCTTTCAGATGTAACAGGAATTTCCCGAGATCGTCAATCAGTTCGCGAGATATGGGAGTTTGAAGTTAAGGAATGGTTGAGAAACCATCAAAATTTTCGCAAGACTGATACTCGAAACCAATAACTACAATGGCCTAGGGCAAAAATAGACATACCGTTGTAATCGGGCGAGTTTCTGCTTTCAGATGCAACAGGAATTTCTCGAGATCGTCAATCAGTTCGCGAGATATGGGAGTTTGAAGTTAAGGAATGGTTGAGAAACCATCAAAATTTTCGGAAACTGATACTCGAAACCAATAACTACTATGGTCTAGGGCAAAAATACACATACCGTTGTAATCGGGCGAGTTTCTACTTTCAGATGCAAGAGGAATTTCTCGATTTCCACAATTCGTTCGCGAGATATGGGTGTTTGAAGTTACGGAATGATTGAGAAACCATAAAAATTTTCGCAAGTCTGATACTCGCAAGCAATAACTACAATGGCCTAGGGGAAAAATACACATAACGTTGTAATCGGGAGAGTTTCTACTTTCAGATGCAACAGAAATTTTTCGGATTCGTCAATCCGTTCGCGAAATATCGGAGTTTGGAATTAAGAGATGGTTGAGAAACCATCAAAATTTTCGCATGTTTGATACTCGAAACCTATAACTACTATGGCCTAGGGCAAAAATAGACATACCGTTGTAATCGGGCGAGTTTCTGCTTTCAGATGCAACAGGAATTTCCCGAGATCGTCAATCAGTTCGCGAGATATGGGAGTTTGAAGTTAAGGAATGGTTGAGAAACCATCAAAATTTTCGCAAGACTGATACTCGAAACCAATAACTACAATGGCCTAGGGGAAGAATACACATACCCTTGTAATCGGGCGAGTTTCTACTTTCAGATGCAACAGGAATTTCTCGATTTCCTCAATCCGTTCGCGAGATATGGGAGTTCAAAGTAATGGTTGAGAAACCATCAAAATTTTAGCAAGTCTGATACGCGAAACCAATAACTACTATGGCCTAGGGGAAAAGTACACACACCATTGTAATCGGGCGAGTTTCTGCCTTCAGATGCAATAGGAATTTCGCGAGTTCGTCAATCCGTTCGCGAGATATGGGAGTTTGAAGTTAAGGAATGGTTGAGAAACCACCAAAGATTTCGCAAGCCTGATACTCGAAACCAATAAATACTATGGCCTAGGGCAAAAATACACATACCGTTGTAAGTGGGCGAGTTTCTGCTATCAGATGCAACAGGAATTTCTCGAGTTCGTCAATCCGTTCGCGAGATATGGGAGTTTGAAGTAATGGAACGGTTGAGAAACCATCAAAATTTTCGCAAGTCTGATACTCGAAACCAATAAGTACTATGGCCTAGGGTAAAAATACACATACCGTTGTAAACGGGCGAGTATCTGCATTCAGATGCAACAGGAATTTCTCGAGTTCGACAATCCGTTCGCGAGATATGGGAGTTTGAAGTTACGGAATGATTGAGAAACCATAAAAATTTTCGCAAGTCTGATACTCGCAAGCAATAACTACAATGGCCTAGGGGAAAAATACACATACCGTTGTAATCGGGAGAGTTTCTACTTTCAGATGCAATAGAAATTTTTCGGATTCGTCAATCCGTTCGCGAAATATCGGAGTTTGGAATTAAGAGATGGTTGAGAAACCATCAAAATTTTCGCAAGTTTGATACTCGAAACCAATAACTACTATGGCCTAGGGCAAAAATAGACATACCGTTGTAATCGGGCGAGTTTCTGCTTTCAGATGCAACAGGAATTTCCCGAGATCGTCAATCAGTTCGCGAGATATGGGAGTTTGAAGTTAAGGAATGGTTGAGAAACCATCAAAATTTTCGCAAGACTGATACTCGAAACCAATAACTACAATGACCTAGGGGAAGAATACACATACCCTTGTAATCGGGCGAGTTTCTACTTTCAGATGCAACAGGAATTTCTCGATTTCCTCAATCCGTTCGCGAGATATGGGAGTTCAAAGTAATGGAATGGTTGAGAAACCATCAAAATTTTAGCAAGTCTGATACGCGAAACCAATAACTACTATGGCCTAGGGGAAAAGTACACACACCATTGTAATCGGGCGAGTTTCTGCCTTCAGATGCAATAGGAATTTCGCGAGTTCGTCAATCCGTTCGCGAGATATGGGAGTTTGAAGTTACGGAATGATTGAGAAACCATCAAAATTTTCGCAAGTCTGATACTCGAAACCAATAACTACTATGGCCTGGGGCAAAAATACACATACGGTGGTAATCGGGCGAGTTTCTACTTTCAGATGCAACAGGAATTTCTCGAGTTCGTCAATCCGTTCGCGAGATATGGGAGTTAGAAGTAATGGAACGGTTGAGAAACCATCAAAATTTTCGCAAGTCTGATACTCGAAACCAATAAGTACAATGGCCTTGGGCAAAAATACACATACCGTTGTAAACGGGCGAGTATCTGCATTCAGATGCAACAGGAATTTCTCGAGTTCGTCAATCCGTTCGCGAGATGTGGGAGTTTGAAGTTAAGGAATGGTTGAGAAACCATCAAAATTTTCGGAATCTGATACTCGAAACCAATAACTACTATGGTCTAGGGCAAAAATACACATACCGTTGTAAGTGGGCGAGTTTCTGCTATCAGATGCAACAGGAATTTCTCGTGTTCGTCAATCCGTTCGCGAGATATGGGAGTTTGAAGTAATGGAACGGTTGAGAAACCATCAAAATTTGCGCAAGTCTGATACTCGAAACCAATAACTGGAATTGCCTAGGGGAAAAGTACACACACCATTGTAATCGGGCGAGTTTCTACTTTCAGATGCAACAGGAATTTCTCGAGATCGTCAATCAGTTCGTGAGATATGGGAGTTTGAAGTTAAGGAATGGTTGAGAAACCATCAAAATTTTCGGAATCTGATACTCGAAACAAATAACTACTATGGTCTAGGGCAAAAATACACATACCGTTGTAAGTGGGCGAGTTTCTGCTATCAGATGCAACAGGAATTTCTCGAGTTCGTCAATCCGATCGCGAGATATGGGAGTTTGAAGTAATGGAACGGTTGAGAAACCATCAAAGTTTTCGCAAGCCTGATACTCGCAAGCAATAACTACAATGGCCTAGGGGAAAAATACACATACCGTTGTAATCGGGAGAGTTTCTACTTTCAGATGCAACAGAAATTTTTCGGATTCGTCAATCCGTTCGCGAAATATCGGAGTTTGGAATTAAGAGATGGTTGAGAAACCATCAAAATTTTAGCAAGTCTGATACGCGAAACCAATAACTACTATGGCCTAGGGGAAAAGTACACACACCATTGTAATCGGGCGAGTTTCTGCCTTCAGATGCAATAGGAATTTCGCGAGTTCGTCAATCCGTTCGCGAGATATGGGAGTTTGAAGTTACGGAATGATTGAGAAACCATCAAAATTTTCGCAAGTCTGATACTCGAAACCAATAACTACTATGGCCTGGGGCAAAAATACACATACGGTGGTAATCGGGCGAGTTTCTACTTTCAGATGCAACAGGAATTTCTCGAGTTCGTCAATCCGTTCGCGAGATATGGGAGTTAGAAGTAATGGAACGGTTGAGAAACCATCAAAATTTTCGCAAGTCTGATACTCGAAACCAATAAGTACTATGGCCTTGGGCAAAAATACACATACCGTTGTAAACGGGCGAGTATCTGCATTCAGATGCAACAGGAATTTCTCGAGTTCGTCAATCCGTTCGCGAGATGTGGGAGTTTGAAGTTAAGGAATGGTTGAGAAACCATCAAAATTTTCGGAATCTGATACTCGAAACCAATAACTACTGTGGTCTAGGGCAAAAATACACATACCGTTGTAATCGGGCGAGTTTCTGCTTTCAGACGCAAAAGGAATTTCTCGAGATCGTCAATCAGTTCGTGAGACATGGGAGTTTGAAGTTAAGGAATGGTTGAGAAACCATCAAAATTTTCGGAATCTGATACTCGAAACCAATAACTACTATGGTCTAGGGCAAAAATACACATACCGTTGTAAGTGGGCGAGTTTCTGCTATCAGATGCAACAGGAATTTCTCGAGTTCGTCAATCCGTTCGCGAGATATGGGAGTTTGAAGTAATGGAACGGTTGAGAAACCATCAAAATTTGCGCAAGTCTGATACTCGAAACCAATAACTGGAATTGCCTAGGGGAAAAGTACACACACCATTGTAATCGGGCGAGTTTCTACTTTCAGATGCAACAGGAATTTCTCGAGATCGTCAATCAGTTCGTGAGATATGGGAGTTTGAAGTTAAGGAATGGTTGAGAAACCATCAAAATTTTCGGAATCTGATACTCCAAACAAATAACTACTATGGTCTAGGGCAAAAATACACATACCGTTGTAAGTGGGCGAGTTTCTGCTATCAGATGCAACAGGAATTTCTCGAGTTCGTCAATCCGTTCGCGAGATATGGGAGTTTGAAGTAATGGAACGGTTGAGAAACCATCAAAGTTTTCGCAAGCCTGATACTCGCAAGCAATAACTACAATGGCCTAGGGGAAAAATACACATACCGTTGTAATCGGGAGAGTTTCTACTTTCAGATGCAACAGAAATTTTTCGGATTCGTCAATCCGTTCGCGAAATATCGGAGTTTGGAATTAAGAGATGGTTGAGAAACCATCAAAATTTTCGCATGTTTGATACTCGAAACCAATAACTACTATGGCCTAGGGCAAAAATAGACATACCGTTGTAATCGGGCGAGTTTCTGCTTTCAGATGCAACAGGAATTTCCCGAGATCGTCAATCAGTTCGCGAGATATGGGAGTTTGAAGTTAAGGAATGGTTGAGAAACCATCAAAATTTTAGCAAGTCTGATACGCGAAACCAATAACTACTATGGCCTAGGGGAAAAGTACACACACCATTGTAATCGGGCGAGTTTCTGCCTTCAGATGCAATAGGAATTTCGCGAGTTCGTCAATCCGTTCGCGAGATATGGGAGTTTGAAGTTACGGAATGATTGAGAGACCATCAAAATTTTCGCAAGTCTGATACTCGAAACCAATAACTACTATGGCCTAGGGGAAAAGTACACACACCATTGTAATCGGGCGAGTTTCTGCCTTCAGATGCAATAGGAATTTCGCGAGTTCGTCAATCCGTTCGCGAGATATGGGAGTTTGAAGTTAAGGAATGGTTGAGAAACCACCAAAGATTTCGCAAGCCTGATACTCGAAACCAATAAATACTATGGCCTAGGGCAAAAATACACATACCGTTGTAAGTGGGCGAGTTTCTGCTATCAGATGCAACAGGAATTTCTCGAGTTCGTCAATCCGTTCGCGAGATATGGGAGTTAGAAGTAATGGAACGGTTGAGAAACCATCAAAATTTTAGGAATCTGATACTCGAAACCAATAACTACTATGGTCTAGGGCAAAAATACACATACCGTTGTAATCGGGCGAGTTTCTGCTTTCAGATGCAAAAGGAATTTCTCGAGTTCGTCAATCCGTTCGCGAGATATGCGAGCTTGAAATTGAGGAATGTTTGAGAAACCATCAAAATTTGCGCAAGTCTGATACTCGAAACCAATAACTGGAATTGCCTAGGGGAAAAGTACACACACCATTGTAATCGGGCGAGTTTCTACTTTCAGATGCAACAGGAATTTCTCGAGATCGTCAATCAGTTCGTGAGAAATGGGAGTTTGAAGTTAAGGAATGGTTGAGAAACCATCAAAATTTTCGGAATCTGATACTCGAAACCAATAACTACTATGGTCTAGGGCAAAAATACACATACCGTTGTAATCGGGCGAGTTTCTACTTTCAGATGCAACAGGAATTTCTCGAGATCGTCAATCAGTTCGTGAGATATGGGAGTTTGAAGTTAAGGAATGGTTGAGAAACCATCAAAATTTTCGGAATCTGATACTCGAAACCAATAACTACTATGGTCTAGGGCAAAAATACACATACCGTTGTAAGTGGGCGAGTTTCTGCTATCAGATGCAACAGGAATTTCTCGAGTTCGTCAATCCGTTCGCGAGATATGGGAGTTTGAAGTAATGGAACGGTTGAGAAACCATCAAAATTTTCGCAAGCCTGATAATCGAAACCAATAACTACTATGGCCTAGGGCAAAAATACACATACCGTTGTAAGTGGGCGAGTTTCTGCTTTCAGATGTAACAGGAATTTCCCGAGATCGTCAATCAGTTCGCGAGATATGGGAGTTTGAAGTTAAGGAATGGTTGAGAAACCATCAAAATTTTCGCAAGACTGATACTCGAAACCAATAACTACAATGGCCTAGGGCAAAAATAGACATACCGTTGTAATCGGGCGAGTTTCTGCTTTCAGATGCAACAGGAATTTCTCGAGATCGTCAATCAGTTCGCGAGATATGGGAGATTGAAGTTAAGGAATGGTTGAGAAACCATCAAAATTTTCGGAAACTGATACTCGAAACCAATAACTACTATGGTCTAGGGCAAAAATACACATACCGTTGTAATCGGGCGAGTTTCTACTTTCAGATGCAAGAGGAATTTCTCGATTTCCACAATCCGTTCGCGAGATATGGGTGTTTGAAGTTACGGAATGATTGAGAAACCATAAAAATTTTCGCAAGTCTGATACTCGCAAGCAATAACTACAATGGCCTAGGGGAAAAATACACATACCGTTGTAATCGGGAGAGTTTCTACTTTCAGATGCAACAGAAATTTTTCGGATTCGTCAATCCGTTCGCGAAATATCGGAGTTTGGAATTAAGAGATGGTTGAGAAACCATCAAAATTTTCGCATGTTTGATACTCGAAACCTATAACTACTATGGCCTAGGGCAAAAATAGACATACCGTTGTAATCGGGCGAGTTTCTGCTTTCAGATGCAACAGGAATTTCCCGAGATCGTCAATCAGTTCGCGAGATATGGGAGTTTGAAGTTAAGGAATGGTTGAGAAACCATCAAAATTTTCGCAAGACTGATACTCGAAACCAATAACTACAATGGCCTAGGGCAAAAATAGACATACCGTTGTAATCGGGCGAGTTTCTGCTTTCAGATGCAACAGGAATTTCTCGAGATCGTCAATCAGTTCGCGAGATATGGGAGATTGAAGTTAAGGAATGGTTGAGAAACCATCAAAATTTTCGGAAACTGATACTCGAAACCAATAACTACTATGGTCTAGGGCAAAAATACACATACCGTTGTAATCGGGCGAGTTTCTACTTTCAGATGCAAGAGGAATTTCTCGATTTCCACAATCCGTTCGCGAGATATGGGTGTTTGAAGTTACGGAATGATTGAGAAACCATAAAAATTTTCGCAAGTCTGATACTCGCAAGCAATAACTACAATGGCCTAGGGGAAAAATACACATACCGTTGTAATCGGGAGAGTTTCTACTTTCAGATGCAACAGAAATTTTTCGGATTCGTCAATCCGTTCGCGAAATATCGGAGTTTGGAATTAAGAGATGGTTGAGAAACCATCAAAATTTTCGCATGTTTGATACTCGAAACCTATAACTACTATGGCCTAGGGCAAAAATAGACATACCGTTGTAATCGGGCGAGTTTCTGCTTTCAGATGCAACAGGAATTTCCCGAGATCGTCAATCAGTTCGCGAGATATGGGAGTTTGAAGTTAAGGAATGGTTGAGAAACCATCAAAATTTTCGCAAGACTGATACTCGAAACCAATAACTACAATGGCCTAGGGGAAGAATACACATACCCTTGTAATCGGGCGAGTTTCTACTTTCAGATGCAACAGGAATTTCTCGATTTCCTCAATCCGTTCGCGAGATATGGGAGTTCAAAGTAATGGTTGAGAAACCATCAAAATTTTAGCAAGTCTGATACGCGAAACCAATAACTACTATGGCCTAGGGGAAAAGTACACACACCATTGTAATCGGGCGAGTTTCTGCCTTCAGATGCAATAGGAATTTCGCGAGTTCGTCAATCCGTTCGCGAGATATGGGAGTTTGAAGTTAAGGAATGGTTGAGAAACCACCAAAGATTTCGCAAGCCTGATACTCGAAACCAATAAATACTATGGCCTAGGGCAAAAATACACATACCGTTGTAAGTGGGCGAGTTTCTGCTATCAGATGCAACAGGAATTTCTCGAGTTCGTCAATCCGTTCGCGAGATATGGGAGTTTGAAGTAATGGAACGGTTGAGAAACCATCAAAATTTTCGCAAGTCTGATACTCGAAACCAATAAGTACTATGGCCTAGGGTAAAAATACACATACCGTTGTAAACGGGCGAGTATCTGCATTCAGATGCAACAGGAATTTCTCGAGTTCGACAATCCGTTCGCGAGATATGGGAGTTTGAAGTTAAGGAATGGTTGAGAAACCATCAAAATTTTCGGAATCTGATACTCGAAACCAATAACTACTATGGTCTAGGGCAAAAATACACATACCGTTGTAATCGGGCGAGTTTCTGCTTTCAGATGCAAAAGGAATTTCTCGAGTTCGTCAATCCGTTCGCGAGATATGCGAGCTTGAAATTGAGGAATGTTTGAGAAACCATCAAAATTTGCGCAAGTCTGATACTCGAAACCAATAACTGGAATTGCCTAGGGGAAAAGTACACACACCATTGTAATCGGGCGAGTTTCTACTTTCAGATGCAACAGGAATTTCTCGAGATCGTCAATCAGTTCGTGAGAAATGGGAGTTTGAAGTTAAGGAATGGTTGAGAAACCATCAAAATTTTCGGAATCTGATACTCGAAACCAATAACTACTATGGTCTAGGGCAAAAATACACATACCGTTGTAAGTGGGCGAGTTTCTGCTATCAGATGCAACAGGAATTTCTCGAGTTCGTCAATCCGTTCGCGAGATATGGGAGTTTGAAGTAATGGAACGGTTGAGAAACCATCAAAATTTTCGCAAGTCTGATACGCGAAACCAATAACTACTATGGCCTAGGGCAAAAATAGACATACCGTTGTAATCGGGCGAGTTTCTGCTTTCAGATGCAACAGGAATTTCTCGAGATCGTCAATCAGTTCGCGAGGTATGGGAGTTTGAAGTTTAGGAATGGTTGAGAATCCATCAAAATTTTCGCAAGTCTGATACTCGCAAGCAATAACTACAATGGCCTAGGGGAAAAATACACATACCGTTGTAATCGGGAGAGTTTCTACTTTCAGATGCAACAGAAATTTTTCGAATTCGTCAATCCGTTCGCGAAATATCGGAGTTTGGAATTAAGAGATGGTTGAGAAACCATCAAAATTTTCGCAAGTTTGTTACTCGAAACCAACAACTACTATGGCCTAGGGCAAAAATAGACATACCGTTGTAATCGGGCGAGTTTCTGCTTTCAGATGCAACAGGGATTTCCCGAGATCGTCAATCAGTTCGCGAGATATGGGAGTTTGAAGTTAAGGAATGGTTGAGAAACCATCAAAATTTTCGCAAGACTGATACTCGAAACCAATAACTACAATGGCCTAGGGGAAGAATACACATAACCTTGTAATCGGGCGAGTTTCTACTTTCAGATGCAACAGGAATTTCTCGATTTCCTCAATCCGTTCGCGAGATATGGGAATTCAAAGTAATGGAATTGTTGAGAAACCATCAAAATTTTAACAAGTCTGATACGCGAAACCAATAACTACTATGGCCTAGGGGAAAAGTACACACACCATTGTAATCGGGCGAGTTTCTGCCTTCAGATGCAATAGGAATTTCGCGAGTTCGTCAATCCGTTCGCGAGATATGGGAGTTTGAAGTTAAGGAATGGTTGAGAAACCACCAAAGATTTCGCAAGCCTGATACTCGAAACCAATAACTACTATGGCCTAGGGCAAAAATACACATACCGTTGTAAGTGGGCGAGTTTCTGCTATCAGATGCAACAGGAATTTCTCGAGTTCGTCAATCCGTTCGCGAGATATGGGAGTTTGAAGTAATGGAACCGTTGAGAAACCATCAAAATTTTCGGAATCTGATACTCGAAACCAATAACTACTATGGCCTAGGGCAAAAATACACATACCGTTGCAATCGGGCGAGTTTCTGCTTTCAGTTGCAACAAGAATTTCTGGAGTACGTCAATCCTTTCGCGAGATATGCGAGTTTGAAATTAAGGAATGGTTGAGAAGCCATCAAAATTTTCGCTAGTCTGATACTCGAAACAAATAACTACAATGTCCAAGGGGAAATATACACATACCGTTGTAATCGGGCGAGTTTCTACTTTCAGATGCAATAGGAATTTTTGGGTTAGGTCAATCCGTTCGCGAGATATGGGACTTTGAAGCTAAGAAATGGTTGACAAGACAACAAATTTCTCGCACTTCTGCTGCTTCAAACGCTTAACCAGAATAGCCTAGGGAAAAAATACAAGTACCGTTGTAATCGGGCGAGTTTCTACTTTCAGAAGCAACAGGAATTTTTGGGTTAGATCAATCCGTTCGCGAGATATGGGAGTTTGAAGACAAGAAATGGTTGAGAAGGCAAAAAATTTTTCGCAATTCTGCTGCTTCAAACGCTTAACCAGAATGGCCTAGGGAAAAAATACACATACCGTTGTAATCGGGCGAGTTTCTACTTTCAGATGCAATAGGAATTTTTGGGTTATATCAATCCGTTCGCGAGATATGGGAGTTTGAAGCCAAGAAATGATTGAGAAGGCAAAAAATTTTTCGCAATTCTGCTTCTCCAAACGCTAAACCAGAATGGCCCAGGGAAAAAATACGCATACCGTTGTAATAGGGCGAGTCTCTACTTTCAGATGCAATAGGAATTTTTGGGTTAGGTCAATCCGTTCGCGTGATATGGGAGTTTGAAGCCAAGAAATGGTAGAGAAGGCAAAAAATTTTTCACAATTCCGCAGCTCCAAACGCTTAACCAGAATGGCCTAGGGAAAAAATGCACATACCGTTGTAATCGGGCGAGTTCCTACTTTCAGATGCAATAGGAATTTTTGGGTTAGGCCAATCTGTTCGCGAGATATTGGAGTTTGAAGACAAGAAATGGTTGAGAAGGCAAAAAATTTTTCGCAATTCTGCTGCTCCAAACGCTTAACCAGAATGGCCTAAGAAAAAATACATATACCGCTGTAAGCGGGCGAGTTTCTACTTTCAGTTACAATAGGAATTTTTGGGTTAGGTCAATCCGTTCGCGAGATATGGGACTTTGAAGCTAAGAAATGTTTGACAAGACATCAAATTTTTCGCACTTCTGCTGCTCCAATCGCTTAACCAAAATGGCCTAGGGGAAAAATACACATACCGTTGTAATCGGGCTAGTTTCTACTTTCAGAAGCAACAGGAATTTTAGGGTTAGGTCAATCCGTTCGCGAGATATGGGAGTTTGAAGCCAAGAAATGGTTGACGAGGCAAAAAATTTTTCGCAATTCTGCTGCTCCAAACGCTTAATCAGAATGGCCTAAGGAAAAAATACACATACCGCTGTAAGCGGGCGAGTTTCTACTTTCAGTTACAAAAGGAATTTTTGGGTTAGGTCAATCCGTTCGCGAGATATGGGACATTGAAGCTAAGAAATGGTTGAGAAGACAACAAATTTTTCGCAATTCTACTGCTCCAATCGCTTAACCACAATGGGCTAGGGAAAAAATACACATACCTCTGTAATCGGGCGAGTTTCTACTTTCAGACGCAACAGGAATTTTTGGGTTAGGTCAATCCGTTCGCGAGATATGGGAGTTTGAAGCCGAGAAATGGTTGAGAAGGCAAAAATTTTTTCGCAATTCTGCTGCTCCAAACGCTTAACCAGAATGGCCTAGGGAAAAAATACACATACCGTTGTAATCGGGCGAGTTTCTACTTTCGGATGCAATAGGAATTTTTGGGTTATGTCAATCCGTTCGCGAGATATGGGAGTTTGAAGCCAAGAAATGTTTGAGAAGGCAAAAAATTTTTCGCAATTCTGCTTCTCCAAACGCTTAACCAGAATGGCCCAGGGAAAAAATACGCATACCGTTGTAATCGGGCGAGTCTCTACTTTCAGATGCAATAGGAATTTTTGGGTTAGGTCAATCCGTTCGCGAGATATGGGAGTTTGAAGCCAAGAAATGGTTGACAAGGCAAAAAATTTTTCGCAATTCTGCTGCTCCAAACGCTTAACCAGAATGGCCTAAGGAAAAAATACACATACCGCTGTAAGCGGGCGAGTTTCTACTTTCAGTTACAAAAGGAATTTTTGGGTTAGGTCAATCCGTTCGCGAGATATGGGACATTGAAGCTAAGAAATGGTTGAGAAGACAACAAATTTTTCGCAATTCTACTGCTCCAATCGCTTAACCAGAATGGGCTAGGGAAAAAATACACATACCTCTGTAATCGGGCGAGTTTCTACTTTCAGACGCAACAGGAATTTTTGGGTTAGGTCAATCCGTTCGCGAGATATGGGAGTTTGAAGCCGAGAAATGGTTGAGAAGGCAAAAATTTTTTCGCAATTCTGCTGCTGCAAACGCTTAACCAGAATAGCCTAGGGAAAAAATACACATACCGTTGTAATCGGGCGAGTTTCTACTTTCAGATGCAATAGGAATTTTTGGGTTAGGTCAATCCGTTCGCGAGATATGGGAGTTTGAAGCCAAGAAATGGTTGAGAAGGCAAAAAATTTTTCGCAATTCTGCTGCTCCAAACGCTTAACCAGAATGGCCTAAGGAACAAATACACATACCGTTGTAATCGGGCGAGTTTCTACTTTCAGATGCAACAGAAATTTTTGGGTTAGGTCAATCCGTTCGCGAGATTTGGGAGTTTGAAGCCAAGAAATGGTTGAGAAGGCAAAAAACTTTTCGCAATTCTGCTGCTTCAAAGGCTTAACCAGAATGGCCTAGGGAAAAAATACACATACCGTTGTAATCGGGCGAGTTTCTACTTTCAGTTACAATAGGAATTTTTGGGTTAGGTCAATCCTTTCGCGAGATACGGGAGTTTGAAGCCAAGAAATGGTTGAGAAGACAACAAATTTTTCGCAATTCTGCTGCTCCAAATGCTTAACCAGAAAGGCCTAAGGAAAAAATACACATACCGTTGTAATCGAGCGAGTTTCTACTTTCAGATGCAACAGGAATTTTTTGGTTAGGTCAATCCGTTCGCGAGATTTGGGAGTTTGATGCCAAGAAATGGTTGAGAAGGCAAAAAATTTTTCGCAATTCTGCTGCTTCAAAGGCTTAACCAGAATGGCCTAGGGAAAAAATACACATACCGTTGTAATCGTGCGAGTTTCTACTTTCAGATGCAATAGGAATTTTTGGGTTAGGTCAATCCGTTCGCGAGATATGGGAGTTTGAAGCCAAGAAATGGTAGAGAAGGCAAAAAATTTTTCACATTTCTGCTGCTCCAAACGCTTCACCAGAATGGCCTAGGGAAAAAATGCACATACCGTTGTAATCGGGCGAGTTTCTACTTTCAGATGCAATAGGAATTTTTGGGTTAGGTCAAACCGTTCGCGAGATATGGGAGTTTGAAGACAAGTAATGGTTGAGAAGGCAAAAAATTTTTCGCAATTCTGCTGCTCCAAACGCTTAACCAGAATGGCCTAAGGAAAAAATACACATACCGTTGTAATCGGGCGAGTTTCAACTTTCAGATGCAATAGGAATTTTTGGGTTAGGTCAATACGTTCGCGAGATATGGGAGTTTGAAGACAAGAAATGGTTGAGAAGGCAAAAAATTTTTCGCAATTCTGCTGCTTCAAAGGCTTAACCAGAATGGCCTAGGGAAAAAATACAAGTACCGTTGTAATCGGGCGAGTTTCTACTTTCAAATGCAATAGGAATTTTTGGGTTAGGTCAATCCGTTCGCGAGATAAGGGAGTTTGAAGCTAAGAAATGGTTGAGAAGACAACAAATTTCTCGCAATTCTGCTGCTCCAATTGCTTAACCAGAATGGCATAGGGAAAAAATACGCATACCGTTGTAATCGGGCCAGATTCTACTTTCAGATGCGACAGGAATTTTTGGGTTAGGTCAATCCGTTCGCGAGATATGGGAGTTTGAAACCAAGAAATGGTTGAGAAGGCAAAAAATTTTTCGCAATTCTGCTGCTCCAAACGCTTAACCAGGACGGCATAGGAAAAAAATACACATACCGTTGTAATCGTGCGAGTTTCTACTTTCAGTTGCAATGGGAATTTTTGGGTTAGGTCAATCCGTTCGCGAGATATGGGACTTTGAAGCTAAGAAATGTTTGACAAGACATCAAATTTTTCGCACTTCTGCTGCTCCAATCGCTTAACCAAAATGGCCTAGGGAAAAAATACACATACCGTTGTAATCGTGCGAGATTCTACTTTCAGATGCAATAGGAATTTTTGGGTTAGGTCAATACGTTCGCGAGATATGGGAGTTTGAAGACAAGAAATGGTTGAGAAGGCAAAAAATTTTTCGCAATTCTGCTGCTTCAAACGCTTAACCAAAATGGCCTAGGGAAAAAATACAAGTACCGTTGTAATCGGGCGAGTTTCTACTTTCAGTTGCAATGGGAATTTTTGGGTTAGGTCAATACGTTCGCGAGATATGGGACATTAAAGCTAAGAAATGGTTGACAAGACAACAAATTTCTCGCACTTCTGCTGCTCCAATCGCCTAACCAGAATGGCCTAGGGGAAAAATACAAGTACCGCTGTAATCGGGCGAGTTTCTACTTTCAGATGCAATAGGAATTTTTGGGTTAGGTCAATCCGTTCGCGAGATATGGGAGTTTGAAGCCAAGAAATGGTTGAGAAGGCAAAAAATTTTTCGCAATTCTGCTGCTCCAAACGCTTAACCAGAATGGCCTAGGGAAAAAATACGCATACCGTTGTAATCGGGCGAGTTTCTACTTTCAGATGCAATAGGAATTTTTGGGTTCTGTCAATCCGTTCGCGAGATATGGGAGTTTGAAGCCAAGAAATGGTAGAGAAGGCAAAAAATTGTTCACAATTCAGCTGCTCCAAATGCTTAACCAGAATGGCCTAGGGAAAAAATGCACATACCGGTGTAATCGGGCGAGTTTCTACTTTCAGATGCAATAGGAATTTTTGGGTTAGGTCAATCCGTTCGCGAGATATGGGAGTTTGAAGACAAGAAATGGTTGAGAAGGCAAAAAATTTTTCGCAATTCTGCTGCTCCAAACGCTTAACCAGAATGGCCTAAGGAAAAAATACACATACCGTTGTAATCGGGCGAGTTTCTACTTTCAGATGCAATAGGAATTTTTGGGTTATGTCAATCCGTTCGCGAGATATGGGAGTTTGAAGCCAAGAAATGGTAGAGAAGGCAAAAAATTTGTCACAATTCAGCTGCTCCAAATGCTTAACCAGAATGGCCTAGGGAAAAAATGCACATACCGTTGTAATCGGGCGAGTTTCTACTTTCAGATGCAATAGGAATTTTTGGGTTAGGTCAAACCGTTCGCGAGATATGGGAGTTTGAAGACAAGTAATGGTTGAGAAGGCAAAAAATTTTTCGCAATTCTGCTGCTCCAAACGCTTAACCAGAATGGCCTAAGGAAAAAATACACATACCGTTGTAATCGGGCGAGTTTCAACTTTCAGATGCAATAGGAATTTTTGGGTTAGGTCAATACGTTCGCGAGATATGGGAGTTTGAAGACAAGAAATGGTTGAGAAGGCAAAAAATTTTTCGCAATTCTGCTGCTTCAAACGCTTAACCAAAATGGCCTAGGGAAAAAATACAAGTACCGTTGTAATCGGGCGAGTTTCTACTTTCAAATGCAATAGGAATTTTTGGGTTAGGTCAATCCGTTCGCGAGATAAGGGAGTTTGAAGCTAAGAAATGGTTGAGAAGACAACAAATTTTTCGCAATTCTGCTGCTCCAAATGCTTAACCAGAATGGCCCAGGGAAAAAATACGCATACCGTTGTAATCGGGCCAGATTCTACTTTCAGATGCGACAGGAATTTTTGGGTTAGGTCAATCCGTTCGCGAGATATGGGAGTTTGAAACCAAGAAATGGTTGAGAAGCCAAAAATTTTTCGCAATTCTGCTGCTCCAAACGCTTAACCAGAATGGCCTAAGGAAAAAATACACATACCGTTGTAATCGAGCGAGTTTCTACTTTCAGATGCAATGGGAATTTTTGGGTTAGGTCAATCCGTTCGCGAGATATGGGACTTTGAATCTAAGAAATGTTTGACAGGACATCAAATTTTTCGCACTTCTGCTGCTCCAATCGCTTAACCAAAATGGCCTAGGGGAAAAATACACATACCTTTGTAATCGGGCGAGTTTCTACTTTCAGACTCAAAAGGAATTTTTTGGTTAGGTCAATCCGTTCGCGAGATATGGGAGTTTGAAGCCAAGAAATGGTTGAGAAGGCAAAAAATTTTTCGCAATTCTGCTGCTCCAAACGCTTAACCAGAATAGCCTAGGGAAAAAATACACATACCGTTGTAATCGGGCGAGTTTCTACTTTCAGATGCAATAGGAATTTTTGGGTTAGGTCAATCCGTTCGCGAGATATGGGACATTAAAGCTAAGAAATGGTTGACAAGACAACAAATTTCTCGCACTTCTGCTGCTCCAATCGCCTAACCAGAATGGCCTAGGGGAAAAATACAAGTACCGCTGTAATCGGGCGAGTTTCTACTTTCAGATGCAATAGGAATTTTTGGGTTAGGTCAATCCGTTCGCGAGATATGGGAGTTTGAAGCCAAGAAATGGTTGAGAAGGCAAGAAATTTTTCGCAATTCTGCTGCTCCAAACGCTTAACCAGAATGGCCTAGGGAAAAAATACACATACCTCTGTAATCGGGCGAGTTTCTACTTTCAGACGCAACAGGAATTTTTGGGTTATGTCAATCCGTTCGCGAGATATGGGAGTTTGAAGCCGAGAAATGGTTGAGAAGGCAAAAATTTTTTCGCAATTCTGCTGCTCCAAACGCTTAACCAGAATAGCCTAGGGAAAAAATACACATACCGTTGTAATCGGGCGAGTTTCTACTTTCAGAAGCAATAGGAATTTTTGGGTTATGTCAATCCGTTCGCGAGATATGGGAGTTTGAAGCCAAGAAATGGTAGAGAAGGCAAAAAATTTTTCACAATTCTGCTGCTCCAAATGCTTAACCAGAATGGCCTAGGGAAAAAATGCACATACCGTTGTAATTGGGCGAGTTTCTACTTTCAGATGCAATAGGAATTTTTGGGTTAGGTCAATCCGTTCGCGAGATATGAGAGTCTGAAGCCGAGAAATGGTTGAGAAGGCAAAAATTTTTTCGCAATTCTGCTGCTCCAAACGCTTAACCAGAATAGCCTAGGGAAAAAATACACATACCGTTGTAATCGGGCGAGTTTCTACTTTCAGACGCAACAGGAATTTTTGGGTTAGGTCAATCCGTTCGCGAGATATGGGTGTTTGAAGACAAGAAATGGTTGAGAAGGCAAAAAATTTTTCGCAATTCTGCTGCTTCAAACGCTTAACCAGAATGGCCTTGAGGAAAAATACACGTACCGATGTAACCGGGCGAGTTTCTACTTTCAAATGCCATAGGAATATTTGGGTTAGGTCAATCCGTTCGCGAGGTATGAGAGTTTGAAGCTAAGAAATGGTTGAGAAGACAACAAATTTTTCGCAGTTCTGCTGCTCCAAACGCTTAACCAGAATGGCCTAGGGAAAAAATGCACATACCGTTGTAATCGGGGGAGTTTCTACTTTCAGATGCAATAGGAATTTTTGGGTTAGGTCAATCCGTTCGCGAGATATGGGACTTTGAAGCTAAGAAATGGTTGACAAGACAACAAATTTCTCGCACTTCAGCTGCTTCAAACGCTTAACCAGAATGGCCTAGGGAAAAAATACAAGTACCGTTGTAATCGGGCGAGTTTCTACTTTCAGATGCAACAGGAATTTTTGGGTTAGGTCAATCCGTTCGCGAGATATGGGAGTTTGAAGCCAAGAAATGGTTGAGAAGGCAAAAAATTTTTCGCAATTCTGCTGCTCCAAACGCTTAACCAGAATAGCCTAGGGAGAAAATACACATACCGTTGTAATCGGGCGAGTCTCTACGTTCAGATGCAAGAGGAATTTTTGGGTTAGGTCAATCCGTTCGCGAGATATGGGAGTTTGAAGCCAAGAAATGGTGGAGAAGGCAAAAAATTTTTCGCAATTCTGCTTCGCCAAACGCTTAACCAGAATGGCCCAGGGAAAAAATGCACATACCGTTGTAATCGGGCGAGTTTCTACTTTCAGATGCAATAGGAGGTTTTGGGTTAGGTCAATCCGTTCGCGAGATATGGTACTTTGAAGCTAAGAAATGGTTGACAAGACGACAAATTTCTCGCACTTCTGCTGCTCCAATCGCTTAACCAGAATGGCCTAGGGGAAAAATACACATACCTTTGTAATCGGGCGAGTTTCTACTTTCAGACTCAAAAGGAATTTTTTGGTTAGGTCAATCCGTTCGCGAGATATGGGAGTTTGAAGCCAAGAAATGGTTGAGAAGGCAAAAAATTTTTCGCAATTCTGCTGCTCCAAACGCTTAACCAGAATGGCCTAGGGAAAAAATACACATACCGTTATAATCGGGCTTGTTTCTACTTTCAGGTGCAATAGGAATTTTTGGGTTATGTCAATCCGTTCGCGAGATATGGGAGTTTGAAGCCAAGAAATGGTTGAGAAGGCAAAAAATTTTGCGCAATTCTGCTGCTCCAAACGCTTAACCAGAATGGCCTAGGGAGAAAATACACATACCGTTGTAATCGTGCGAGTTTCTACTTTCAGTTACAATAGGAATTTTTGTGTGAGGTCAATCCGTTCGCGAGACATGGGACTTTGAAGCTAAGAAATGGTCGAGAAGACAACAACCTTTTCGCAATTCTGCTGCTCCAAACGCTTAACCAGAATGGGCTAGGGAAAAAATACACATACCGTCGTAATCGGGCGAGTTTCTACTTTCAGACGCAACAGGAATTTTTGGGTTAGGTCAAACCGTTCGCGAGATATGGGAGTTTGAAGCCAAGAAATGGTTGAGAAGGCAAAAAATTTTTCGCAATTCTGCTGCTCCAAACGCTTAACCAGAACGGCTTAGGGAAAAAATACACATACCGTTGTAATCGGGCGAGTTTCTACTTTAAAATGCAATAGGAATTTTTGGATTAGGACAATCCGTTCGCGAGATATGGGAGTTTGAAGACAAGAAATGGTTGAGAAGGCAAAAAATTTTTCGCAATTATGCTGCTCCAAACGCTTAACCAGAATGGCCTAAGGAAAAAATACACATACCGTTGTAATCGAGCGAGTTTCTACTTTCAGAAGCAACAGGAATTTTTGGGTTAGGTCAATCCGTTCGCGAGATATGGGAGTTTGAAGCCAAGAAATGGTTGAGAAGGCAAAAAATTTTTCGCAATTCTGCTTCTCCAAACGCTTAACCAGAATGGCCCAGGGAAAAAATACGCATACCGTTGTAATCAGGCGAGTCTCTACTTTCAGATGCAATAGGAATTTTTGGGTTAGGTCAATCCGTTCGCGAGATATGGGAGTTTGAAGCCAAGAAATGGTTGAGGAGGCAAAAAATTTTTCGCAATTCTGCTGCTCCAGACGCTTAACCAGAATGGCCGAGGGAAAAAATACACATACCGCTGTAAACGGGCGAGTTTCTACTTTCCGATGCAGTAGGAATTTTTGGGTTAGGTCAATCCGTTCGCGAGATATGGGAGTTTGAAGCCAAGAAATGGTTGAGAAGGCAAAAAATTTTTCGCAATTCTGCTGCTCCAGACGCTTAACCAGAATGGCCGAGGGAAAAAATACACATACCGCTGTAAACGGGCGAGTTTCTACTTTCAGATGCAGTAGGAATTTTTGGGTTAGGTCAATCCGTTCGCGAGATATGGGAGTTTGACGCCAAGAAATGGTTGAGAAGGCAAAAAATTTTTCGCAATTCTGCTGCTCCAAACGCCTAACCAGAATGGCCTAGGAATAAAATACACATACCGTTGTAATCGGGCGAGTTTCTATTTTCAGATGCAATAGGAATTTTTGGGTTAGGTCAATCCGTTCGCGAGATATGGGAGTTTGAAGCTAAGAAATTGTTGAGAATACAACTAATTTTTCGCACTTCTGCTGCTCCAAACGCTTAACCAGAACGGCCTAGGGAAAAAATGCACATACCGTTGTAATCGGGCTTGTTTCTACTTTCAGATGCAATAGGAATTTTTGGGTTATGTCAATCCGTTCGCGAGATATGGGAGTTTGAAGCCAAGAAATGGTTGAGAAGGCAAACAATTTTTCGCAATTCTGCTTCTCCAAACGCTTAACCAGAATGGCCCAGGGAAAAAATACGCATACCGTTGTAATCAGGCGAGTCTCTACTTTCAGATGCAATAGGAATTTTTGGGTTAGGTCAATCCCTTCGCGAGATATGGGAGTTTGAAGCCAAGAAATGGTAGAGAAGGCAAAAAATTTTTCACAATTCTGCTGCTCCAAACGCTTAACCAGAATGGCCTAGGGAAAAAATGCACATACCTTTGTAATCGGGCGAGTTTCTACTTTCAGATGCAATAGGAATTTTTGGGTTAGGTCAATCCGTTCGTGAGATATGGGAGTTTGAAGAGAAGAAATGTTTGAGAAGGCAAAAAATTTTTCGCAATTCTGCTGCTCCAAACGCTTAACCAGAATGGCCTAATAAAAAAATACACATACCGTTGTAATCGGGCGAGTTTCTACTTTCAGATGCAATAGGAATTTTTGGGTTAGGTCAATCCGTTCGCGAGATATGGGACTTTGAAGCTAAGAAATGGTTGACAAGACAACAAATTTCTCGCACTTCTGCTGCTCCAATCGCTTAACCAGAATGGCCTAGGGGAAAAATACACATACCGTTGTAATCGGGCGAGTTTCTACTTTCAGATGCAATAGGAATGTTTGGGTTAGGTCAATCCGTTCGCGAGATATGGGAGTTTGAAGCCAAGAAATGGTTGAGGAGGCAAAAAATTTTTCGCAATTCTGCTGCTCCAGACGCTTAACCAGAATGGCCGAGGGAAAAAATACACATACCGCTGTAAACGGGCGAGTTTCTACTTTCGGATGCAGTAGGAATTTTTGGGTTAGGTCAATCCGTTCGCGAGATATGGGAGTTTGAAGCCAAGAAATGGTTGAGAAGGCAAAAAATTTTTCGCAATTCTGCTGCTCCAAACGCTTAACCAGAATGGCCTAAGGAAAAAATACACATACCGTTGTAATCGGGCGAGTTTCTACTTTCAGATGCAACAGGAATTTTTGGGTTAGGTCAATCCGTTCGCGAGATATGGGAGTTGGAAGACAAGAAATGGTTGAGAAGGCAAAAAATTTTTCGCAATTCTGCTGCTCCAAACGCCTAACCAGAATGGCCTAGGGAAAAAATACACATACCGTTGTAATCGGGCGAGTCTCTACTTTCAGATGCAATAGGAATTTTTGGGTTAGGTCAATCCGTTCGCGAGATATGGGAGTTTGAAGCCAAGAAATGGTAGAGAAGGCAAAAAATTTTTCACAATTCTGCTGCTCCAAACGCTTAACCAGAATGGCCTAGGGGAAAAAAACACATACCGTTGTAATCGGGCGAGTTTCTACTTTCAGATGCAATAGGAATTTTTGGGTTAGGTCAATCCGTTCGCGAGATATGGGAGTTTGAAGCTAAGAAATTGTTGAGAATACAACAAATTTTTCGCAATTCTGCTGCTCCAAACGCTTAACCAGAATGGCCTAGGGAAAAAATGCACATACCGTTGTAATCGGGCTTGTTTCTACTTTCAGATGCAATAGGAATTTTTGGGTTATGTCAATCCGTTCGCGAGATATGGGAGTTTGAAGCCAAGAAATGGTTGAGAAGGCAAACAATTTTTCGCAATTCTGCTTCTCCAAACGCTTAACCAGAATGGCCCAGGGAAAAAATACGCATACCGTTGTAATCAGGCGAGTCTCTACTTTCAGATGCAATAGGAATTTTTGGGTTAGGTCAATCCGTTCGCGAGATATGGGAGTTTGAAGCCAAGAAATGGTAGAGAAGGCAAAAAATTTTTCACAATTCTGCTGCTCCAAACGCTTAACCAGAATGGCCTAGGGGAAAAATACACATACCGTTGTAATCGGGCGAGTTTCTACTTTCAGATGCAATAGGAATTTTTGGGTTAGGTCAATCCGTTCGCGAGATATGGGAGTTTGAAGCTAAGAAATTGTTGAGAATACAACAAATTTTTCGCAATTCTGCTGCTCCAAACGCTTAACCAGAATGGCCTAGGGAAAAAATACGCATACCGTTGTAATCGGGCCAGATTCTGCTTTCAGATGCGACAGGAATGTTTGTGTTAGGTCAATCCGTTCGCGAGATATGGTAGTTTGAAGCCAAGAAATGGTTGAGGATGCAAAAAATTTTTCGCAATTCTGCTGCACCAGACGCTTAACCAGAATGGCCGAGGGAAAAAATACACATACCGCTGTAAACGGGCGAGTTTCTACTTTCAGATGCAGTAGGAATTTTTGGGTTAGGTCAATCCGTTCGCGAGATATGGGAGTTTGAAGCCAAGAAATGGTAGAGAAGGCAAAAAATTTTTCACAATTCTGCTGCTCCAAACGCTTAACCAGAATGGCCTAGGGAAAAAATGCACATACCTTTGTAATCGGGCGAGTTTCTACTTTCAGATGCAATAGGAATTTTTGGGTTAGGTCAATCCGTTCGTGAGATATGGGAGTTTGAAGAGAAGAAATGTTTGAGAAGGCAAAAAATTTTTCGCAATTCTGCTGCTCCAAACGCTTAACCAGAATGGCCTAATAAAAAAATACACATACCGTTGTAATCGGGCGAGTTTCTACTTTCAGATGCAATAGGAATTTTTGGGTTAGGTCAATCCGTTCGCGAGATATGGGACTTTGAAGCTAAGAAATGGTTGACAAGACAACAAATTTCTCGCACTTCTGCTGCTCCAATCGCTTAACCAGAATGGCCTAGGGGAAAAATACACATACCGTTGTAATCGGGCGAGTTTCTACTTTCAGATGCAATAGGAATGTTTGGGTTAGGTCAATCCGTTCGCGAGATATGGGAGTTTGAAGCCAAGAAATGGTTGAGGAGGCAAAAAATTTTTCGCAATTCTGCTGCTCCAGACGCTTAACCAGAATGGCCGAGGGAAAAAATACACATACCGCTGTAAACGGGCGAGTTTCTACTTTCGGATGCAGTAGGAATTTTTGGGTTAGGTCAATCCGTTCGCGAGATATGGGAGTTTGAAGCCAAGAAATGGTTGAGAAGGCAAAAAATTTTTCGCAATTCTGCTGCTCCAAACGCTTAACCAGAATGGCCTAAGGAAAAAATACACATACCGTTGTAATCGGGCGAGTTTCTACTTTCAGATGCAACAGGAATTTTTGGGTTAGGTCAATCCGTTCGCGAGATATGGGAGTTGGAAGACAAGAAATGGTTGAGAAGGCAAAAAATTTTTCGCAATTCTGCTGCTCCAAACGCCTAACCAGAATGGCCTAGGGAAAAAATACACATACCGTTGTAATCGGGCGAGTCTCTACTTTCAGATGCAATAGGAATTTTTGGGTTAGGTCAATCCGTTCGCGAGATATGGGAGTTTGAAGCCAAGAAATGGTAGAGAAGGCAAAAAATTTTTCACAATTCTGCTGCTCCAAACGCTTAACCAGAATGGCCTAGGGGAAAAATACACATACCGTTGTAATCGGGCGAGTTTCTACTTTCAGATGCAATAGGAATTTTTGGGTTAGGTCAATCCGTTCGCGAGATATGGGAGTTTGAAGCTAAGAAATTGTTGAGAATACAACAAATTTTTCGCAATTCTGCTGCTCCAAACGCTTAACCAGAATGGCCTAGGGAAAAAATGCACATACCGTTGTAATCGGGCTTGTTTCTACTTTCAGATGCAATAGGAATTTTTGGGTTATGTCAATCCGTTCGCGAGATATGGGAGTTTGAAGCCAAGAAATGGTTGAGAAGGCAAACAATTTTTCGCAATTCTGCTTCTCCAAACGCTTAACCAGAATGGCCCAGGGAAAAAATACGCATACCGTTGTAATCAGGCGAGTCTCTACTTTCAGATGCAATAGGAATTTTTGGGTTAGGTCAATCCGTTCGCGAGATATGGGAGTTTGAAGCCAAGAAATGGTAGAGAAGGCAAAAAATTTTTCACAATTCTGCTGCTCCAAACGCTTAACCAGAATGGCCTAGGGGAAAAATACACATACCGTTGTAATCGGGCGAGTTTCTACTTTCAGATGCAATAGGAATTTTTGGGTTAGGTCAATCCGTTCGCGAGATATGGGAGTTTGAAGCTAAGAAATTGTTGAGAATACAACAAATTTTTCGCAATTCTGCTGCTCCAAACGCTTAACCAGAATGGCCTAGGGAAAAAATACGCATACCGTTGTAATCGGGCCAGATTCTGCTTTCAGATGCGACAGGAATGTTTGTGTTAGGTCAATCCGTTCGCGAGATATGGGAGTTTGAAGCCAAGAAATGGTTGAGGAGGCAAAAAATTTTTCGCAATTCTGCTGCACCAGACGCTTAACCAGAATGGCCGAGGGAAAAAATACACATACCGCTGTAAACGGGCGAGTTTCTACTTTCAGATGCAGTAGGAATTTTTGGGTTAGGTCAATCCGTACGCGAGATATGGGAGTTTGAAGCCAAGAAATGGTTGAGAAGGCAAAAAATTTTTCGCAATTCTGCTGCTCCAAACGCCTAACCAGAATGGCCTAGGGAAAAAATACACATACCGTTGTAATCGGGCGAGTTTCTACTTTCAGATACAATAGGAATTTTTGGGTTAGGTCAATCCGTTCGCGAGACATGGGACTTTGAAGCTAAGAAATGGTCGAGAAGACAACAAATTTTTCGCAATTCTGCTGCTCCAAACGCTTAACCAGAATGGGCTAGGGAAAAAATACGCATACCGTTGTAATCGGGCCAGATTCTACTTTCTGATGCGACAGGAATTCTTGGGTTAGGTCAATCCGTTCGCTAGATATGGGAGTTTGAAGACAAGAAATGGTTGAGAAGGCAAAAAATTTTTCGCAATTATGCTGCTCCAAACGCTTAACCAGAATGGCCTAAGGAAAAAATACACATACCGTTGTAATCGGGCGAGTTTCTACTTTCAGAAGCAACCGGAATTTTTGGGTTAGGTCAATCCGTTCGCGAGATATGGGAGTTTGAAGCCACGAAATGGTAGAGAATTCAAAAAATTTTTCACAATTCTGCTGCTCCAAACGCTTAACCAGAATGGCCTAGGGAAAAAATACACATACCGTTGTAATCGTGCGAGTTTCTACTTTCAGTTACAATAGGAATTTTTGGTTCAGGTCAATCCGTTCGCGAGACATGGGACTTTGAAGCTAAGAAATGGTCGAGAAGACAACAAATTTTTCGCAATTCTGCTGCTCCAAACGCTTAACCAGAATGGGCTAGGGAAAAAATACACATACCGTTGTAATCGGGCGAGTTTCTACTTTCAGATGCAATAGGAATTTTTGGGTTAGGTCAATCCGTTCGCGAGATATGGGAGTTTGAAGCTAAGAAATTGTTGGGAAGACAAAAAATTTTTCGCAATTCTGATGCTTCAAACGGTTAAACAGAATGGCCTAGGGAAAAAATACACATACCGTTGTAATCGTGCGAGTTTCTACTTTCAGTTACAAATGGAATTTTTGGGTTAGGTCAATCCGTTCGCGAGACATGGGACTTTGAAGCTAAGAAATGGTCGAGAAGACAACAAATTTTTCGCAATTCTGCTGCTCCAAACGCTTAACCAGAATGGGCTAGAGAAAAAATACACATACCGTTGTAATCGGGCGAGTTTCTACTATCAGACGAAACAGGAATTTTTGGGTTAGGTCAAACCGTTCGCGAGATATGGGAGTTTGAAGCCAAGAAATGGTTGAGAAGGCAAAAAATTTTTCACAATTCTGCTGCTCCAAACGCTTAACCAGAATGGCCTAGGGAAAAAATACACATGCCGTTATAATCGGGCGAGTTTCTACTTTCAGATGCAATAGGAATTTTTGGGTTAGGTCAATCTGTTCGCGAGACATGGGACTTTGAAGCTAAGAAATGGTCGAGAAGACAACAAATTTTTCGCAATTCTGCTGCTCCAAACGCTTAACCAGAATGGGCTAGGGAAAAAATACACATACCGTTGTAATCGGGCGAGTTTCTAAATACTTTCAGAAGCAACAGGAATTTTTGGGTTAGGTCAATCCGTTCGCGAGATATGGGAGTTCGAAGCCAAGAAATGGTTGAGAAGGCAAAAAATTTTTCGCAATTCTGCTGCTTCAAACGGTTAACCAGAATGGCCTAGGGAAAAAATACACATTCCGTTGTAATCGTGCGAGTTTCTACTTTCAGTTACAATAGGAATTTTTGGGTTAGGTCAATCTGTTCGCGAGACATGGGAGTTTGAAACCAAGAAATGGTTGAGAAGGCAAAAAATTTTTCGCAATTCTGCTGCTCCAAGCGCTTAACCAGAATGGCCTAGGGAAAAAATGCACATACCGTTGTAATCGGGCGAGTTTCTACTTTCAGATGCAATAGGAATTTTTGGGTTAGGTCAATCCGTTCGCCAGATACGGGAGTTTGAAGACAAGAAATGGTTGAGAAGGCAAAAAATTTTTCGCAATTATGCTGCTCCAAACGCTTAACCAGAATGGCCTAAGGAAAAAATACACATACCGTTGTAATCGGGCGAGTTTCTACTTTCAGAAGCAACAGGAATTTTGGGTTAGGTCAATCCGTTCGCGAGATATGGGAATTTGAAGCCAAGAAATGGTAGAGAAGGCAAAAAATTTTTCACAAATCTGCTGCTCCAAACGCTTAACCAGGATGGCGTAAGGAAAAAATACACATACCGTTGTAATCGTGCGAGTTTCTACTTTCAGTTACAATAGGAATTTTTGGGTTAGGTCAATCCGTTCGCGAGACATGGGACTTTGAAGCTAAGAAATGGTCGAGAAGACAACAAATTTTTCGCAATTCTGCTGCTCCAAACGCTTAACCTGAATGGCCTAGGGAAAAAATACGCATACCGTTGTAATCGGGCCAGATTCTACTTTCAGATGCGACAGGAATTTTTGGGTTAGGTCAATCCGTTCGCGAGATATGGGAGTTTGAAGCCAAGAAATGGTAGAGAAGGCAAAAAATTTTTCACAATTCTGCTGCTCCAAACGCTTAACCAGAATGGCCTAGGGAGAAAATACACATACCGTTATAATCGGGCGAGTTTCCACTTTCAGATGCAATAGGAATTTTTGGGTTAGGTCAATCCGTTCGCGAGATATGGGCGTTTGAAGCCAAGAAATGGTTGAGAAGGCAAAAAATTTTTCGCAATTCTGCTGCTTCAAACGGTTAACCAGAAGGGCCTAGGGAAAAAATACACATACCGTTGTAATCGTGCGAGTTTCTACTTTCAGTTACAATAGGAATTTTTGGGTTAGGTCAATCCGTTCGCGAGACATGGGACTTTGAAGCTAAGAAATGGTCGAGAAGACAACAAATTTTTCGCAATTCTGCTGCTCCAAACGCTTAACCTGAATGGCCTAGGGAAAAAGTACGCATACCGTTGTAATCGGGCCAGATTCTACTTTCAGATGCGACAGGAATTCTTGGGTTAGGTCAATCCGTTCGCGAGATATGGGAGTATGAAGCCAAGAAATGGTTGAGAAGGCAAAAAATTTTTCGCAATTCTGCTGCTTCAAACGCTTAACCAGAATGGCCTAGGGAAAAAATACACATACCGTTGTAATCGGGCGAGTTTCTACTTTCAGATGCAATAGGAATTTTTGGGTTAGGTCAATCCGTTCGCGAGATATGGGAGTTTGAAGCCAAGAAATGTTTGAGAAGGAAAAAAATTTTTCGCAATTCTGCTGCTTCAAACGGTTAACCAGACTGGCCTAGGGAAAAAATACACATTCCGTTGTAATCGTGCGAGTTTCTACTTTCAGTTATAATAGGAATTTTTGGGTTAGGTCAATCCGTTCGCGAGACATGGGACTTTGAAGCTAAGAAATGGTCGAGAAGACAACAAATTTTTCGCAATTCTGCTGCTCCAAACGCTTAACCAGAATGGGCTAGGGAAAAAATACACATACCGTTGTAATCGGGCGAGTTTCTACTTTCAGAAGCAACAGGAATTTTTGGGTTAGGTCAATCCGTTCGCGAGATATGGGAGTTTGAAGCTAAGAAATGGTTGAGAAGACAACAAATTTTTCGCAATTCTGCTGCTCCAAACGCTTAACCTGAATGGCCTAGGGAAAAAATACACATACCGTTGTAATCGGGCGAGTTTCTACTTTCAGAAGCAATAGGAATTTTTGGGTAAGGTCATTCCGTTCGCGAGATATGGGAGTTTGAAGACAAGAAATGGTTGAGAAGGCAAAAAATTTTTCGCAATTATGCTGCTCCAAACGCTTAACCAGAATGGCATAAGGAAAAAATACACATACCGTTGTAATCGGGCGAGTTTCTACTTTCAGAAGCAACAGGAATTTTTGGGTTAGGTCAATCCGTTCGCGAGAAATGGGAGTTTGAAGCCAAGAAATGGTTGAGAAGGCAAAAAATTTTTCGCAATTCTGCTGCTCCAAACGCTTAACCAGAATAGCCTAGGGAGAAAATACACATACCGTTGTAATCGGGCGAGTTTCTACTTTCAGATGCAATAGGAATTTTTGGATTATGTCAATCCGTTCGCGAGATATGGGAGTTTGAATCCAAGAAATGGTTGAGAAGGCAAACAATTTTTCGCAATTCTGATGCTTCAAACGGTTAAACAGAATGGCCTAGGGAAAAAATACACATACCGTTGTAATCGTGCGAGTTTCTACTTTCAGTTACAAATGGAATTTTTGGGTTAGGTCAATCCGTTCGCGAGACATGGGACTTTGAAGCTAAGAAATGGTCGAGAAGACAACAAATTTTTCGCAATTCTGCTGCTCCAAACGCTTAACCAGAATGGGCTAGGGAAAAAATACACATACCGTTGTAATCGGGCGAGTTTCTACTTTCAGACGAAACAGGAATTTTTGGGTTAGGTCAAACCGTTCGCAAGATATGGGAGTTTGAAGCCAAGAAATGGTTGAGAAGGCAAAAAATTTTTCGCAATTCTGCTGCTCCAAACGCTTAACCAGAATGGGCTAGGGGAAAAATACACATACCGTTGTAATCGGGCGAGTTTCTACTTTCAGAAGCAACAGGAATTTTTGGGTTAGGTCAATCCGTTCGCGAGAAATGGGAGTTTGAAGCCAAGAAATGGTTGAGAAGGCAAAAAATTTTTCGCAATTCTGCTGCTCCAAACGCTTAACCAGAATAGCCTAGGGAGAAAATACACATACCGTTGTAATCGGGCGAGTTTCTACTTTCAGACGAAACAGGAATTTTTGGGTTAGGTCAAACCGTTCGCAAGATATGGGAGTTTGAAGCCAAGAAATGGTTGAGAAGGCAAAAAATTTTTCGCAATTCTGCTGCTCCAAACGCTTAACCAGAATGGGCTGGGGGAAAAATACACATACCGTTGTAATCGGGCGAGTTTCTACTTTCAGAAGCAACAGGAATTTTTGGGTTAGGTCAATCCGTTCGCGAGATATGGGAGTTTGAAGCTAAGAAATGGTTGAGAAGACAACGAATTTTTCGCAATTCTGCTGCTCCAAACGCTTAACCTGTATGGCCTAGGGAAAAAATACGCATACCGTTGTAATCGGGCCAGATTCTACTTTCAGATGCGACAGGAATTTTTGGGTTATGTCAATCCGTTTGCGAGATATGGGAGTTTGAAGACAAGAAATGGTTGAGAAGGCAAAAAATTTTTCGCAATTCTGGTGCTCCAAACGCTTAACCAGAATGGCCTAAGGGAAAAATACCCATACCGTTGTAATCGGGCGAGTTTCTACTTCCAGATGCAATAGGAATTTTTGGGTTAGGTCAATCCGTTCGCGAGATATGGGAGTTTGAAGACAAGAAATGGTTGAGGAGGCAAAAAATTTTTCGCAATTCTGCTGCTTCAAACGCTTAACCAGAATGGCCAAGGGAAAAAATACACATACCGTTGTAATCGGGCGAGTTTCTACTTTCAGATGCAATAGGAATTTTTGGGTTAGGTCAATCCGTTCGCGAGATATGGGAGTTTGAAGCCAAGAAATGGTTGAGAAGGAAAAAAATTTTTCGCAATTCTGCTGCTTCAAACGGTTAACCAGAATGGCCTAGGGAAAAAATACACATTCCGTTGTAATCGTGCGAGTTTCTACTTTCAGTTACAATAGGAATTTTTGGGTTAGGTCAATCCGTTCGCGAGACATGGGACTTTGAAGCTAAGAAATGGTCGAGAAGACAACAAATTTTTCGCAATTCTGCTGCTCCAAACGCTTAACCAGAATGGGCTAGGGAAAAAATACACATACCGTTGTAATCGGGCGAGTTTCTACTTTCAGAAGCAACAGGAATTTTTGGGTTAGGTCAATCCGTTCGCGAGATATGGGAGTTTGAAGCTAAGAAATGGTTGAGAAGACAACAAATTTTTCGCAATTCTGCTGCTCCAAACGCTTAACCTGAATGGCCTAGGGAAAAAATACACATACCGTTGTAATCGGGCGAGTTTCTACTTTCAGAAGCAATAGGAATTTTTGGGTAAGGTCATTCCGTTCGCGAGATATGGGAGTTTGAAGACAAGAAATGGTTGAGAAGGCAAAAAATTTTTCGCAATTATGCTGCTCCAAACGCTTAACCAGAATGGCATAAGGAAAAAATACACATACCGTTGTAATCGGGCGAGTTTCTACTTTCAGAAGCAATAGGAATTTTTGGGTTAGGTCAATCCGTTCGCGAGATATGGGAGTTTGAATCCAAGAAATGGTTGAGAAGGCAAACAATTTTTCGCAATTCTGATGCTTCAAACGGTTAAACAGAATGGCCTAGGGAAAAAATACACATACCGTTGTAATCGTGCGAGTTTCTACTTTCAGTTACAAATGGAATTTTTGGGTTAGGTCAATCCGTTCGCGAGACATGGGACTTTGAAGCTAAGAAATGGTCGAGAAGACAACAAATTTTTCGCAATTCTGCTGCTCCAAACGCTTAACCAGAATGGGCTAGGGAAAAAATATACATACCGTTGTAATCGGGCGAGTTTCTACTTTCAGACGAAACAGGAATTTTTGGGTTAGGTCAAACCGTTCGCAAGATATGGGAGATTGAAGCCAAGAAATGGTTGAGAAGGCAAAAAATTTTTCGCAATTCTGCTGCTCCAAACGCTTAACCAGAATGGGCTAGGGAAAAAATACACATACCGTTGTAATCGGGCGAGTTTCTACTTTCAGAAGCAACAGGAATTTTTGGGTTAGGTCAATCCGTTCGCGAGATATGGGAGTTTGAAGCTAAGAAATGGTTGAGAAGACAACGAATTTTTCGCAATTCTGCTGCTCCAAACGCTTAACCTGAATGGCCTAGGGAAAAAATACGCATACCGTTGTAATCGGGCCAGATTCTACTTTCAGATGCGACAGGAATTTTTGGGTTATGACAATCCGTTTGCGAGATATGGGAGTTTGAAGACAAGAAATGGTTGAGAAGGCAAAAAATTTTTCGCAATTCTGCTGCTCCAAACGCTTAACCAGAATGGCCTAAGGGAAAAATACCCATACCGTTGTAATCGGGCGAGTTTCTACTTCCAGATGCAATAGGAATTTTTGGGTTAGGTCAATCCGTTCGCGAGATATGGGAGTTTGAAGACAAGAATAGGTTGAGGAGGCAAAAAATTTTTCGCAATTATGCTGCTCCAAACGCTTAACCAGAATGGCCTAAGGAAAAAACACACATACCGTTGTAATCGGGCGAGTTTCCACTTTCAGAAGCAACAGGAATTTTTGGGTTAGGTCAATCCGTTCGCGAGATATAGGAGTTTGAAGCCAAGAAATGGCAGAGAAGGCAAAAAATTTTTCACAATTCTGCTGCTCCAAACGCTTAACCAGAATGGCCTAAGGAAAAAATACACATACCGTTGTAATCGGGCGAGTTTCTACTTTCAGAAGCAACAGGAATTTTTGGGTTAGGTCAATCCGTTCGCGAGATATGGGAATTTGAAGCCAAGAAATGGTAGAGAAGGCAAAAAATTTTTCACAAATCTGCTGCTCCAATCGCTTATCCAGGATGGCCTAAGGAAAAAATACACATACCGTTGTAATCGTGCGAGTTTCTACTTTCAGTTACAATAGGAATTTTTGGGTTAGGTCAATCCGTTCGCGAGACATGGGACTTTGAAGCTAAGAAATGGTCGAGAAGACAACAAATTTTTCGCAATTCTGCTGCTTCAAACGCTTAACCTGAATGGCCTAGGGAAAAAATACGCATACCGTTGTAATCGGGCCAGATTCTACTTTCAGATGCGACAGGAATTTTTGGGTTAGGTCAATCCGTTCGCGAGATATGGGAATTTGAAGCCAAGAAATGGTAGAGAAGGCAAAAAATTTTTCACAATTCTGCTGCTCCAAACGCTTAACCAGAATGGCCTAGGGAAAAAATACACATACCGTTATAATCGGGCGAGTTTCTACTTTCAGATGCAATAGGAATTTTTGGGTTAGGTCAATCCGTTCGCGAGATATGGGCGTTTGAAGCCAAGAAATGGTTGAGAAGGCAAAAAATTTTTCGCAATTCTGCTGCTTCAAACGGTTAACCAGAAGGGCCTAGGGAAAAAATACACATACCGTTGTAATCGGGCGAATTTCTACTTTCAGATGCAATAGGAATTTTTGGGTTAGGTCAATTCGTTCGCGAGACATGGGACTTTGAAGCTAAGAAATGGTCGAGAAGACAACAAATTTTTCGCAATTCTGCTGCTCCAAACGCTTAACCAGAATGGCCTAGGGAAAAAATGCACATACCGTTGTAATCGGGCGAGTTTCTACTTTCAGATGCAATAGGAATTTTTGGGTTAGGTCAATACGTTCGCGAGATATGGGAGTTTGAAGCCAAGAAATGGTTGAGAAGACAACAAATTTTTCGCAATTCTGCTGCTCCAGTCGCTTAACCAGAATGGGCTAGGCAAAAAATACACATACCTTTGTAACCGGGCGAGTTTCTACTTTCAGACGCAACAGGAATTTTTGGGTTAGGTCAATCCGTTCGCGAGATATGGGAGTTTGAAGCCGAGAAATGGTTGAGAAGACAACAAATTTCTCGCACTTCTGCTGCTTCAAACGCTTAACCAGAATGGCCTAGGGAAAAAATACACATACCGTTGTAATCGGGCGAGTTTCTACTTTCAGATGCAATAGGAATTTTTGGGTTAGGTCAATCCGTTCGCGAGATGTGGGAGTTTGAAGCCAAGAAATGGTTGAGAAGGCAAAAAATTTTACGCAATTCTGCTGCTTCAAAGGCTTAACCTGAATGGCCTAGGGAAAAAATACGCATACAGTTGTAATCGGGCCAGATTCTACTTTCAGATGCGACAGGAATTCTTGGGTTAGGTCAATCCGTTCGCGAGATATGGGAGTTTGAAGCCAAGAAATGGTTGAGAAGGCAAAAAATTTCTCGCAATTCTGCTGCTTCAAACGCTTAACCAGAATGGCCTAGGGAAAAAATACACATACCGTTGTAATCGGGCGAGTTTCTACTTTCAGATGCAATAGGAATTTTTGGGTTAGGTCAATCCGTTCGCGAGGTATGGGAGTTTGAAGCCAAGAAATGGTTGAGAAGGCAAAAAATTTTACGCAATTCTGCTGCTTCAAAGGCTTAACCAGAATGGCCTAGGGAAAAAATACAGATACCGTTGTAATCGGGCGAGTTTCTACTTTCAGATGCAATAGGAATTTTTGGGTTAGGTCAATCCGTTCGCGAGATATGGGACTTTGAAGCTAAGAAATGGTTGAGAAGACAACAAATTTTTCGCAATTCTGCTGCTCCAAACGCTTAACCTGAATGGCCTAGAGGAAAAATACAAATACCGTTGTAATCGGGCGAGTTTCTACTTTCAAATGCAATAGGAATTTTTGGGTTAGGTCAATCCGTTCGCGAGATATGGGAGTTTAAAGCTAAGAAATGGTTGAGAAGACAACAAATTTTTCGCAATTCTGCTGCTCCAAACGCTTAACCTGAATGGCCTAGGGAAAAAATACGCATACAGTTGTAATCGGGCCAGATTCTACTTTCAGATGCGGCAGGAATTTTTGGGTTAGGTCAATCCGTTCGCGAGATATGGGAGTTTGAAGCCAAGAAATGGTTGAGAAGGCAAAAAATTTTTCGCAATTCTGCTGCTCCAGTCGCTTAACCAGAATGGGCTAGGGAAAAAATACACATACCTTTGTAACCGGGCGAGTTTCTACTTTCAGACGCAACAGGAATTTTTGGGTTAGGTCAATCCGTTCGCGAGATATGGGAGTTTGATGCCGAGAAATGGTTGACAAGACAACAAATTTCTCGCACTTCTGCTGCTCCAATCGCTTAACCAGAATGGCCTAGGGGAAAAATACAACTACCGTTGTAATCGGGCGAGTTTCTACTTTCAAATGCAATAGGAATTTTTGGGTTAGGTCAATCCGTTCGCGAGATATGGGTGTTTAAAGCTAAGAAATGGTTGAGAAGACAACAAATTTTTCGCAATTCTGCTGCTCCAAACGCTTAACCTGAATGGCCTAGGGAAAAAATACGCATACAGTTGTAATCGGGCCAGATTCTACTTTCAGATGCGGCAGGAATTTTTGGGTTAGGTCAATCCGTTAGCGAGATATGGGAGTTTGAAGCCTAGAAATGGCTGAGAAGGCAAAAAATTTTTCGCAATTCTGCTGCTTCAAACGCTTAACCAGAATGGCCTAGGGAAAAAATGCACATACCGTTGTAATCGGGCGTGTTTCGACTTTCAGATGCAATAGGAATTTTTGGGTTAGGTCAATCCGCTCGCGCGATATGGGCGTTTGAAGCCAAGAAATGGTTGAGAAGGCAAAAAATTTTTCGCAATTCTGCTGCTTCAAACGGTTAACCAGAACGGCCTAGGGAAAAAATACACATACCGTTGTAATCGTGCGAGTTTCTACTTTCAGTTACAATAGGAATTTTTGGGTTAGGTCAATCCGTTCGCGAGACATGGGACTTTGAAGCTAAGAAATGGTCGAGAAGACAACAAATTTTTCGCAATTCTGCTGCTCCAAACGCTTAACCTGAATGGCCTAGGGAAAAAATACGCATACCGTTGTAATCGGGCCAGATTCTACTTTCAGATGCGACAGGAATTCTTGGGTTAGGTCAATCCGTTCGCGAGATATGGGAGTATGAAGCCAAGAAATGGTTGAGAAGGCAAAAAATTTTTCGCAATTCTGCTGCTCCAGTCGCTTAACCAGAATGGGCTAGGGAAAAAATACACATACCTTTGTAACCGGGCGAGTTTCTACTTTCAGACGCAACAGGAATTTTTGGGTTAGGTCAATCCGTTCGCGAGATATGGGAGTTTGAAGCCGAGAAATGGTTGAGAAGACAACAAATTTCTCGCACTTCTGCTGCTTCAAACGCTTAACCAGAATGGCCTAGGGAAAAAATACACATACCGTTGTAATCGGGCGAGTTTCTACTTTCAGATGCAATAGGAATTTTTGGGTTAGGTCAATCCGTTCGCGAGATGTGGGAGTTTGAAGCCAAGAAATGGTTGAGAAGGCAAAAAATTTTACGCAATTCTGCTGCTTCAAAGGCTTAACCTGAATGGCCTAGGGAAAAAATACGCATACAGTTGTAATCGGGCCAGATTCTACTTTCAGATGCGACAGGAATTCTTGGGTTAGGTCAATCCGTTCGCGAGATATGGGAGTTTGAAGCCAAGAAATGGTTGAGAAGGCAAAAAATTTCTCGCAATTCTGCTGCTTCAAACGCTTAACCAGAATGGCCTAGGGAAAAAATACACATACCGTTGTAATCGGGCGAGTTTCTACTTTCAGATGCAATAGGAATTTTTGGGTTAGGTCAATCCGTTCGCGAGGTATGGGAGTTTGAAGCCAAGAAATGGTTGAGAAGGCAAAAAATTTTACGCAATTCTGCTGCTTCAAAGGCTTAACCAGAATGGCCTAGGGAAAAAATACAGATACCGTTGTAATCGGGCGAGTTTCTACTTTCAGATGCAATAGGAATTTTTGGGTTAGGTCAATCCGTTCGCGAGATATGGGACTTTGAAGCTAAGAAATGGTTGAGAAGACAACAAATTTTTCGCAATTCTGCTGCTCCAAACGCTTAACCTGAATGGCCTAGAGGAAAAATACAAATACCGTTGTAATCGGGCGAGTTTCTACTTTCAAATGCAATAGGAATTTTTGGGTTAGGTCAATCCGTTCGCGAGATATGGGAGTTTAAAGCTAAGAAATGGTTGAGAAGACAACAAATTTTTCGCAATTCTGCTGCTCCAAACGCTTAACCTGAATGGCCTAGGGAAAAAATACGCATACAGTTGTAATCGGGCCAGATTCTACTTTCAGATGCGGCAGGAATTTTTGGGTTAGGTCAATCCGTTCGCGAGATATGGGAGTTTGAAGCCAAGAAATGGTTGAGAAGGCAAAAAATTTTTCGCAATTCTGCTGCTCCAGTCGCTTAACCAGAATGGGCTAGGGAAAAAATACACATACCTTTGTAACCGGGCGAGTTTCTACTTTCAGACGCAACAGGAATTTTTGGGTTAGGTCAATCCGTTCGCGAGATATGGGAGTTTGATGCCGAGAAATGGTTGACAAGACAACAAATTTCTCGCACTTCTGCTGCTCCAATCGCTTAACCAGAATGGCCTAGGGGAAAAATACAACTACCGTTGTAATCGGGCGAGTTTCTACTTTCAAATGCAATAGGAATTTTTGGGTTAGGTCAATCCGTTCGCGAGATATGGGTGTTTAAAGCTAAGAAATGGTTGAGAAGACAACAAATTTTTCGCAATTCTGCTGCTCCAAACGCTTAACCTGAATGGCCTAGGGAAAAAATACGCATACAGTTGTAATCGGGCCAGATTCTACTTTCAGATGCGGCAGGAATTTTTGGGTTAGGTCAATCCGTTAGCGAGATATGGGAGTTTGAAGCCTAGAAATGGCTGAGAAGGCAAAAAATTTTTCGCAATTCTGCTGCTTCAAACGCTTAACCAGAATGGCCTAGGGAAAAAATGCACATACCGTTGTAATCGGGCGTGTTTCGACTTTCAGATGCAATAGGAATTTTTGGGTTAGGTCAATCCGCTCGCGCGATATGGGCGTTTGAAGCCAAGAAATGGTTGAGAAGGCAAAAAATTTTTCGCAATTCTGCTGCTTCAAACGGTTAACCAGAACGGCCTAGGGAAAAAATACACATACCGTTGTAATCGTGCGAGTTTCTACTTTCAGTTACAATAGGAATTTTTGGGTTAGGTCAATCCGTTCGCGAGACATGGGACTTTGAAGCTAAGAAATGGTCGAGAAGACAACAAATTTTTCGCAATTCTGCTGCTCCAAACGCTTAACCTGAATGGCCTAGGGAAAAAATACGCATACCGTTGTAATCGGGCCAGATTCTACTTTCAGATGCGACAGGAATTCTTGGGTTAGGTCAATCCGTTCGCGAGATATGGGAGTATGAAGCCAAGAAATGGTTGAGAAGGCAAACAATTTTTCGCAATTCTGCTGCTTCAAACGCTTAACCAGAATGGCCTAGGTGAAAAATACACATACCGTTGTAATCGGGCGAGTTTCTACTTTCAGATGCAATAGGAATTTTTGGGTTAGGTCAACTCGTTCGCGAGACATGGGACTTTGAAGCTAAGAAATGGTCGAGAAGACAACAAATTTTTCGCAATTCTGCTGCTCCAAACGCTTAACAAGAATAGGCTAGGGAAAAAATACACATACCTTTGTAACCGGGCGAGATTCTACTTTCAGACGCAACAGGAATTTTTGGGTTAGGTCAATCCGTTCGCGCGATATGGGAGTTTGAAGCCGAGAAATGGTTGACAAGACAACAAATTTCTCGCCCTTCTGCTGCTCCAATCGCTTAACCAGAATGGCCTAGGGGAAAAATACAAGTACCGTTGTAATCGGGCGAGTTTCTACATTCAAATGCAATAGGAATTTTTGGGTTAGGTCAATCCGTTCGCGAGATATGGGAGCTTGAAACTAAGAAATGGTTGAGAAGACAACAAATTTTTCGCAATTCTGCTGCTCCAAACGCTTAACCTGAATGGCCTAGGGAAAAAATACGCATACCGTTGTAATCGGGCGAGTTTCTACTTTCAGATGCAATAGGAATTTTTGGGTTAGGTCAATCCGTTCGCGAGATATGGGAGTTTGAAGTCAAGAAATGGTTGAGAAGGAAAAAAATTTTTCGCAATTCTGCTGCTTCAAACGGTTAACCAGAATGGCCTAGGGAAAAAATACACATTCCGTTGTAATCGTGCGAGTTTCTACTTTCAGTTACAATAGGAATTTTTGGGTTAGGTCAATCCGTTCGCGAGACATGGGACTTTGAAGCTAAGAAATGGTCGAGAAGACAACAAATTTTTCGCAATTCTGCTGCTCCAAACGCTTAACCAGAATGGGCTAGGGAAAAAATACACATACCGTTGTAATCGGGCGAGTTTCTACTTTCAGAAGCAACAGGAATTTTTGGGTTAGGTCAATCCGTTCGCGAGATATGGGAGTTTGAAGACAAGAAATGGTTGAGAAGGCAAAAAATTTTTCGCAATTATGCTGCTCCAAACGCTTAACCAGAATGGCATAAGGAAAAAATACACATACCGTTGTAATCGGGCGAGTTTCTACTTTCAGAAGCAACAGGAATTTTTGGGTTAGGTCAATCCGTTCGCGAGAAATGGGAGTTTGAAGCCAAGAAATGGTAGAGAAAGCAAAAAATGTTTCACAATTCTGCTGCTCCAAACGCTTAACCAGAATGGCCTAGGGAAAAAATACACATACCGTTATAATCGGGCGAGTTTCTACTTTCAGATGCAATAGGAATTTTTGGATTATGTCAATCCGTTCGCGAGATATGGGAGTTTGATTCCAAGAAATGGTTGAGAAGGCAAACAATTTTTCGCAATTCTGATGCTTCAAACGGTTAAACAGAATGGCCTAGGGAGAAAATACACATACCGTTGTAATCGTGCGGGTTTCTACTTTCAGTTACAAATGGAATTTTTGGGTTAGGTCAATCCGTTCGCGAGACATGGGACTTTGAAGCTAAGAAATGGTCGAGAAGACAACAAATTTTTCGCAATTCTGCTGCTCCAAACGCTTAACCAGAATGGGCTAGGGAAAAAATACACATACCGTTGTAATCGGGCGAATTTCTACTTTCAGACGAAACAGGAATTTTTGGGTTAGGTCAAACCGTTCGCAAGATATGGGAGTTTGAAGCCAAGAAATGGTTGAGAAGGCAAAAAATTTTTCGCAATTCTGATGCTCCAAACGCTTAACCAGAATGGCCCAGGGAAAAAATACACATACCGTTGTAATCGGGCGAGTCTCTACTTTCAGATGCAATAGGAATTTTTGGGTTAGGTCAATCCGTTCGCGAGATATGGGAGTTTGAAGACAAGAATAGGTTGAGGAGGCAAAAAATTTTTCGCAATTATGCTGCTCCAAACGCTTAACCAGAATGGCCTAAGGAAAAAATACGCATACCGTTGTAATCGGGCGAGTTTCCACTTTCAGATGCGACAGGAATTTTTGGGTTAGGTCAATCCGTTCGCGAGATATGGGAGTTTGAAGCCAAGAAATGGTAGAGAAGGCAAAAAATTTTTCACAATTCTGCTGCTCCAAACGCTTAACTAGAATGGCCTAGGGAAAAAATACACATACCGTTATAATCGGGCGAGTTTCTACTTTCAGATGCAATAGGAATTTTTGGGTTAGGTCAATCCGTTCGCGAGATATGGGCGTTTGAAGCCAAGAAATGGTTGAGAAGGCAAAAAATTTTTCGCAATTCTGCTGCTTCAAACGGTTAACCAGAAGGGCCTAGGGAAAAAATACACATACCGTTGTAATCGGGCGAATTTCTACTTTCAGATGCAATAGGAATTTTTGGGTTAGGTCAATTCGTTCGCGAGACATGGGACTTTGAAGCTAAGAAATGGTCGAGAAGACAACAAATTTTTCGCAATTCTGCTGCTCCAAACGCTTAACCAGAATGGCCTAGGGAAAAAATGCACATACCGTTGTAATCGGGCGAGTTTCTACTTTCAGATGCAATAGGAATTTTTGGGTTAGGTCAATACGTTCGCGAGATATGGGAGTTTGAAGCCAAGAAATGGTTGAGAAGACAACAAATTTTTCGCAATTCTGCTGCTCCAGTCGCTTAACCAGAATGGGCTAGGCAAAAAATACACATACCTTTGTAACCGGGCGAGTTTCTACTTTCAGACGCAACAGGAATTTTTGGGTTAGGTCAATCCGTTCGCGAGATATGGGAGTTTGAAGCCGAGAAATGGTTGAGAAGACAACAAATTTCTCGCACTTCTGCTGCTTCAAACGCTTAACCAGAATGGCCTAGGGAAAAAATACACATACCGTTGTAATCGGGCGAGTTTCTACTTTCAGATGCAATAGGAATTTTTGGGTTAGGTCAATCCGTTCGCGAGATATGGGAGTTTGAAGCCAAGAAATGGTTGAGAAGGCAAAAAATTTTACGCAATTCTGCTGCTTCAAAGGCTTAACCTGAATGGCCTAGGGAAAAAATACGCATACAGTTGTAATCGGGCCAGATTCTACTTTCAGATGCGACAGGAATTCTTGGGTTAGGTCAATCCGTTCGCGAGATATGGGAGTTTGAAGCCAAGAAATGGTTGAGAAGGCAAAAAATTTCTCGCAATTCTGCTGCTTCAAACGCTTAACCAGAATGGCCTAGGGAAAAAAATACACATACCGTTGTAATCGGGCGAGTTTCTACTTTCAGATGCAATAGGAATTTTTGGGTTAGGTCAATCCGTTCGCGAGATATGGGAGTTTGAAGCCAAGAAATGGTTGAGAAGGCAAAAAATTTTACGCAATTCTGCTGCTTCAAAGGCTTAACCAGAATGGCCTAGGGAAAAAATACACATACCGTTGTAATCGGGCGAGTTTCTACTTTCAGATGCAATAGGAATTTTTGGGTTAGGTCAATCCGTTCGCGAGATATGGGACTTTGAAGCTAAGAAATGGTTGAGAAGACAACAAATTTTTCGCAATTCTGCTGCTCCAAACGCTTAACCTGAATGGCCTAGAGGAAAAATACAAATACCGTTGTAATCGGGCGAGTTTCTACTTTCAAATGCAATAGGAATTTTTGGGTTAGGTCAATCCGTTCGCGAGATATGGGAGTTTAAAGCTAAGAAATGGTTGAGAAGACAACAAATTTTTCGCAATTCTGCTGCTCCAAACGCTTAACCTGAATGGCCTAGGGAAAAAATACGCATACAGTTGTAATCGGGCCAGATTCTACTTTCAGATGCGGCAGGAATTTTTGGGTTAGGTCAATCCGTTAGCGAGATATGGGAGTTTGAAGCCTAGAAATGGCTGAGAAGGCAAAAAATTTTTCGCAATTCTGCTGCTTCAAACGCTTAACCAGAATGGCCTAGGGAAAAAATGCACATACCGTTGTAATCGGGCGTGTTTCGACTTTCAGATGCAATAGGAATTTTTGGGTTAGGTCAATCCGCTCGCGCGATATGGGCGTTTGAAGCCAAGAAATGGTTGAGAAGGCAAAAAATTTTTCGCAATTCTGCTGCTTCAAACGGTTAACCAGAACGGCCTAGGGAAAAAATACACATACCGTTGTAATCGTGCGAGTTTCTACTTTCAGTTACAATAGGAATTTTTGGGTTAGGTCAATCCGTTCGCGAGACATGGGACTTTGAAGCTAAGAAATGGTCGAGAAGACAACAAATTTTTCGCAATTCTGCTGCTCCAAACGCTTAACCTGAATGGCCTAGGGAAAAAATACGCATACCGTTGTAATCGGGCCAGATTCTACTTTCAGATGCGACAGGAATTCTTGGGTTAGGTCAATCCGTTCGCGAGATATGGGAGTATGAAGCCAAGAAATGGTTGAGAAGGCAAACAATTTTTCGCAATTCTGCTGCTTCAAACGCTTAACCAGAATGGCCTAGGGAAAAAATACACATACCGTTGTAATCGGGCGAGTTTCTACTTTCAGATGCAATAGGAATTTTTGGGTTAGGTCAACTCGTTCGCGAGACATGGGACTTTGAAGCTAAGAAATGGTCGAGAAGACAACTAATTTTTCGCAATTCTGCTGCTCCAAACGCTTAACCAGAATAGGCTAGGGAAAAAATACACATACCGTTGTAATCGGGCGAGTCTCTACTTTCAGATGCAATAGGAATTTTTGGGTTAGGTCTATCCGTTCGCGAGATATGGGAGTTTGAAGCCAAGAAATGGTAGAGAAGGCAAAAAATTTTTCACAATTCTGCTGCTCCAAACGCTTAACCAGGATGGCCTAGGGAAAAAATGCACATACCGTTGTAATCGGGCGAGTTTCTACTTTCAGATGCAATAGGAATTTTTGGGTTAGGTCAATACGTTCGCGAGATATGGGAGTTTGAAGCCAAGAAATGGTTGAGAAGACAACAAATTTTTCGCAATTCTGCTGCTCCAGTCGCTTAACCAGAATGGGCTAGGGAAAAAATACACATACCTTTGTAACCGGGCGAGATTCTACTTTCAGACGCAACAGGAATTTTTGGGTTAGGTCAATCCGTTCGCGCGATATGGGAGTTTGAAGCCGAGAAATGGTTGACAAGACAACAAATTTCTCGCCCTTCTGCTGCTCCAATCGCTTAACCAGAATGGCCTAGGGGAAAAATACAAGTACCGTTGTAATCGGGCGAGTTTCTACATTCAAATGCAATAGGAATTTTTGGGTTAGGTCAATCCGTTCGCGAGATATGGGAGCTTGAAACTAAGAAATGGTTGAGAAGACAACAAATTTTTCGCAATTCTGCTGCTCCAAACGCTTAACCTGAATGGCCTAGGGAAAAAATACGCATACCGTTGTAATCGGGCGAGTTTCTACTTTCAGATGCAATAGGAATTTTTGGGTTAGGTCAATCCGTTCGCGAGATGTGGGAGTTTGAAGTCAAGAAATGGTTGAGAAGGAAAAAAATTTTTCGCAATTCTGCTGCTTCAAACGGTTAACCAGAATGGCCTAGGGAAAAAATACACATTCCGTTGTAATCGTGCGAGTTTCTACTTTCAGTTACAATAGGAATTTTTGGGTTAGGTCAATCCGTTCGCGAGACATGGGACTTTGAAGCTAAGAAATGGTCGAGAAGACAACAAATTTTTCGCAATTCTGCTGCTCCAAACGCTTAACCAGAATGGGCTAGGGAAAAAATACACATACCGTTGTAATCGGGCGAGTTTCTACTTTCAGAAGCAACAGGAATTTTTGGGTTAGGTCAATCCGTTCGCGAGATATGGGAGTTTGAAGACAAGAAATGGTTGAGAAGGCAAAAAATTTTTCGCAATTATGCTGCTCCAAACGCTTAACCAGAATGGCATAAGGAAAAAATACACATACCGTTGTAATCGGGCGAGTTTCTACTTTCAGAAGCAACAGGAATTTTTGGGTTAGGTCAATCCGTTCGCGAGAAATGGGAGTTTGAAGCCAAGAAATGGTAGAGAAAGCAAAAAATGTTTCACAATTCTGCTGCTCCAAACGCTTAACCAGAATGGCCTAGGGAAAAAATACACATACCGTTATAATCGGGCGAGTTTCTACTTTCAGATGCAATAGGAATTTTTGGATTATGTCAATCCGTTCGCGAGATATGGGAGTTTGATTCCAAGAAATGGTTGAGAAGGCAAACAATTTTTCGCAATTCTGATGCTTCAAACGGTTAAACAGAATGGCCTAGGGAAAAAATACACATACCGTTGTAATCGTGCGGGTTTCTACTTTCAGTTACAAATGGAATTTTTGGGTTAGGTCAATCCGTTCGCGAGACATGGGACTTTGAAGCTAAGAAATGGTCGAGAAGACAACAAATTTTTCGCAATTCTGCTGCTCCAAACGCTTAACCAGAATGGGCTAGGAAAAAAATACACATACCGTTGTAATCGGGCGAGTTTCTACTTTCAGACGAAACAGGAATTTTTGGGTTAGGTCAAACCGTTCGCAAGATATGGGAGTTTGAAGCCAAGAAATGGTTGAGAAGGCAAAAAATTTTTCGCAATTCTGATGCTCCAAACGCTTAACCAGAATGGCCCAGGGAAAAAATACACATACCGTTGTAATCGGGCGAGTCTCTACTTTCAGATGCAATAGGAATTTTTGGGTTAGGTCAATCCGTTCGCGAGATATGGGTGTTTGAAGCCAAGAAATGGTTGAGAAGGCAAAAAATTTTTCGCAATTGTGCTGCCCCAAACGCTTAACCAGAATGGCCTAAGGAAAAAATACACATACCGTTGTAATCGGGCGAGTTTCTACTTTCAGAAGCAACAGGAATTTTTGGGTTAGGTCAATCCGTTCGCGAGATATGGGAGTTTGATTCCAAGAAATGGTTGAGAAGGCAAACAATTTTTCGCAATTCTGATGCTTCAAACGGTTAAACAGAATGGCCTAGGGAAAAAATACACATACCGTTGTAATCGTGCGGGTTTCTACTTTCAGTTACAAATGGAATTTTTGGGTTAGGTCAATCCGTTCGCGAGACATGGGACTTTGAAGCTAAGAAATGGTCGAGAAGACAACAAATTTTTCGCAATTCTGCTGCTCCAAACGCTTAACCAGAATGGGCTAGGGAAAAAATACACATACCGTTGTAATCGGGCGAGTTTCTACTTTCAGAAGCAACAGGAATTTTTGGGTTAGGTCAATCCGTTCGCAAGATATGGGAGTTTGAAGCTAAGAAATGGTTGAGAAGACAACAAATTTTTCGCAATTCTGCTGCTCCAAACGCTTAACCTGAATGGCCTAGGGAAAAAATACGCATACCGTTGTAATCGGGCCAGATTCTACTTTCAGATGCGACAGGAATTTTTCGGTTATGTCAATCCGTTTGCGAGATATGGGAGTTTGAAGACAAGAAATGGTTGAGAAGGCAAAAAATTTTTCGCAATTCTGCTGCTCCAAACGCTTAACCAGAATGGCCTAAGGGAAAAATACCCATACCGTTGTAATCGGGCGAGTTTCTACTTCCAGATGCAATAGGAATTTTTGGGTTAGGTCAATCCGTTCGCGAGATATGGGAGTTTGAAGACAAGAAATGGTTGAGGAGGCAAAAAATTTTTCGCAATTATGCTGCTCCAAACGCTTAACCAGAATGGCCTAAGGAAAAAATACACATACCGTTGTAATCGGGCGAGTTTCCACTTTCAGAAGCAACAGGAATTTTTGGGTTAGGTCAATCCGTTCGCGAGATATGGGAGTTTGAAGCCAAGAAATGGTAGAGAAGGCAAAAAATTTTTCACAATTCTGCTGCTCCAAACGCTTAACCAGAATGGCCTAAGGAAAAAATACACATACCGTTATAATCGGGCGGGGTTCTACTTTCAGATGCAATAGGAATTTTTGGGTTAGGTCAATCCGTTCGCGAGATATGGGCGTTTGAAGCCAAGAAATGGTTGAGAAGGCAAAAAATTTTTCGCAATTCTGCTGCTTCAAACGGTTAACCAGAAGGGCCTAGGGAAAAAATACACATACCGTTGTAATCGGGCGAGTTTCTACTTTCAGATGCAATAGGAATTTTTGGGTTAGGTCAATTCGTTCGCGAGACATGGGACTTTGAAGCTAAGAAATGGTCGAGAAGACAACAAATTTTTCGCAATTCTGCTGCTCCAAACGCTTAACCATAATGGCGTAGGGAAAAAATGCACATACCGTTGTAATCGGGCGAGTTTCTACTTTCAGATGCAATAGGAATTTTTGGGTTAGGTCAATACGTTCGCGAGATATGGGAGTTCGAAGCCAAGAAATGGTTGAGAAGACAACAAATTTTTCGCAATTCTGCTGCTCCAGTCGCTTAACCAGAATGGGCTAGGGAAAAAATACACATACCTTTGTAACCGGGCGAGTTTCTACTTTCAGACGCAACAGGAATTTTTGGGTTAGGTCAATCCGTTCGCGAGATATGGGAGTTTGAAGCGAGAAATGGTTGAGAAGACAACAAATTTCTCGCACTTCTGCTGCTCCAATCGCTTAACCAGAATGGCCTAGGGGAAAAATACAGGTACCGTTGTAATCGGGCGAGTTTCTACATTCAAATGCAATAGGAATTTTTGGGTTAGGTCAATCCGTTCGCGAGATATGGGAGCTTGAAGCTAAGAAATGGTTGAGAAGACAACAAATTTTTCGCAATTCTGCTGCTCCAAACGCTTAACCTGAATGGCCTAGGGAAAAAATACGCATACCGTTGTAATCGGGCCAGATTCTACTTTCAGATGCGACAGGAATTCTTGGGTTAGGTCAATCCGTTCGCGAGATATGGGAGTTTGAAGCCAAGAAATGGTTGAGAAGGCAAAAAATTTCTCGCAATTCTGCTGCTTCAAACGCATAACCAGAATGGCCTAGGGAAAAAATACACATACCTTTGTAATCGGGCGAGTTTCTACTTTCAGAAGCAACAGGAATTTTTGGGTTAGGTCAATCCGTTCGCGAGAAATGGGAGTTTGAAGCCAAGAAATGGTAGAGAAAGCAAAAAATGTTTCACAATTCTGCTGCTCCAAACGCTTAACCAGAATGGCCTAGGGAAAAAATACACATACCGTTATAATCGGGCGAGTTTCTACTTTCAGATGCAATAGGAATTTTTGGATTATGTCAATCCGTTCGCGAGATATGGGAGTTTGATTCCAAGAAATGGTTGAGAAGGCAAACAATTTTTCGCAATTCTGATGCTTCAAACGGTTAAACAGAATGGCCTAGGGAAAAAATACACATACCGTTGTAATCGTGCGGGTTTCTACTTTCAGTTACAAATGGAATTTTTGGGTTAGGTCAATCCGTTCGCGAGACATGGGACTTTGAAGCTAAGAAATGGTCGAGAAGACAACAAATTTTTCGCAATTCTGCTGCTCCAAACGCTTAACCAGAATGGGCTAGGAAAAAAATACACATACCGTTGTAATCGGGCGAGTTTCTACTTTCAGACGAAACAGGAATTTTTGGGTTAGGTCAAACCGTTCGCAAGATATGGGAGTTTGAAGCCAAGAAATGGTTGAGAAGGCAAAAAATTTTTCGCAATTCTGATGCTCCAAACGCTTAACCAGAATGGCCCAGGGAAAAAATACACATACCGTTGTAATCGGGCGAGTCTCTACTTTCAGATGCAATAGGAATTTTTGGGTTAGGTCAATCCGTTCGCGAGATATGGGTGTTTGAAGCCAAGAAATGGTTGAGAAGGCAAAAAATTTTTCGCAATTGTGCTGCCCCAAACGCTTAACCAGAATGGCCTAAGGAAAAAATACACATACCGTTGTAATCGGGCGAGTTTCTACTTTCAGAAGCAACAGGAATTTTTGGGTTAGGTCAATCCGTTCGCGAGATATGGGAGTTTGATTCCAAGAAATGGTTGAGAAGGCAAACAATTTTTCGCAATTCTGATGCTTCAAACGGTTAAACAGAATGGCCTAGGGAAAAAATACACATACCGTTGTAATCGGGCCAGATTCTACTTTCAGATGCGACAGGAATTTTTCGGTTATGTCAATCCGTTTGCGAGATATGGGAGTTTGAAGACAAGAAATGGTTGAGAAGGCAAAAAATTTTTCGCAATTCTGCTGCTCCAAACGCTTAACCAGAATGGCCTAAGGGAAAAATACCCATACCGTTGTAATCGGGCGAGTTTCTACTTCCAGATGCAATAGGAATTTTTGGGTTAGGTCAATCCGTTCGCGAGATATGGGAGTTTGAAGACAAGAAATGGTTGAGGAGGCAAAAAATTTTTCGCAATTATGCTGCTCCAAACGCTTAACCAGAATGGGCTAGGGAAAAAATACACATACCGTTGTAATCGGGCGAGTTTCTACTTTCAGAAGCAACAGGAATTTTTGGGTTAGGTCAATCCGTTCGCAAGATATGGGAGTTTGAAGCTAAGAAATGGTTGAGAAGACAACAAATTTTTCGCAATTCTGCTGCTCCAAACGCTTAACCTGAATGGCCTAGGGAAAAAATACGCATACCGTTGTAATCGGGCCAGATTCTACTTTCAGATGCGACAGGAATTTTTCGGTTATGTCAATCCGTTTGCGAGATATGGGAGTTTGAAGACAAGAAATGGTTGAGAAGGCAAAAAATTTTTCGCAATTCTGCTGCTCCAAACGCTTAACCAGAATGGCCTAAGGGAAAAATACCCATACCGTTGTAATCGGGCGAGTTTCTACTTCCAGATGCAATAGGAATTTTTGGGTTAGGTCAATCCGTTCGCGAGATATGGGAGTTTGAAGACAAGAAATGGTTGAGGAGGCAAAAAATTTTTCGCAATTATGCTGCTCCAAACGCTTAACCAGAATGGCCTAAGGAAAAAATACACATACCGTTGTAATCGGGCGAGTTTCCACTTTCAGAAGCAACAGGAATTTTTGGGTTAGGTCAATCCGTTCGCGAGATATGGGAGTTTGAAGCCAAGAAATGGTAGAGAAGGCAAAAAATTTTTCACAATTCTGCTGCTCCAAACGCTTAACCAGAATGGCCTAAGGAAAAAATACACATACCGTTATAATCGGGCGGGGTTCTACTTTCAGATGCAATAGGAATTTTTGGGTTAGGTCAATCCGTTCGCGAGATATGGGCGTTTGAAGCCAAGAAATGGTTGAGAAGGCAAAAAATTTTTCGCAATTCTGCTGCTTCAAACGGTTAACCAGAAGGGCCTAGGGAAAAAATACACATACCGTTGTAATCGGGCGAGTTTCTACTTTCAGATGCAATAGGAATTTTTGGGTTAGGTCAATTCGTTCGCGAGACATGGGACTTTGAAGCTAAGAAATGGTCGAGAAGACAACAAATTTTTCGCAATTCTGCTGCTCCAAACGCTTAACCATAATGGCGTAGGGAAAAAATGCACATACCGTTGTAATCGGGCGAGTTTCTACTTTCAGATGCAACAGGAATTTTTGGGTTAGGTCAATACGTTCGCGAGATATGGGAGTTCGAAGCCAAGAAATGGTTGAGAAGACAACAAATTTTTCGCAATTCTGCTGCTCCAGTCGCTTAACCAGAATGGGCTAGGGAAAAAATACACATACCTTTGGAACCGGGCGAGTTTCTACTTTCAGACGCAACAGGAATTTTTGGGTTAGGTCAATCCGTTCGCGAGATATGGGAGTTTGAAGCCGAGAAATGGTTGAGAAGACAACAAATTTCTCGCACTTCTGCTGCTCCAATCGCTTAACCAGAATGGCCTAGGGGAAAAATACAGGTACCGTTGTAATCGGGCGAGTTTCTACATTCAAATGCAATAGGAATTTTTGGGTTAGGTCAATCCGTTCGCGAGATATGGGAGCTTGAAGCTAAGAAATGGTTGAGAAGACAACAAATTTTTCGCAATTCTGCTGCTCCAAACGCTTAACCTGAATGGCCTAGGGAAAAAATACGCATACCGTTGTAATCGGGCCAGATTCTACTTTCAGATGCGACAGGAATTCTTGGGTTAGGTCAATCCGTTCGCGAGATATGGGAGTTTGAAGCCAAGAAATGGTTGAGAAGGCAAAAAATTTCTCGCAATTCTGCTGCTTCAAACGCATAACCAGAATGGCCTAGGGAAAAAATACACATACCTTTGTAATCGGGCGAGTTTCTACTTTCAGATGCAATAGGAATTTTTGGGTTAGGTCAATCCGTTCGCGAGATATGGGAGTTTGAAGCCAAGAAATGGTTGAGAAGGCAAAAAATTTTACGCAATTCTGCTGCTTCAAAGGCATAACCAGAATGGCCTAGGGAAAAAATACACATACCGTTGTAATCGGGCGAGTTTCTACTTTCAGATGCAATAGGAATTTTTGGGTTAGGTCAATCCGTTCGCGAGATATGGGACTTTGAAGCTAAGAAATGGTTGAGAAGACAACAAATTTTTCGCAATTCTGCTGCTCCAAACGCTTAACCTGAATGGCCTAGGGGAAAAATACAAATACCGTTGTAATCGGGCGAGTTTCTACTTTCAAATGCAATAGGAATTTTTGGGTTAGGTCAATCCGTTCGCGAGATATGGGAGTTTAAAGCTAAGAAATGGTTGAGAAGACAACAAATTTTTCGCAATTCTATTGCTCCAAACGCTTAACCTGAATGGCCTAGGGAAAAAATACGCATACAGTTGTAATCGGGCCAGATTCTACTTTCAGATGCGGCAGGAATTTTTGGGTTAGGTCAATCCGTTCGCGAGATATGGGAGTTTGAAGCCAAGAAATGGTTGAGAAGGCAAAAAATTTTTCGCAATTCTGCTGCTCCAGTCGCTTAACCAGAATGGGCTAGGGAAAAAATACACATACCTTTGCAACCGGGCGAGTTTCTACTTTCAGACGCAACAGGAATTTTTGGGTTAGGTCAATCCGTTCGCGAGATATGGGAGTTTGAAGCCGAGAAATGGTTGACAAGACAACAAATTTCTCGCACTTCTGCTGCTCCAATCGCTTAACCAGAATGGCCTAGGGGAAAAATACAAGTACCGTTGTAATCGGGCGAGTTTCTACTTTCAAATGCAATAGGAATTTTTGGGTTAGGTCAATCCGTTCGCGAGATATGGGAGTTTAAAGCTAAGAAATGGTTGAGAAGACAACAAATTTTTCGCAATTCTGCTGCTCCAAACGCTTAACCTGAATGGCCTAGGGAAAAAATACGCATACAGTTGTAATCGGGCCAGATTCTACTTTCAGATGCGGCAGGAATTTTTGGGTTAGGTCAATCCGTTCGCGAGTTATGGGAGTTTGAAGCCATGAAATGGTTGAGAAGGCAAAAAATTTTTCGCAATTCTGCTGCTTCAAACGCTTAACCAGAATGGCCTAGGGAAAAAATGCACATACCGTTGTAATCGGGCATGTTTCTACTTTAAGATGCAATAGGAATTTTTGGGTTAGGTCAATCCGCTCGCGCGATATGGGAGTTTGAAGACAAGAAATGGTTGAGAAGGCAAAAAATTTTTCGCAATTCTGCTGTTCCAAACGCTTAACCTGAATGGCCTAGGGGAAAAATACAAATACCGTTGTAATCGGGCGAGTTTCTACTTTCAAATGCAATAGGAATTTTTGGGTTAGGTCGATCCGTTCGCGAGATATGGGAGTTTAAAGCTAAGAAATGGTTGAGAAGACAACAAATTTTTCGCAATTCTGCTGCTCCAGTCGCTTAACCAGAATGGGCTAGGGAAAAAATACACATACCTTTGTAACCGGGCGAGTTTCTACTTTCAGACGCAACAGGAATTTTTGGGTTAGGTCAATCCGTTCGCGAGATATGGGAGTTTGAAGCCGAGAAATGGTAGAGAAGGCAAAAAATTTTTCACAATTCTGCTGCTCCAAACGCTTAACCAGAATGGCCTAAGGAAAAAATACACACACCGGTGTAATCGGGCGAGTTTCTACTTTCAGAAGCAACAGGAATTTTTGGGTTAGGTCAATCCGTTCGCGAGATATGGGAATTTGAAGCCAAGAAATGGTAGAGAAGGCAAAAAATTTTTCACAAATCTGCTGCTCCAAACGCTTTACCAGGATGGCCTAAGGAAAAAATACACATACCGTTGTAATCGTGCGAGTTTCTACTCTCAGTTACAATAGGAATTTTTGGGTTAGGTCAATCCGTTCGCGAGACATGGGACTTTGAAGCTAAGAAATGGTCGAGAAGACAACAAATTTTTCGCAATTCTGCTGCTTCAAACGCTTAACCTGAATGGCCTAGGGAAAAAATACGCATACCGTTGTAATCGGGCCAGATTCTACTTTCAGATGCGGCAGGAATTTTTGGGTTAGGTCAATCCGTTCGCGAGATATGGGAGTTTGAAGCCATGAAATGGTTGAGAAGGCAAAAAATTTTTCGCAATTCTGCTGCTTCAAACGCTTAACCAGAATGGCCTAGGGAAAAAATGCACATACCGTTGTAATCGGGCGTGGTTCTACTTTAAGATGCAATAGGAATTTTTGGGTTAGGTCAATCCGCTCGCGCGATATGGGAGTTTGAAGACAAGAAATGGTTGAGAAGGCAAAAAATTTTCGCAATTCTGCTGTTCCAAACGCTTAACCAGAATGGCCTAAGGAAAGAATACACATACCGTTGTAATCGGGCGAGTTTCTACTTCCAGATGCAACAGGAATTTTTGGGTTAGGTCATTCCGTTCGCGAGATATGGGACTTTGAAGCTATGAAATGGTTGAGAAGACAACAAATTTTTCGCAATTCTGCTGCTCCAAACGCTTAACCTGAATGGCCGAGGAAAAAAATACGCATACCGTTGTAATCGGGCGAGTTTCTACTTTAAGATGCGACAGGAATTTTTGGGTTAGGTCTATCCGTTCGCGAGATATGGGAGTTTGAAGCCAAGAAATGGTTGAGAAGGCAAAAAATTTTTCACAATTCTGCTGCTCCAAACGCTTAACCAGAATGGCCTAGGGAAAAAATACACATACCGTTGTAATAGGGCGAGTTTCTACTTTCAGTTACAATAGGAATTGTTGGGTTAGGTCAATCCGTTCGCGAGATATGGGAGTTTGAAGCCAAGAAATGGTTGAGAAGGCAAAAAATTTTTCGCAATTCTGCTGCTTCAAAGGCTTAACCAGAATGGCCTAGGGAAAAAATACACATACCGTTGTAATCGGGCGAGTTTCTACTTTCAGATGCAATAGGAATTTTTGGGTTAGGTCAATCCGTTCGCGAGATATGGGACTTTGAAGCTAAGAAATGGTTGAGAAGACAACAAATTTTTCGCAATTCTGCTGCTCCAAACGCTTAATCTGAATGGCCTAGGGGAAAAATACAAATACCGTTGTAATCGGGCGAGTTTCTACTTTCAAATGCAATAGGAATTTTTGGGTTAGGTCGATCCGTTCGCGAGATATGGGAGTTTAAAGCTAAGAAATGGTTGAGAAGACAACAAATTTTTCGCAATTCTGCGGCTCCAGTCGCTTAACCAGAATGGGCTAGGGAAAAAATACACATACCTTTGTAACCGGGCGAGTTTCTACTTTCAGACGCAACAGGAATTTTTGGGTTAGGTCAATCCGTTCGCGAGATATGGGAGTTTGAAGCCGAGAAATGGTAGAGAAGGCAAAAAATTTTTCACAATTCTGCTGCTCCAAACGCTTAACCAGAATGGCCTAAGGAAAAAATACACATACCGTTGTAATCGGGCGAGTTTCTACTTTCAGAAGCAACAGGAATTTTTGGGTTAGGTCAATCCGTTCGCGAGATATGGGAATTTGAAGCCAAGAAATGGTAGAGAAGGCAAAAAATTTTTCACAAATCTGCTGCTCCAAACGCTTTACCAGGATGGCCTAAGGAAAAAATACACATACCGTTGTAATCGTGCGAGTTTCTACTTTCAGTTACAATAGGAATTTTTGGGTTAGGTCAATCCGTTCGCGACACATGGGACTTTGAAGCTAAGAAATGGTCGAGAAGACAACAAATTTTTCGCAATTCTGCTGCTTCAAACGCTTAACCTGAATGGCCTAGGGAAAAAATACGCATACCGTTGTAATCGGGCCAGATTCTACTTTCAGATGCGACAGGAATTTTTGGGTTAGGTCAATCCGTTCGCGAGATATGGGAGTTTGAAGCCAAGAAATGGTAGAGAAGGCAAAAAATTTTTCACAATTCTGCTGCTCCAAACGCTTAACCAGAATGGCCTAGGGAAAAAATACACATACCGTTATAATCGGGCGAGTTTCTACTTTCAGATGCAATAGGAATTTTTGGGTTAGGTCAATCCGTTCGCGAGATATGGGCGTTTGAAGCCAAGAAATGGTTGAGAAGGCAAAAAATTTCTCGCACTTCTGCTGCTCCAATCGCTTAACCAGAATGGCCTAGGGGAAAAATACAGGTACCGTTGTAATCGGGCGAGTTTCTACATTCAAATGCAATAGGAATTTTTGGGTTAGGTCAATCCGTTCGCGAGATATGGGAGCTTGAAGCTAAGAAATGGTTGAGAAGACAACAAATTTTTCGCAATTCTGCTGCTCCAAACGCTTAACCTGAATGGCCTAGGGAAAAAATACGCATACCGTTGTAATCGGGCCAGATTCTACTTTCAGATGCGACAGGAATTCTTGGGTTAGGTCAATCCGTTCGCGAGATATGGGAGTTTGAAGCCAAGAAATGGTTGAGAAGGCAAAAAATTTCTCGCAATTCTGCTGCTTCAAACGCATAACCAGAATGGCCTAGGGAAAAAATACACATACCTTTGTAATCGGGCGAGTTTCTACTTTCAGATGCAATAGGAATTTTTGGGTTAGGTCAATCCGTTCGCGAGATATGGGAGTTTGAAGCCAAGAAATGGTTGAGAAGGCAAAAAATTTTACGCAATTCTGCTGCTTCAAAGGCATAACCAGAATGGCCTAGGGAAAAAATACACATACCGTTGTAATCGGGCGAGTTTCTACTTTCAGATGCAATAGGAATTTTTGGGTTAGGTCAATCCGTTCGCGAGATATGGGACTTTGAAGCTAAGAAATGGTTGAGAAGACAACAAATTTTTCGCAATTCTGCTGCTCCAAACGCTTAACCTGAATGGCCTAGGGGAAAAATACAAATACCGTTGTAATCGGGCGAGTTTCTACTTTCAAATGCAATAGGAATTTTTGGGTTAGGTCAATCCGTTCGCGAGATATGGGAGTTTAAAGCTAAGAAATGGTTGAGAAGACAACAAATTTTTCGCAATTCTGCTGCTCCAAACGCTTAACCTGAATGGCCTAGGGAAAAAATACGCATACAGTTGTAATCGGGCCAGATTCTACTTTCAGATGCGGCAGGAATTTTTGGGTTAGGTCAATCCGTTCGCGAGATATGGGAGTTTGAAGCCAAGAAATGGTTGAGAAGGCAAAAAATTTTTCGCAATTCTGCTGCTCCAGTCGCTTAACCAGAATGGGCTAGGGAAAAAATACACATACCTTTGCAACCGGGCGAGTTTCTACTTTCAGACGCAACAGGAATTTTTGGGTTAGGTCAATCCGTTCGCGAGATATGGGAGTTTGAAGCCGAGAAATGGTTGACAAGACAACAAATTTCTCGCACTTCTGCTGCTCCAATCGCTTAACCAGAATGGCCTAGGGGAAAAATACAAGTACCGTTGTAATCGGGCGAGTTTCTACTTTCAAATGCAATAGGAATTTTTGGGTTAGGTCAATCCGTTCGCGAGATATGGGAGTTTAAAGCTCAGAAATGGTTGAGAAGACAACAAATTTTTCGCAATTCTGCTGCTCCAAACGCTTAACCTGAATGGCCTAGGGAAAAAATACGCATACAGTTGTAATCGGGCCAGATTCTACTTTCAGATGCGGCAGGAATTTTTGGGTTAGGTCAATCCGTTCGCGAGTTATGGGAGTTTGAAGCCATGAAATGGTTGAGAAGGCAAAAAATTTTTCGCAATTCTGCTGCTTCAAACGCTTAACCAGAATGGCCTAGGGAAAAAATGCACATACCGTTGTAATCGGGCATGTTTCTACTTTAAGATGCAATAGGAATTTTTGGGTTAGGTCAATCCGCTCGCGCGATATGGGAGTTTGAAGACAAGAAATGGTTGAGAAGGCAAAAAATTTTTCGCAATTCTGCTGCTCCAAACGCTTTACCAGGATGGCCTAAGGAAAAAATACACATACCGTTGTAATCGTGCGAGTTTCTACTCTCAGTTACAATAGGAATTTTTGGGTTAGGTCAATCCGTTCGCGAGACATGGGACTTTGAAGCTAAGAAATGGTCGAGAAGACAACAAATTTTTCGCAATTCTGCTGCTTCAAACGCTTAACCTGAATGGCCTAGGGAAAAAATACGCATACCGTTGTAATCGGGCCAGATTCTACTTTCAGATGCGGCAGGAATTTTTGGGTTAGGTCAATCCGTTCGCGAGATATGGGAGTTTGAAGCCATGAAATGGTTGAGAAGGCAAAAAATTTTTCGTAATTCTGCTGCTTCAAACGCTTAACCAGAATGGCCTAGGGAAAAAATGCACATACCGTTGTAATCGGGCGTGGTTCTACTTTAAGATGCAATAGGAATTTTTGGGTTAGGTCAATCCGCTCGCGCGATATGGGAGTTTGAAGACAAGAAATGGTTGAGAAGGCAAAAAATTTTTCGCAATTCTGCTGTTCCAAACGCTTAACCTGAATGGCCTAGGGAAAAAATACGCATACCGTTGTAATCGGGCCAGATTCTACTTTCAGATGCGACAGGAATTCTTGGGTTAGGTCAATCCGTTCGCGAGATATGGGAGTTTGAAGCCAAGAAATGGTTGAGAAGGCAAAAAATTTCTCGCAATTCTGCTGCTTCAAACGCATAACCAGAATGGCCTAGGGAAAAAATACACATACCTTTGTAATCGGGCGAGTTTCTACTTTCAGATGCAATAGGAATTTTTGGGTTAGGTCAATCCGTTCGCGAGATATGGGAGTTTGAAGCCAAGAAATGGTTGAGAAGGCAAAAAATTTTACGCAATTCTGCTGCTTCAAAGGCATAACCAGAATGGCCTAGGGAAAAAATACACATACCGTTGTAATCGGGCGAGTTTCTACTTTCAGATGCAATAGGAATTTTTGGGTTAGGTCAATCCGTTCGCGAGATATGGGACTTTGAAGCTAAGAAATGGTTGAGAAGACAACAAATTTTTCGCAATTCTGCTGCTCCAAACGCTTAACCTGAATGGCCTAGGGGAAAAATACAAATACCGTTGTAATCGGGCGAGTTTCTACTTTCAAATGCAATAGGAATTTTTGGGTTAGGTCAATCCGTTCGCGAGATATGGGAGTTTAAAGCTAAGAAATGGTTGAGAAGACAACAAATTTTTCGCAATTCTGCTGCTCCAAACGCTTAACCTGAATGGCCTAGGGAAAAAATACGCATACAGTTGTAATCGGGCCAGATTCTACTTTCAGATGCGGCAGGAATTTTTGGGTTAGGTCAATCCGTTCGCGAGATATGGGAGTTTGAAGCCAAGAAATGGTTGAGAAGGCAAAAAATTTTTCGCAATTCTGCTGCTCCAGTCGCTTAACCAGAATGGGCTAGGGAAAAAATACACATACCTTTGCAACCGGGCGAGTTTCTACTTTCAGACGCAACAGGAATTTTTGGGTTAGGTCAATCCGTTCGCGAGATATGGGAGTTTGAAGCCGAGAAATGGTTGACAAGACAACAAATTTCTCGCACTTCTGCTGCTCCAATCGCTTAACCAGAATGGCCTAGGGGAAAAATACAAGTACCGTTGTAATCGGGCGAGTTTCTACTTTCAAATGCAATAGGAATTTTTGGGTTAGGTCAATCCGTTCGCGAGATATGGGAGTTTAAAGCTCAGAAATGGTTGAGAAGACAACAAATTTTTCGCAATTCTGCTGCTCCAAACGCTTAACCTGAATGGCCTAGGGAAAAAATACGCATACAGTTGTAATCGGGCCAGATTCTACTTTCAGATGCGGCAGGAATTTTTGGGTTAGGTCAATCCGTTCGCGAGTTATGGGAGTTTGAAGCCATGAAATGGTTGAGAAGGCAAAAAATTTTTCGCAATTCTGCTGCTTCAAACGCTTAACCAGAATGGCCTAGGGAAAAAATGCACATACCGTTGTAATCGGGCATGTTTCTACTTTAAGATGCAATAGGAATTTTTGGGTTAGGTCAATCCGCTCGCGCGATATGGGAGTTTGAAGACAAGAAATGGTTGAGAAGGCAAAAAATTTTTCGCAATTCTGCTGCTCCAAACGCTTTACCAGGATGGCCTAAGGAAAAAATACACATACCGTTGTAATCGTGCGAGTTTCTACTCTCAGTTACAATAGGAATTTTTGGGTTAGGTCAATCCGTTCGCGAGACATGGGACTTTGAAGCTAAGAAATGGTCGAGAAGACAACAAATTTTTCGCAATTCTGCTGCTTCAAACGCTTAACCTGAATGGCCTAGGGAAAAAATACGCATACCGTTGTAATCGGGCCAGATTCTACTTTCAGATGCGGCAGGAATTTTTGGGTTAGGTCAATCCGTTCGCGAGATATGGGAGTTTGAAGCCATGAAATGGTTGAGAAGGCAAAAAATTTTTCGTAATTCTGCTGCTTCAAACGCTTAACCAGAATGGCCTAGGGAAAAAATGCACATACCGTTGTAATCGGGCGTGGTTCTACTTTAAGATGCAATAGGAATTTTTGGGTTAGGTCAATCCGCTCGCGCGATATGGGAGTTTGAAGACAAGAAATGGTTGAGAAGGCAAAAAATTTTTCGCAATTCTGCTGTTCCAAACGCTTAACCAGAATGGCCTAAGGAAAGAATACACATACCGTTGTAATCGGGCGAGTTTCTACTTCCAGATGCAACAGGAATTTTTGGGTTAGGTCATTCCGTTCGCGAGATATGGGACTTTGAAGCTATGAAATGGTTGAGAAGACAACAAATTTTTCGCAATTCTGCTGCTCCAAACGCTTAACCTGAATGGCCGAGGAAAAAAATACGCATACCGTTGTAATCGGGCGAGTTTCTACTTTAAGATGCGACAGGAATTTTTGGGTTAGGTCTATCCGTTCGCGAGATATGGGAGTTTGAAGCCAAGAAATGGTTGAGAAGGCAAAAAATTTTTCACAATTCTGCTGCTCCAAACGCTTAACCAGAATGGCCTAGGGAAAAAATACAAATACCGTTGTAATAGGGCGAGTTTCTACTTTCAGTTACAATAGGAATTGTTGGGTTAGGTCAATCCGTTCGCGAGATATGGGAGTTTGAAGCCAAGAAATGGTTGAGAAGGCAAAAAATTTTTCGCAATTCTGCTGCTTCAAAGGCTTAACCAGAATGGCCTAGGGAAAAAATACACATACCGTTGTAATCGGGCGAGTTTCTACTTTCAGATGCAATAGGAATTTTTGGGTTAGGTCAATCCGTTCGCGAGATATGGGACTTTGAAGCTAAGAAATGGTTGAGAAGACAACAAATTTTTCGCAATTCTGCTGCTCCAAACGCTTAATCTGAATGGCCTAGGGGAAAAATACAAATACCGTTGTAATCGGGCGAGTTTCTACTTTCAAATGCAATAGGAATTTTTGGGTTAGGTCGATCCGTTCGCGAGATATGGGAGTTTAAAGCTAAGAAATGGTTGAGAAGACAACAAATTTTTCGCAATTCTGCGGCTCCAGTCGCTTAACCAGAATGGGCTAGGGAAAAAATACACATACCTTTGTAACCGGGCGAGTTTCTACTTTCATACGCAACAGGAATTTTTGGGTTAGGTCAATCCGTTCGCGAGATATGGGAGTTTGAAGCCGAGAAATGGTAGAGAAGGCAAAAAATTTTTCACAATTCTGCTGCTCCAAACGCTTAACCAGAATGGCCTAAGGAAAAAATACACATACCGTTGTAATCGGGCGAGTTTCTACTTTCAGAAGCAACAGGAATTTTTGGGTTAGGTCAATCCGTTCGCGAGATATGGGAATTTGAAGCCAAGAAATGGTAGAGAAGGCAAAAAATTTTTCACAAATCTGCTGCTCCAAACGCTTTACCAGGATGGCCTAAGGAAAAAATACACATACCGTTGTAATCGTGCGAGTTTCTACTTTCAGTTACAATAGGAATTTTTGGGTTAGGTCAATCCGTTCGCGACACATGGGACTTTGAAGCTAAGAAATGGTCGAGAAGACAACAAATTTTTCGCAATTCTGCTGCTTCAAACGCTTAACCTGAATGGCCTAGGGAAAAAATACGCATACCGTTGTAATCGGGCCAGATTCTACTTTCAGATGCGACAGGAATTTTTGGGTTAGGTCAATCCGTTCGCGAGATATGGGAGTTTGAAGCCAATAAATGGTAGAGAAGGCAAAAAATTTTTCACAATTCTGCTGCTCCAAACGCTTAACCAGAATGGCCTAGGGAAAAAATACACATACCGTTATAATCGGGCGAGTTTCTACTTTCAGATGCAATAGGAATTTTTGGGTTAGGTCAATCCGTTCGCGAGATATGGGCGTTTGAAGCCAAGAAATGGTTGAGAAGGCAAAAAATTTTTCGCAATTCTGCTGCTTCCGACGGTTAACCAGAAGGGCCTAGGGAAAAAATACACATACCGTTGTAATCGGGCGAGTTTCTACTTTCAGATGCAATAGGAATTTTTGGGTTAGGTCAATTCGTTCGCGAGACATGGGACTTTGAAGCTAAGAAATGGTCGAGAAGACAACAAATTTTTCGCAATTCTGCTGCTCCAAACGCTTAACCATAATGGCGTAGGGAAAAAATGCACATACCGTTGTAATCGGGCGAGTTTCTACTTTCAGATGCAATAGGAATTTTTGGGTTAGGTCAATACGTTCGCGAGATATGGGAGTTTGAAGCCAAGAAATGGTTGAGAAGACAACAAATTTTTCGCAATTCTGCTGCTCCAGTCGCTTAACCAGAATGGGCTAGGGAAAAAATACACATACCTTTGTAACCGGGCGAGTTTCTACTTTCAGACGCAACAGGAATTTTTGGGTTAGGTCAATCCGTTCGCGAGATATGGGAGTTTGAAGCCGAGAAATGGTTGAGAAGACAACAAATTTCTCGCACTTCTGCTGCTCCAATCGCTTAACCAGAATGGCCTAGGGAAAAAATACACATACCGTTGTAATCGGGCGAGTTTCTACTTTCAGATGCAATAGGAATTTTTGGGTTAAGTCAATCCGTTCGCGAGATATGGGACTTTGAAGCTAAGAAATGGTTGAGAAGACAACAAATTTTTCGCAATTCTGCTGCTCCAAACGCTTAACCTGAATGGCCTAGGGGAAAAATACAAATACCGTTGTAATCAGGCGAGTTTCTACTTTCAAATGCAATAGGAATTTTTGGGTTAGGTCGATCCGTTCGCGAGATATGGGAGTTTAAAGCCAAAAAATGGTAGAGAAGGCAAAAAATTTTTCGCAATTCTGCTGCTCCAGTCGCTTAACCAGAATGGCCTAAGGAAAAAATACACATACCGTTGTAATCGGGCGAGTTTCTACTTTCAGAAGCAACAGGAATTTTTTGTTAGGTCAATCCGTTCGCGAGATATGGGAGTTTGAAGCCAAGAAATGGTTGAGAAGGCAAGAAATTTTTCGCAATTCTGCTGCTTCAAACGCTTAACCAGGATGGCCTAGGGAAAAGATACACATACCGTTGTAATCGGGCGAGTTTCTACTTTCAGACGCAATAGGAATTTTTGGGTAAGGTCATTCCGTTCGCGAGATATGGGAGTTTGAAGACAAGAAATGGTTGAGAAGGCAAAAAATTTTTCGCAATTCTGCTGCTTCAAACGGTTAACCAGAATGGCCTAGGGAAAAAATACACATTCCGTTGTAATCGCGCGAGTTTCTACTTTCAGATGCAATAGGAATTTTTGGGTTAGGTCAATCCGTTTGCGAGATATGGGAGTTTGAAGCCAAGAAATGGTTGAGAAGGCAAGAAATTTTTCGCAATTCTGCTGCTTCAAACGCTTAACCAGAATGGCCTAGGGAAAAGATACACATACCGTTGTAATCGGGCGAGTTTCTACTTTCAGACGCAATAGGAATTTTTGGGTAAGGTCATTCCGTTCGCGAGATATGGGAGTTTGAAGACAAGAAATGGTTGAGAAGGCAAAAAATTTTTCGCAATTATGCTGCTCCAAACGCTTAACCAGAATGGCCTAAGGAAAAAATACACATACCGTTGTAATCGGGCGAGTTTCTACTTTCAGAAGCAACAGGAATTTTTTGTTAGGTCAATCCGTTCGCGAGAAATGGGAGTTTGAAGCCAAGAAATGGTAGAGAAAGCAAAAAATGTTTCACAATTCTGCTGCTCCAAACGCTTAACCAGAATGGCCTAGGGAAAAAATACACATACCGTTATAATCGGGCGAGTTTCTACTTTCAGATGCAATAGGAATTTTTGGATTATGTCAATCCGTTCGCGAGACATGGGACTTTGAAGCTAAGAAATGGTCGAGAAGACAACAAATTTTTCGCAATTCTGCTGCTTCAAACGCTTAACCTGAATGGCCTAGGGAAAAAATAGGCATACCGTTGTAATCGGGCCAGATTCTACTTTCAGATGCGACAGGAATTGTTGGGTTAGGTCAATCCGTTCGCGAGATATGGGAGTTTGAAGCCAAGAAATGGTAGAGAAGGCAAAAAATTTTTCACAATTCTGCTGCTCCAAACGCTTAACCAGAATGGCCTAGGGAAAAAATACACATACCTTTGTAACCGGGCGAGTTTCTACTTTCAGACGCAACAGGAATTTTTGGGTTAGGTCAATCCGTTCGCGAGATATGGGAGTTTGAAGCCGAGAAATGGTTGACAAGACAACAAATTTCTCGCACTTCTGCTGCTCCAGTCGCTTAACCAGAATGGCCTATGGGAAAAATACAAGTACCGTTGTAATCGGGCGAGTTTCTACTTTCAAATGCAATAGGAATTTTTGGGTTAGGTCAATCCGTTCGCGAGATATGGGAGTTTAAAGCTAAGAAATGGTTGAGAAGACAACAAATTTTTCGCAATTCTGCTGCTCCAAACGCTTAACCTGAATGGCCTAGGGAAAAAATACGCATACCGTTGTAATCGGGCCAGATTCTACTTTCAGATGCGGCAGGAATTTTTGGGTTAGGTCAATCCGTTCGCGAGATATGGGAGTTTGAAGCCGAGAAATGGTTGACAAGACAACAAATTTCTCGCACTTCTGCTGCTCCAATCGCTTAACCAGAATGGCCTAGGGAAAAAATACGCATACCGTTGTAATCGGGCCAGATTCTACTTTCAGATGCGACAGGAATTTTTGGGTTAGGTCAATCCGTTCGCGAGATATGGGAGTTTGAAGCCAAGAAATGGTTGAGAAGACAACAAATTTTTCGCAATTCTGCTGCTCCAGTCGCTTAACCAGAATGGGCTAGGGAAAAAATACACATACCTTTGTAACCGGGCGAGTTTCTACTTTCAGACGCAACAGGAATTTTTGGGTTAGGTCAATCCGTTCGCGAGATATGGGAGTTTGAAGCCGAGAAATGGTTGACAAGACAACAAATTTCTCGCACTTCTGCTGCTCCAATCGCTTAACCAGAATGGCCTAGGGGAAAAATACAAGTACCGCTGTAATCGGGCCAGATTCTACTTTCAGTTACAATAGGAATTTTTGGGTTAGGTCAAACCGTTCGCGAGACATGGGACTTTGAAGCTAAGAAATGGTCGAGAAGACAACAAATTTTTCGCAATTCTGCTGCTCCAAACGCTTAACCAGAATGGGCTAGGGAAAAAATACACATACCGTTGTAATCGGGCGAGTTTCTACTTTGATAAGCAACAGGAATTTTTGGGTTAGGTCAATCCGTTCGCGAGATATGGGAGTTTGAAGCTAAGAAATGGTTGAGAAGACAACAAATTTTTCGCAATTCTGCTGCTCCAAACGCTTAACCTGAATGGCCTAGGGAAAAAATACACATACCGTTGTAATCGGGCGAGTTTCTACTTTCAGAAGCAATAGGAATTTTTGGGTAAGGTCATTCCGTTCGCGAGATATGGGAGTTTGAAGACAAGAAATGGTTGAGAAGGCAAAAAATTTTTCGCAATTATGCTGCTCCAAACGCTTAACCAAAATGGCCTAAGGAAAAAATACACATACCGTTGTAATCGGGCGAGTTTCTACTTTCAGAAGCAACAGGAATTTTTGGGTTTGGTCAATCCGTTTGCGAGATATGGGAGTTTGAAGCCAAGAAATGGTTGAGAAGGCAAGAAATTTTTCGCAATTCTGCTGCTTCAAACGCTTAACCAGAATGGCCTAGGGAAAAGATACACATACCGTTGTAATCGGGCGAGTTTCTACTTTCAGACGCAATAGGAATTTTTGGGAAAGGTCATTCCGTTCGCGAGATATGGGAGTTTGAAGACAAGAAATGGTTGAGAAGGCAAAAAATTTTACGCAATTATGCTGCTCCAAACGCTTAACCAGAATGGCCTAAGGAAAAAATACACATACCGTTATAATCGGGCGAGTTTCTACTTTCAGATGCAATAGGAATTTTTGGATTATGTCAATGTGTTCGCGAGATATGGGAGTTTGAATCCAAGAAATGGTTGAGAAGGCAAACAATTTTTCGCAATTCTGATGCTTCAAACGGTTAAACAGAATGGCCTAGGGAAAAAATACACATACCGTTGTAATCGTGCGAGTTTCTACTTTCAGTTACAAATGGAATTTTTGGGTTAGGTCAATCCGTTCGCGAGACATGGGACTTTGAAGCTAAGAAATGGTCGAGAAGACAACAAATTTTTCGCAATTCTGCTGCTCCAAACGCTTAACCAGAATGGGCTAGGGAAAAAATACACATACCGTTGTAATCGGGCGAGTTTCTACTTTCAGACGAAACAGGAATTTTTGGGTTAGGTCAAACCGTTCGCGAGACATGGGAGTTTGAAGCCAAGAAATGGTTGAGAAGGCAAAAAATTTTTCGCAATTCTGGTGCTCCAAACGCTTAACCAGAATGGCCCAGGGAAAAAATGCACATACCGTTGTAATCGGGCGAGTCTCTACTTTCAGATGCAATAGGAATTGTTGGGTTAGGTCAATCCGTTCGCGAGACATGGGACTTTGAAGCTAAGAAATGGTCGAGAAGACAACAAATTTTTCGCAATTCTGCTGCTCCAAACGCTTAACCTGAATGGCCTAGGGAAAAAATACGCATACCGTTGTAATCGGGCCAGATTCTACTTTCAGATGCGACAGGAATTTTTGGGTTATGTCAATCCGTTTGCGAGATATGGGAGTTTGAAGACAAGAAATGGTTGAGAAGGCAAAAAATTTTTCGCAATTCTGCTGCTCCAAACGCTTAACCAGAATGGCCTAAGGGAAAAATACCCATACCGCTCTAATCGGGCGAGTTTCTACTTCCAGATGCAACAGGAATTTTTGGGTTAGGTCAATCCGTTCGCGAGATATGGGAGTTTGAAGACAAGAAATGGTTGAGGAGGCAAAAAATTTTTCGCAATTATGTTGCTCCAAACGCTTAACCAGAATGGCCTAAGGAAAAAATACACATACCGTTGTAATCGCGCGAGTTTCCACTTTCAGAAGCAACAGGAATTTTTGGGTTAGGTCAATCCGTTCGCGAGTTGTGGGAGTTTGAAGCCAAGAAATGGTAGAGAAGGCAAAAAATTTTTCACAATTCTGCTGCTCCAAACGCTTAACCAGAATGGCCTAAGGAAAAAATACACATACCGTTGTAATCGGGCGAGTTTCTACTTTCAGAAGCAACAGGAATTTTTGGGTTAGGTCAATCCGTTCGCGAGATATGGGAATTTGAAGCCAAGAAATGGTAGAGAAGGCAAAAAATTTTTCACAAATCTGCTGCTCCAAACGCTTAACCAGGATGGCCTAAGGTAAAAATACACATACCGTTGTAATCGTGCGAGTTTCTACTTTCAGTTACAATAGGAATTTTTGGGTTAGGTCAATCCGTTCGCGAGACATGGGACTTTTAAGCTAAGAAATGGTCGAGAAGACAACAAATTTTTCGCAATTCTGCTGCTTCAAACGCTTAACCTGAATGGCCTAGGGAAAAAATACGCATACCGTTGTAATCGGGCCAGATTCTACTTTCAGATGCGACAGGAATTTTTGGGTTAGGTCAATCCGTTCGCGAGATATGGGAGTTTGAAGCCAAGAAATGGTAGAGAAGGCAAAAAATTTTTCACAATTCTGCTGCTCCAAACGCTTAACCAGAATGGCCTAGGGAAAAAATACACATACCGTTATAATCGGGCGAGTTTCTACTTTCAGATGCAATAGGAATTTTTGGGTTAGGTCAATCTGTTCGCGAGATATGGGCGTTTGAAGCCAAGAAATGGTTGAGAAGGCAAAAAATTTTTCGCAATTCTGCTGCTTCAAACGGTTAACCAGAAGGTCCTAGGGAAAAAATACACATACCGTTGTAATCGGGCGAGTTTCTACTTTCAGATGCAATAGGAATTTTTGGGTTAGGTCAATTCGTTCGCGAGACATGGGACTTTGAAGCTAAGAAATGGTCGAGAAGACAACAAATTTTTCGCAATTCTGCTGCTCCAGTCGCTTAACCAGAATGGGCTAGGGAAAAAATACACATACCTTTGTAACCGGGCGAGTTTCTACTTTCAGACGCAACAGGAATTTTTGGGTTAGGTCAATCTGTTCGCGAGACATGGGACTTTGAAGCTAAGAAATGGTCGAGAAGACAACAAATTTTTCGCAATTCTGCTGCTCCAAACGCTTAACCAGAACGGGCTAGTGAAAAAATACACATACCGTTGTAATCGGGCGCGTTTCTACTTTCAGAAGCAACAGGAATTTTTGGGTTAGGTCAATCCGTTCGCGAGATATGGGAGTTTGAAGCTAAGAAATGGTTGAGAAGACAACAAATTTTTCGCAATTCTGCTGCTCCAAACGCTTAACCTGAATGGCCTAGGGAAAAAATACGCATACCGTTGTAATCGGGCCAGATTCTACTTTCAGATGCGACAGGAATTTTTGGGTTATGTCAATCCGTTTGCGAGATGTGGGAGTTTGAAGACAAGAAATGGTTGAGAAGGCAAAAAATTTTTCGCAATTCTGCTGCTCCAAACGCTTAACCAGAATGGCCTAAGGGAAAAATACCCACACCGTTCTAATCGGGCGAGTTTCTACTTCCAGATGCAACAGGAATTTTTGGGTTAGGTCAATCCGTTCGCGAGATATGGGAGTTTGAAGACAAGAAATGGTTGAGGAGGCAAAAAATTTTTCGCAATTATGTTCCTCCAAACGCTTAACCAGAATGGCCTAAGGAAAAAATACACATACCGTTGTAATCGGGCGAGTTTCCACTTTCAGAAGCAACAGGAATTTTTGGGTTAGGTCAATCCGTTCGCGAGATGTGGGAGTTTGAAGCCAAGAAATGGTAGAGAAGGCAAAAAATTTTTCACAATTCTGCTGCTCCAAACGCTTAACCAGAATGGCCTAAGGAAAAAATACACATACCGTTGTAATCGGGCGAGTTTCTACTTTCAGAAGCAACAGGAATTTTTGGGTTAGGTCAATCCGTTCGCGAGATATGGGAATTTGAAGCCAAGAAATGGTAGAGAAGGCAAAAAATTTTTCACAAATCTGCTGCTCCAAACGCTTAACCAGGATGGCCTAAGGAAAAAATACACATACCGTTGTAATCGTGCGAGTTTCTACTTTCAGTTACAATAGGAATTTTTGGGTTAGGTCAATCCGTTCGCGAGACATGGGACTTTTAAGCTAAGAAATGGTCGAGAAGACAACAAATTTTTCGCAATTCTGCTGCTTCAAACGCTTAACCTGAATGGCCTAGGGAAAAAATACGCATACCGTTGTAATCGGGCCAGATTCTACTTTCAGATGCGACAGGAACTTTTGGGTTATGTCAATCCGTTTGCGAGATATGGGAGTTTGAAGACAAGAAATGGTTGAGAAGGCAAAAAATTTTTCGCAATTCTGCTGCTCCAAACGCTTAACCAGAACGGCCTAAGGGAAAAATACCCATACCGTTCTAATCGGGCGAGTTTCTACTTCCAGATGCAACAGGAATTTTTGGGTTAGGTCAATCCGTTCGCGAGATATGGGAGTTTGAAGACAAGAAATGGTTGAGGAGGCAAAAAATTTTTCGCAATTATGTTGCTCCAAACGCTTAACCAGAATGGCCTAAGGAAAAAATACACATACCGTTGTAATCGGGCCAGATTCTACTTTCAGATGCGACAGGAATTTTTGGGTTAGGTCAATCCGTTCGCGAGATATGGGAGTTTGAAGCCAAGAAATGGTAGAGAAGGCAAAAAATTTTTCACAATTCTGCTGCTCCAAACGCTTAACCAGAATGGCCTAGGGAAAAAATACACATACCGTTGTAATCGGGCGAGTTTCTACTTTCAGATGCAATAGGAATTTTTGGGTTAGGTCAATTCGTTCGCGAGACATGGGACTTTGAAGCTAAGAAATGGTCGAGAAGACAACAAATTTTTCGCAATTCTGCTGCTCCAGTCGCTTAACCAGAATGGGCTAGGGAAAAAATACACATACCTTTGTAACCGGGCGAGTTTCTACTTTCAGACGCAACAGGAATTTTTGGGTTAGGTTAATCCGTTCGCGAGATATGGGAGTTTGAAGCCAAGAAATGGTAGAGAAGGCAAAAAACTTTTCACAATTCTGCTGCTCCAAACGCTTAACCAGGATGGCCTAGGGAAAAAATGCACATACCGTTGTAATCGGGCGAGTTTCTACTTTCAGATGCAATAGGAACTTTTGGGTTAGGTCAATACGTTCGCGAGATATGGGAGTTTGAAGCCAAGAAATGGTTGAGAAGACAACAAATTTTTCGCAATTCTGCTGCTCCAGTCGCTTAACCTGAATGGGCTAGGGAAAAAATACACATACCTTTGTAATCGGGCGAGTTTCTACTTTCAAATGCAATAGGAATTTTTGGGTTAGGTCAATCCGTTCGCGAGATATGGGAGTTTAAAGCTAAGAAATGGTTGAGAATACAACAAATTTTTCGCAATTCTGCTGCTCTAGTCGCTTAACCAGAATGGGCTAGGGAAAAAATACACATACCTTTGTAACCGGGCGAGTTTCTACTTTCAGACGCAACAGGAATTTTTGGGTTAGGTCAATCCGTTCGCGAGATATGGGAGTTTGAAGCCGAGAAATGGTTGACAAGACAACAAATTTCTCGCACTTCTGCTGCTCCAATCGCTTAACCAGAATGGCCTAGGGGAAAAATACAAGTACCGTTGTAATCGGGCGAGTTTCTACTTTCAATTGCAATAGGAATTTTTGGGTTAGGTCAATCCGTTCGCAAGATATGGGAGTTTAAAGCTAAGAAATGGTTGAGAAGACAACAAATTTTTCGCAAT